>NC_051272.1:20928472-21240139 GCF_015220745.1 Sebastes umbrosus | reverse complement strand
TGTACTTGGATTAAGTGATGTATGGCGTAGAGGTGGAGTGCATTCTGGGTGATTAACGCTGAGTGGAGCCCTGCCTCTGACTGATTTTACCTCTGCGGCACAGCTCAAATGTGGAGGTCTTCTATACAGCCACCGGCCACATGGGACACAGCAGCAGCAGCAATAATAGTGAGACGGCACTCTTTAGGGTAGAGGAGCTTTTCTCTGCACTGCACCACTCTGGTGAGTCACAGGTCACATAATGCACCGCACACTCATCAGCCCACGCAGATAAAACACAGCTCTTTTGATCTTGAAATCTATACATCATGATGATATATGAATCTTATTATTCATGTTTTCACAGAGAAATGTGAGTGTGTGGAAGTAACCCTTGGCAGTCCTAAACTCTTCTGTGGAGCAGAGTACGACTATGGTAAGTGCTGTTTGACAGAGGGAATCGATTCAGTATTGTGTGAGCCAGTTGTGGCAGTGAAGGAGGGTATACGCAGGTATATGCGGGGTACACCCACATCTTTTTCTGGCGGTTTACAGCATACCCACCTATCAGCCACAAAAAGCCATTGGAATACATTGTAGAGTATACCCACTTCCTCCTCGGTAACTTACCCAACTAGTATACCCACCTTATCATGACCACTACACCACTGAAGGACACTATTCAACAACATAATGGAGTCTGTTTAAAACCCATCAGATCTGTCTTTAATAAAATTCCAAATGTTGGTTGTTCCTCTTCATATCTTGTCCAGTGATTCTTTAAAGTTTTCTTGTAAACAAACACATTTTCTGTCTACATCAAAACACATTATGTGTATCATTGAGGCCTATCAAACGTGTTGAATGAATTTTCTTCCTCATAAAACATTTGCAAAGCCACTTTTGGATTTTTTTTAAACCTGCTTTGTTTTCATCATGGATGTATAAAAGAGAACTGGATACAGCGTTGTAGGTGGTCTCCCGTTCATTCCTATGAGAGTTGCTCAGTGGCGCATGAAGCCAAAATGGCTCGACTCCGGAGAGATAAAGTACCCGGATCGTCCGTCAATCTTCTGCAGTCATTGGGCCCATAGAGCAGGCGCAGTAGCGTTTCCTTTAACCCCGCCTCCCAGCCCTCGCTCAGGCCTCGGTCTGGGTTTCATTCACATGAACGGAGGAAGGGAAATAACTCTGGATTCAGCTATTAATGCATTTTACACCTTTTAGGACCTAATGATTTAAATAAGGGCTATTAGAGGGTTTGTACTGGGGAGTTGATTCACCTAAAAAAAAAATATCTGCTGAGTTACAGACATCTCTTTCACAATGTAAGTCTATGAGAAAAAGTATTTTTGGGCCCAATGGCATCACGTGACCGACACGGAAGTTGTAGTACCGCTGTTTGACCACTACGAAAATTACTTCAAAGCCCTGCGCTCTTCCTGGGGGCTTGATTTACATCCATGTTTACTTGCAAGAAGTCTTCTTCTTCCCTGCCTTTGCTGGCATATCGCTGCGTTTCTTGCCCCTTGTAGATCAATGGTATAGTGAGAAACCATTGGCAGGAATGTGCATCCCGTCGTCCTCGTGCACGTGCACCAGGACAAACAAAACAAGGTTCACTCCACTCACCAAAACATTGCTCTAAAACTCCACAGGGTACCTTTAAAGAAATTTTGTTTTTCACCTCAAGGTTAAAATTGATGCAGCAGAGGCAAAGATATACCTTCTGTGTCCGTGTGTACGTGAGGGTCTGCATGACGTACATTTTGTCATCAGAGGGTGTACGCGTCTAGGCTCTGTGGGGATGTCCATTTACCGGCAATTTGTTGTGACTGCGCGGACCTGTCTGTGCATCCACTATGCTACCAGTGATAGCATAGAGCGCGGTCTCCGAGCGGACAGTATAAACAGAACTACTAACTAATAACTGTCCGCAGCTGTTGGGAGTATAAACAAGGCTTTATAGTCCACAGTATGGATCAACGCTGGATCCTACAATTCCCATGTTGCAACTCAATAGCATCTTTTCATTAGTCTCTCCCTGACTCACACACATCTTTCAAATTCAATGCCCCCAGTATATAATGCAGGCTGTCTGTCAAATATGTGCAGTCTCCAAAACCCAAGCCGAGAAACAAATCCTGACACTGGTTATTTTCCTAGACTGATTTGGACGTGTAAAATTGGTGGAGTTCCCCTTTAATCTTAGAAATATGTCTATGGTGCGAAAGATTGGAAATTGTATTTTGCTAATGTATTGTATGTTTCGTTGTGTTGCCTTGGCAGTGCTGGTGGGGAAGGTCATGTCAGCTCATGATAAAGGTTCCCACGCGGAGGTGGAGGTCAAGGTCAAGAAAGTCTTGTACCAGAACCCTCAGATGAAGATCCAGAGGGGAAGCGTCACCCTTTACCCAGAGTCCTGGACCACCAAGGGCTGTACATGTCCCATCCTCAACCCAGGTCAGCTGCACTCACTTCCACTTATTGCTCACAAAAGGTTATTAAATATTTAACTCTTGAGGTGAACAATCTGCCAGCTTCTTTCTGAAGGATCTTTCAGGGCTTTCAGTGGTTTGCCAACGTCCCAGCATCACTCACTTAGATTGGACATTTACAGCTTAAATATTAGAGCCACCCTTCTGTTATGAGACTATTTCACATCTAAAACTTTCACAATAATCATTTCATCCAAGCCAGCCAGAGGAGCACAGTGTTTAACTGGTTGATTATAGTTATATAATGATCTTTTTACATATTTTTCTTCTGTTCTGTGTATTTTAGTGACATTCTAGGTTGACTTGAAATTCAGTAAGGCTTACTCTGCTCTCTCTTCTCTCCAGGATCTGAGTATGTGGTTGCTGGTCACGAGGACTGGAAGACCGGCCGACTGATGATCAACACCAAGAGCCTGGTTAAACCGTGGAAGTCAACCCTGGGACGCAAAATCCTCCACATCATCAGAAGAGACTGTGGCCGCCGGTAGGGCATCGCCAAGGACTGCAGCGGACAGAGGGACATTGAGGAGTGTGCAGAATGAACTGTTTGAATTAGGCATTGCTTTGACACTAAAATGAAAGCAAAACCCCCACGCCTACTACAGGGATTTCACTGTTTCTTCTGCTTCTAAAGTGGAGTCCACGGCCACAAGAAACAGCTACAACGCCACAGTGCTGTGGTAGAAATAAGCACATACCTCGCCAGACTACAGTCACTTGTTCAAACAGAACAAAGCAAGCCATAAAGACTTTCATCTGAACAAAGACAAAGCTGAATTCCGTTCCTGTGTTACTGTATGATACTTTCCAGGTTATTTATAAAGGAATGCATGTTAAATACTCAATTATTTCCTGGCCAAAGTTGCCGTTGAAGTTGATGAGCCAGTCACGTCCTCCTGCATCAATTTCATTAAGAGCTGTTTACTTTGATATTTTGCAAAGGCGCAGACTGAATTATCCTCGTCGTCTCACAAGATATCGCCGATAAATCATGAATGAAGTCAACATCAGGATGTGTGTGAGCGTGGATGTGTGCACATGCTGGATGTCCTTGATGGCAGGGAGTCTGTGGCAGGTCAGAACAAGTAACTCCTGGATGAAAAAAAAACATTAAAGGAATCAGCCGGCTTAATCTGAACAGCTCTGCTTTGGCAAAACTCGCCCGCCTGCTGTCTGAGAGCAAAACACACTCCGCTCCACCCTCTCTGGTCTGGAGTACATGCAAACCGACTGAAACACTCAGGATTAAGTTTGCTCTCACAGCTTGAGTGGCTCATAGTCAGAGTGCTTCAGTCAGATTCTGTGAGTTTCTGCTGTCCTTGTTCAACCTGCTTCCATATGAGGAGGATTTCTCCGAACCGGACCCTGTGGGAGCCAGTGTGTGTGAGAAAGAGAGCACACTCTCTTAACATATGCTCCTCTTTTTGGCCTGTGACTCCCGCTGGCCCCAAAATAAACATGTATTAAAAGCCTTTGACATCACAGTGTATCAGATCCAGAGTCCACAGGCCCATTTTTGAGCCAGGCCCAGTTAAGAATAGGTCTGGTCCGCTGTCTCCGAGGAGAAGGACAAACTCTGCGAGGAGACACGATGCATTCCTCAAACATGACATCAGCGCCCGTGTCCTTGTCCCAAAGACTTTACCAAAACAAGAGAAACGGGCCAGAGATTTCCTTGTAAAGGACAAAGTGGTGATGAATGTACTCCGCCGTCATTGTGATATTTGTAATTCTATTTCTGTGTGTCCTACGTGTTCTTTTTGTTTTAAATCTAAACTGTATAAACGACACATCAGTGTGCTCATTTCTTAATGCTTCTGGGAAAAGTCTGTTTCCGTCCATGGTGACGTTATGACTATGAATAGCCTGATGTGTGTTACTTGTGTGTAATATCTACAGGTGGCTGACTGATGTTTGACCCATGTTTTAGTACCGCCCTCCTTTGGTTACAAGAGAGAAATACACCTTTATATCATCTACGCTGAACTCTTAAGGAGGAAGAAGTATTCAGATCATTTACTGAAGTAAAAGTACTAAAACCACACTGTGAGAATAATCCACTACAAGTATAAGTTCTATATTCAAAATGTTACTTACGTAAAAGTATGTAAGTACTATCGGCATAATGTACTTAAAGTACCAGTGTGTAACAGTTAGGGCGATCTATTGGCAGAAATGGAATATAATATTAATTAACAATGTTTTCTTTAGCGTATAATCACCTGAAAATAAGAATCATTGTTTTCGCTTAGAATGAGCCGTTTATATCTACTGTACATCGGGAGCGAGTCCTCTCGCCACGGAGTCCACCATGTTGCTCCGCCATGTTTCTACCGTAGCACAGAACGGACAAACCAAACCCTGCTTGGGCCGGAGCCGATAACGTTACCGCCGCTCTCTCTCACTTGCTTCACCACTCACTTCCCTCGTACACACACACACTCTACACACTGGCTCTGCTCAAAATGGCTCTAGAGAGCGCCATTCGTGTTTTCGCCTCGGCCACCATAGCTCTCCAACACGCTTGGCACACAGGAGAGGCTTCAGTTGCAGAATGGCTCCTTTCACAGCGTTCTATTATTGTAGAATATTATATTATTCTGTTTTTATCACTGACAAATACACGTAAAGAGCATTTTAAGATTTTGTTGTTTGTCAGTGCAGACCCAGTTTCCGATGCCTTGTATAGTACGGTATGTATTTATATTAGGGCTGTCAAAGTTAATAATAACTTTTTAGTGCAAATTCGTTTTAACGGCACTAATTTATTTAAGGCATTAACGCAACTTGCGATTTTTAGGTTGTAGCGGGCTCAGTTTTAAAGTTAGAGTGAAGATCCTGGTATCACATGAAACTAGAAAAACCTAAGGAATCCATTGATCGTGAAGGAAAAACTGGCATGGCCATTTTCAAAAGGAAAAAGTATCTAGTAACTAAGTATCAAATAAATGTAGTGGAGTAAAAAGTACAATATTGCCCTCTGAGATGTAGTGGAGTAGAAGTATTAAGTAGCACATAATGGAAATACTCAAGTACAGTACTTTAGTTACATTTCAGCACTGCTTAAGCACTTATAAATATGCACACACTAATCGATGCAAGATTTATAACAATTTATTTTTTATAAAACTGCCTCAAATTAAAATAGAGCAAATAAATGTACAAATATAAATAATTCATTGCAGTTTCCTCACAAGGTTTTAACAATGCAATGAAGCAAAGCATTTTAGGCGAGGTGTTCGCCAAAACCTTTTTTGCATGTTTCTTTTGCATATATTAATTTTGCATATTTCCTAAAAGCAGCACAATATGACTAAAATGACTACATTTCTTAAAGATATGCCCTTTGTCTATTGGCTCGATCCTTTGGAAAATAAATACTGGTAAGCTACTGCCATGACACAAGTCTTTTGCTCTTGCTAGAATAATTACCTACTCAAGCAGTGGAAATTCGGGTCAGAGAAATATTGCATAATTTGCTATCAGTCTGCAGAGGTTAGGTTGTCTTTGAGCGGTCATGCTCCTCCTGGTTTGCCTTGGCGCATGCTTAGTAGTCGTCTCCCCGGCTCACTACCTCCTTGTAGGTGGGCCTGAGTAGGATGGTGTGCTCGTACTGAGCGGTGTAGCTGCCCTTGATGTCGCAGAGAGGCGGGTACGGGTCTACGATGCCAAGGTCGCACAGATTCTTCAACGCCATCAGGTACTTGCTCTCGCCCTGGCGGTCCAGCCAGCGGCGGCAGAACGCCAGGGTGCCAAAGTTCTCATTGATCACATTCAGCAGATGTTTAGCCCTTGGAAGTCTGCAGCACAGGAACAACACGGGAGTCGATAGTGAGACAAACTGGAGATCGACACTATCGATGTAAATAACCATTCAGATACGGCGTCTCTTTTGTTAGATTTAAGGATTGGAAGACAATATGAGGAGCAAATCAAACTTTAGATTATTTTACAGAATCAATATTTTGCATTTGAATACAGGGATGAAAAGAACGGAGCCAACCTTATTGGCACGTGTCCAACATTGAAGTTTTTCATGTAATGTGAGCACTCCATGTCATCGTGGACGGCACCTCTTCCTGTGCTGCCAAATGTCTCGATGGCGTACGCTTCACCTTCCTGAGAGGCAACAAAAAAAACACAGAAACTCTTTATTTGTTTGTTGATGTAAAATGTAGAATTTAGGGGTGTAAAGGTACATCGATCTGGATCTATATATCGATTCAATGATCAACGATCCAATATCAGTGATGCAAAGTGAAAATATTGAAACATATCATCTTTAAGGGCCCTGACACACCATCGGACCGTGCCGTCGGACAGTGTGGGGCCGTCGGTGAGCGTCTGTCGGCCTAGTTTTTGCGGTGTGTCCTGCACAGTCGGCTCTAGTCTGCTCGTGTTGGATTTTTTCCGGCCGATTCAGCAGCACCCGTCAGTCAAAGAAATCACTCTGATTGGCTTTAACGAATCAGAGCACGAGAAGAGAAACGGAAGAGAGGAAAGCAAGCCAACGAGTAAAAACAGGAAGGCTTTTTCATTTCATCTTCATCTCATCTGGTCATTAAAATACAGAGATATTTTCACAGCAACATGGCCATCTGAAATGAACCTAAGTGGTGAGTGAGAGTGGTGTGAAAATGGTCAGCAAAAAACACTTTATTTCATGTACGTATCATAACAACAGCTTGTATATCCGCTGTCCTCGGTCTTCAGGTTTCCCTTTTTGAATGATGACTACAGACTACCGCCGCCTGCTGGTGTGGAAAGTTATTTCATCTCATGCAGGCACAAAAACTGCATGGTAGTTGGCAGTCGGCTGTAGTCTTTGCGTTGTGTTCGAGTGCAACTTTTTGGCCAAGACAAAGGCGATGTGAGGCGACGCAACCGTCAGCATTTTGCCGCTAGTTCTTTGATGTCGGGTTGGTGTGTCTGGGCCTTTAGATAAGCCTTTATATTGAAATTCCCACTTTATATGTATTATTTTTATTGAAAAGAATAGTTTTTAAAGAAAAATTCAAAATGTTTTTCATTTAAACAAGAGCTAAGTAATAAAATTGTCTAATCATATTTTAGTTTGCATTTTCTGGACAATATTTGTCATTATATTGTGTTGTTAATTGATTTCCAATAATAAATATATACATACATTTGCATAAAGCAGCATATTTGTCCACTCCCCATGTTGATAAGAGTATTAAATACTTGACAAATCTCCCTATAAGGTACATTTGAACAGATAAAAATGTGTGATTAATCGCATTAACTATGGACAATCATGTGATTAAAAACAAATTAAAGACAGCCCTGTTATTAATATTATATTCCATTTCTGCCAATAGATCCCCCCAATTGTTACACACTGGTCCTTTAAAGTCTGTATCTATGCACCTTTATGCAGGTCTGAGTGGGTGTGATGTTACTGAAAGGACAAAAACACTCCAGGGGGACTGAAAGTGAATTTAATAAAAACCTCAAAATGCCAGCGGCTGACATATTCGTGGGTAGTCTATTAAGGACAGTAGTGTCCTTTGTGGCGCCTCGTGCAAATTGATTGGCTGGGTTTCATTGCCGTCTTGTGTCTCTATCAGCGCGTGGCTGTTGTTCGAGTCCCTGTGGTATTAGCTGATAACACTGCGACACCCTCTCTTGCTGCGCCGATAATCAGTCAAAGTGCCCGCGGCCCCATGGCACGCCCAGCTGCCACTCCAGCCGTGCACTCTCTGATCACAAAGAGGGTAATGGCCCTGTTACACCAACACGCTTCAGCTAAAAATACAACACGCAGAGCTGCCACCTCAGCAGCAACCCCGCCCCTCCCCTCCCCCACACACACCTAACCCTCCTGGAACCATCAGGTAAAATGCTCGACTCAGCAACTTGCCAATTAAAATGCTCAGTTCTGTCCAAATCCAGTCGTGTGCTGCAGCTGTGCGGGCGTGAGGCAGCCGTGGATCTCAGCGTGCAATGTAAGATAGTGCAGAGCCATGTTTCTCCTTGGAGAAGCACTGGCCTTGTTAATGAACTCTGGATGCCCACAATTCACTGCTCACTACTGCTGTAGTTTTAACACGTGTTGCCACTCGATGCGGCTGGTAATTCCATTAAAAGGTGTAATTAAAGTGCTGACAAGGGTGACTAAGAAGCTGTTAGTGCGGTGAATTGGAACACTTCTCTACACCCGATCGTAACCCTAACCAACCACATGTTCTTCCAATTACACTTAAGAATTAAAAAGGGGTTATTTATAAGCAAGGTCAAGCAGCTAATAAAGGTTTAATTTCAGACAAAGGAGGCTGCAGTGTTGTTCTGTGCTCAAAAATCTAGTCACATCCACATTTTGGCTCAGATGAATAAGAGTAACTGCTGCACAAACCTCCATCCTTGTGGCTTCTCCGCCTTTCACAATAGGGACCGTCTTCCCTGAGTGTATCCTGTACTGTCCAATAGAGTGGCCGTTGAGATTCCTGATTGGCTTCACTATAAAGAGATACAGAGGTTTAATAAACAGGAAGCAGCAGCATGAAAATAAAAGATGATAAACTCACATTACCTTGATATGTTTTCCCATCTATCTCCACTTCATAAGACTCCATGACTTCCTGAATGGTCTCACCGACGTCACACAGGCGCACATCAATTCCTGCAAACTGAGACAGAGAGGTGTAAACTCACATCATCACATTGCTCACAAACAGACAGTCTGGACAGTAATGTGATGTGTCGTATTTCTAAGAAGAGCGGAAACACTTAACAGTAAAGTACACTAACTTCTGAGTCAACGTATTCTTATACAACGGTTCATATCATGGTCGTGTCTAAAAGGTAACCCGCAAATCTGATCTGAGATCTGCAAAAACTTGCAAAGATTCTCACGAGACTCGCTGCCTGACAACCTATCCTAACCTTAAACTATTCGAGATCAATGCCTAACCTTAACCCTCTCGCAGGTTCCCATCTAGACATGACTTCGTATGATATCTTACTAAAGGTAATTCCTCATTTTTTGTGCGTTTTCCTACAAACATCCAGCATAAATTTGTTTTGTGCATTTGACTTTCAATTTTTCTTATTTTAACCATTACTTCTTTGTTTAAGTACATATTATTTGTATGATATCCCGTGTCCTATCATGTGTCATGTTAGGGCGAATACATCATTACTTTTTAATGACCTTAACTTGCTATTTTTGTGTCACATCAAGTCACATTTTGCCACTGAATATTTACTTGGAATCCACCATTAGAGCCACATAGAACTAAATTCTCAATCACTGTATCATTTTAAAGGTTTAATCATAATAAGATTGCAATCTTAGATATAAATATTAATGTAAATGTGCTCTGAATATGATGATTCTCGTTCCTTGGTAAGTAGTCAGGATTGTTTGTATACAAAGAAGCACCATGCAGGGGGTAGAGCTGTGTTACCTTAATGCCGGTGTTAGTTGCATCTCTCACAGCCTCCAGCAGCCGGTCATACTTTGGATTGAAAGTGACGGTGAAGGCACAGTCTATTATTCGACCTGAAAGACCAAAAAGTTTAGTTACTCACAATAGTTTCTGTGAGGTTATCATTTTGCAGAAATATTCATAATGTTTTAATCTAAAAAGTTAATTAACTTGCGAGAACAGTTTATTCCAGGCAGTAAGAATTATAATGTAATCATCCTAATAAATGCCAAGTGTGAAATGGCACAGCAGAACACCAAAAGCACTTAAAAAGTTACTAGCCAGCTCTCACCGTTGATGTGCGTCCCAAAGTCGATCTTGCAGACGTCGTCGTAGCGCAGCACCGTGGGGTCTCCTGCGTTCGGGGTGTAGTGAGCAGCACAGTGGTTGATGGAGCAGCCGGTGGGGAAGGCCAGGCCCGCCTTTAGCCCGTTCTCTTTGATGAGCCTCCGGGAGCAGTCCTCCAGCTTCTCACTGCCAGAAACAGAAAGCAGCACAAAGAGATGACGGATGACAGGAACAATGAGACTGTTGTCAGGGCAGATAATGCATTCAGAGAAACCACAAAAGCACTGAGCAGCCGAGATTAAAGTCCATTAAAAGGAGAATATTTCAGTGCATGTCTCACCAGATGTCAATCATGGTCATCCCCGGCTTGATCCAGCTCCTGACATACGAGCGGACCTGCCGATGTGCCTCGGCCGCCTCCCTGAAATCACTCCACATCTCTTCGTTGGCCATGTCCAGCGCCCGCTTCTCTTCACTGGTGGTTCGCCACGCTGCACTGCGCCTGGTGGGAGGTTGACAGGCACACCACAGAGAGGAGGAACTCATTATTTTCTCATTATACAAAGACTTGTAATGAGGTATATGACTCACTTGTGGAAACTTTGCACAGGTGAAAGTCATGTTGTCAGATCTGACAATTAAAAGAAAATTAAACCACACACTAAACACAGCACCTCATTATGTTGTCCAGTATGAAGAAGTGCAAAGACCTAAATACAAACTACGCATGTCACACAGTGAAAGACTAACTGCTGAGTGTGAGGGACGATGTGGAGGTTACACACCCGTCTTTCGATGGTGGATATTCACACTCCTCTCCCTTTGGAAAGTCTCCGCTGGGATAGAGCTCACAAATAGGGATTGAGGGAGGGTCAGTCTGTCCCTTCGCTGTGGCCCAGATAGCGAGAAGGAGAAGCAGAGGAAAAAAGAAAACTCAAGTTATGCTCCCCGTGTCCGTGACATTAGCATTTTAACCTAGCTAGAGAATACAGTACAGCTCTTGACTTGCAGATCTAATTAGGCAAGACACCCTCGAGTAAAAGAAACCCATTGAATTATATTGCTAGAAAATTCTGTGGCGATATAAAAGCACTTGTAGTTCATGTAGTGGGTTATAACGACATGTAGGACATACTGAGTATGATGTCATTAATTTTCTCCTGTCGTGTAAGGTCCTGTCGCATTTTGTCCTACACCTCCTGTGTCAGTCCTACGTTATGTAAGTCTCATGACACTAATTAACCAAGTCAACCTGCTTTTGTGCACTTGTTGTATTTACCTAATGATTCACTCTGATGCACTCAATGCAAACACAGACAAGCTTTCGCTGTAGAGTGCTATCTAGTCCAGTGATTCTCAAAGTGGGGTTCATTTTCTATGAATTATAAAATTGTGCTGTATCATTAAAAAGTGCATATCTACAGATGGGGACCATTTGCGCCAATAGAACAAGAATACTGTGTCCATTAATCCCACCCATGTTAGCTTCAGGGCAATATAAAATCTATGATTGTGACACACAGCAATAAGTTCTCTATTTTTAAATTGAAGCACTTGCTGACAGTCAGCTTTAGACTGGTAAGTTTAAATATCTGGTTTTATTAGGACTATGCCAGCCTTCATTACTGTTCATTGTCTGAGAGCTTTTAAGATCAATTAATGTAGGCTATAAAAGCTGTCAAGTTGAGTCCAAATGCAATTTGAATAAACTCATCCTCTGTTTATTGCAAATTTCCCCGCTGTGGGACTAATAAAGGATTATCTCATCTTCACATGATCCAAGTTGAAATGTGTTTCTTTAGGTTGAAAAGTTTTAGAATACAAATAGCTCCAATGGCATCTAAGAGTACAAATGTTACGATTAAGAGGGGGTTCTTAGAAAATGTTCTCCCCTATAAGGAGTCCCTGGCCCCGAAATGTTTGAGAACCCCTGATCTAGTCTAACTATAAAATCTGATGTGCCTCAGTGACGATAAATATTCTGTCCTGTGCAGTTTCAATTCAAATTCTGAATGGAGTAAATGTGAATGTGATTCAGCTGCCAAAGAGTGATCTGCTGCAGACTGTTTGCTGCACTGAGAAGAAAACGGCTTACATCCTTTCTTCTTTTTCTTCTTCTTCTTCTTCTTTCCAGCTGAGTTCTCTCCTTCATCCCCATCTGTTGAAAGCGTCATTAGTTTCAATACAGTTTTTGCAAAGTGAGAAATATCGACAGGGAGCTCGGGCACAATTCCCAGCGTGCTACTGAAAATCAGATATCACATTGCAGATATGACCAGCTGGATTCCGCTGTGCACTTTCCAGGGGCTTAAAGTTCAACACAATCACCACTGCAGAAGATGATGATGATGATGATGGTGATAATTATGGTGATGGTCAGGAGTTACCTTCTTCTCCATCCTCCTCCCTCTCTTTGTCCTCCAGTGTTTGCTGCTCCAGCTGTTTTGTCACATCACCAACACCTCCGGCTTCTCCGTCCCCCTCAGCTTCGTTTGTCCCTGCTGCAAAGTCACACACCATCGTGCATGCATGTGCAGGTGAACACGCACGTGCACATTACAGCACACAAACACACACACACACACATAGAGTGAGTAAATTATTTGTGGTTCAGAGTCATTTCAAGAAAGTGCATCCACTACGATCTCAACTTGGCAGGCTCTATGCATAATTTCTTTCTATACCTTGGGAGTCAATATCCTCAAGGGCATATGTACCATGCAGCATTATGACATTTAGTCCTTCAAAGACAGAGCTGTGGGGACCACACTTGACTTATGTCAGGTTCAAAAAGTCATACTTTCTGGGATTTTATTTTTCCACATTATGAGGCAGTATGGCTGCAATTATCATGTTGTTTTTTTTACACTACAGTGGTTGTCATCTTATTGCACTAAAACTGTGGATACTTCTATTACATAATTTCATGCAGCTTAGGGGGGGATTTATGGAACATTTAAGCTGGAGTAAAATTTTATTTTATTCCACCCATATCTTCAAAATGACAGCTTTCAATCAGTTCTGATGGTACATTCAGAGATTGTCCTGTTTCCATGTGAGCTGGAGTTGGGACAAGCTGGACACCATCTGACAGGTTGAAAAAGTCTCCTGTCCTGCATATTTGATGCATCGAGTGGCACCATATCAGACAATTTTGCGCTATTTTTTTCAACCCATTCTCAAGACAAACTAAGTGATGTCTCTTACCTGCTGCCGTGGCTTTACTCCTCTTCTTCTTTCTTCTCTTTTTCTTCACTGACTCCGAGGCGTCTGCGTCTTCCCTCTCCTCGTTCAAGTCGCCCCCGTTGAGAAGAAGTTGCGGCTCCACTTCATGCTGTAGCTGTAGCTCCGCCATGATCAGCGACTGAGAGGTGAAGTGACGCATAAGCTGCTGAGAGCCTCCAGTGGTCAAAGCGGAAAAGTGTGCTGGAGGATGCTGAGCCAATAATGAGCCATTAAGACGATCTCTGTGCAACAACTTGACCCGAGCAGGAAGACGATCCTGCATCTGTCCTGAGGAGCAGAAAACTTTCATTCATCATCACATTTGTTTTCCTCTGTATAGGGGGAATTACATTTTGGCACACAAAAAAAAAGTTGAAGGCTGAAATGCTTAGTTATAAAATAATAATAATAATAATAATAATAATACATTTATTTATATAGCACTTCTCAAAACAGATGTTACAAAGTGCTCCACAAGACAATAAAAGCAGATAGATAAAGTAAAAGATATGGTAACTGTTAAAACATAACATCAGACAATAAAAGCAGATAGATAAAGTAAAAGATATGGTAACTGTTAAAACATAACATCAGACAATAAAAGCAGATAGATAAAGTAAAAGATATGGTAACTGTTAAAACATAACATCAGACAATAAAAGCAGATAAATAAAGTAAAAGATATGGTAACTGATAAAACAGAACATCACAGAACATATCAATAATAATAGAAGTGGTAAAATGGTAGGACAAGTTGATAAAACAAATATACAGTATATATATATATACATAAATGTGTATAAATGTACACATGCGTCCAGAAACGGATGTATACATACATATATTTATACCCTTCTACTTATAGGAATGCTATCCTAAAAAAAATGTGTTTTCAAAAGTTTTTTAAAAGTGGAAACAGAGTTAGATGATCGTATCGTAGTTATGTGTCCATCGTGTCCTGATAAATGGTCTGTATAGAGCTGCACTGCATGATAAGAATCATCACTTTGTCACTTTGAACATCCAGTTTCAGGTTACTGTGCGCACCTGCAGCTGCTCGTAAAACACTCTAGTGTCACTTCTCCCAGTGTGTCCACATTGGAAAACATCTCATCTGTTATTGTAGGTAATGTTTTTGTTGTTTGTATTGTAGGTTTGATGCCCGGAGTCGATTATTAATGGTGCGTATCGCGAGTATTTGGAGACGTATCCAAGCAACAAGCCTGGCAGCACATTGAGAGGACACGTACAGGAATGAAAGGTGGATTTTAAAGCACAACAGTTCGGGTTTGTTGATGTTTTCTTGCAGGGACGTTTGTTATCTGCGTGTGGCGACTCTTTAGAGTAGATTTTTTTTAAAGGAAATAATGACTTCTTCTGTTTTGCTGACGGAATCTAAACCTTTGTATTTCTTTGACCAGGTGGGCTAATTACAGTAATTCATTTTTTTACTGGTTTAAAATAAACAGAAAGATGTCATCATAACCTTGTAACTGATCTCTCTGCAGCCAACAAAACGAGACCGAGATAAAGGGGCACGATTGTGTTTTAATTTGGCACATGAAGGAGCGCAGGTAGAAGATGCAAAACAAAGGTAATTCAATCCCCCTATAGTACTTCAACATTATTTTACTTTTCGTGCAACTAATACCTACATTTCAACATGTTTCTCACAGAGAGAAAGGCAACAAAGCAGGCGATGATAAGCTGTCAGGTGAAACACGTGGTGCACCTGATGGCTCATCCGCTGTCAACAGAAAAACGCACGATCTGATGGAGGCATACAAGCGAGCAGCTCCTCAGCTGTTAAAGCAAGTGGCTCTTCTGCTCTCACAACATGACTGGACTGAAGAGGGACTGATTCCTCAGGGGATTGAAAATATTCTGACTTGCCCCTGGGAGGATCCGCCAAAAACTAACGAACGGGTGTCCTCAGATGACAACAAGAGGGAGGCAGCAGAGAGAAACTCGCGTGTTGTGGGAAATGTTTCTGCAAGAAAACCACAAGTCAGCTCAAATCCTCAAATGAAAAAGACCAAACTCAACTCTACCAAAGGTAAATCAATCTCTGGGTCACAGTTTTTGGGAAACCCACTTCCACCAGGAAAAGAAAATGACCTTAAAATAGTTAAAATACATAAAATACTCATGATATATGTAAAAAAAAAAGTAGACATAATAAGTCAAAACTGTGAGATACTGCAAACATTTCACATTAGCTATTTTGTTCTCTTCTTGGCTTACATGACATATCTCATATAAGGGTATAATTGTTATTAATGGTTAATAAATTATTTATTAAAGCCTTCAAGATTAAAACACCATCTGGTTGAGGTTTATCCCCCTCAAAATTGCGCTGCAGAGCATCTGTAGCAAAATCAATAGCCTATATTGATTTATAGGTCCCATAATGTAAAAAGTGACATTTTCATGGCTTTTATATTATAAAGCAGGTTAAAGTTCTATATAAATACTGTGAAAGTATTGAAACGCTTAATCCACAGAGTAATACACACATCCCATATTCAGAAACTGAGCTTTTGAAACAAGCCGTTAGGATTTCTGTCTATTTGTGATGTCACAAATCTACAATATTTAGACCATGCAATTCTGTTGCAATTTCATTGAAATGTGCTAAAAAAGAGCGTTTCCGACAGAGGGTAAATACAGGTATATTCAAGAAGACAGCATGAGGAAAATATATATATATATTTTTAAATTAAAGTATGTAAACATGTTCTAGTAGAAACTCCAAATACAAGTAAGAACCTGAAAATGAGCACAATATGGGACCTTTAATAACAACTGAATGCTTCACGGTTTATGATTGTATAATTGGGTTATTAGAAAGTCATAAATAAAAGTCATATGCTCACTTTAGAAATCATCAGGTTTGCAGATAGAAATAAGTCATTATGGGTTGTTCCTATATAGGGCTGCAACTAATGATTATTTTCTGGATTAATCGATGAGTTGTTTGGTCTATAGTATGTCAGAAAATGTCGATCAGTGTTCCCCAAAGCCCAAGATGACGTCCTCAAATGTCTTGTTTTGTCCACAACTCAAAGATGTTCAGTTTACTGTCATAGAGGAGTAAAGAAACCAGAAAATATTCACATTTAAGAAGCTGGAATTATAGATTATTTTACTTAAAAAAAATACTCATCCCATTGATTGATTATCAAAATAGTTGGCGATTATTTTAGTAGTTGACAACTAATCAATTCATTGTTGCAGCTCTAATTCTGCACTACAATAATCAATCAAGTTGTAAATGTTAATACATTTTTTGCTAAATACAAAACAAGTTACGCTACAAGAGTATATACATCAGCGAAAGGGCCTTTTTTACAAAGTGACAACCCAAAAGTTTTTACAAATGGCTTACAAAGTTAGTACTAATAAATGATTTATTAACCATTAATTAAGCCTTTAGTTACAGCACACAAACCCTTTATAAAATATACATAGCTTTAGAAAATGCTAGTGTTATGGGTACAGATATGTAAAAGAATAAGGTAGGACAGACAGAACTACATTTTTACTACATGCCATAGTTAATGTAAGTAAGAAACAATAACAAGGAGAGTGATAAAAGTGAAAACCCATTAAGTAATTCTTGTGACCTTTTAAGGCTGAACATGAGGACAGTTTTGGTTGCAAGCTGGTGGAAGTGAGCGGATTAGTTTACCAGACAGGACAAGGTAGCTGGTCGCTAGGCACAGATGTACTGCTGCCTGTTAATCAGTTACAGGGCTATTGAGTTACACTATTAAGTTCCCTGATGCCACTGTAAGTGACTGATATACGGCCAGTATAGTATCCAGATTCAATAAAGAGGTGAATGTAGACCTCAGCTGATAGCTCCATATTCTCACTCTCCAGCAGCTCAAACCTTCACCACCATCAGTTTCTCCCTGTCATCCGACCGCTGCAGTAATGCAGGTAAGACGTTGAGCCGAAGCATTGTGTGTTAATTTAGGCCACTGTGTCTACGGTCGACTGTGTGAACCCGCAGCCTCAGCTGGATGTGGTTTGTGTCCAGGTTGGATCATCCAGCAGAAGCAGCCCTCCCATGATGAGCCTGAGCAGCAGATCCGTTTGTGTCAGTGGGTGTTGGAGAAACTCCGGGCGGCAACAAGTGCTGAGTGGGTTGTTAAGCTTTGCTGCTGCATTTAGTCAACAGCAAATGTTTGTCAAATGAGGGGTTACGTTACAAATCGTTGGTGATCCTGTGACTTTTCATCACCAGCAGGTCAAAGTTTTCACTAATCCATAGACATATCTACTTATTAGATGGACTGGCACAACATTTTGGTCATCTGCTGTTGAAACTTTTAAATGTTTTATTTTGCAATGTAACTCCTCATTAATGCTAAATGAAAGATTTAAGCATAACACATTACTTCATCTTTACATAGAAAACTGCAAACAGCTAAACAGGACCTCATATTCCGTTACTATGGTGATCCAGAGCCAAAACTGAAGGACAGGAGAGCGAGGAAAAAGGTCCAACCTGCCACTCTAGTCAATGGGATGCCCCAGATACCAGAAGTGAAGCAGCAGGATCCAGAACGGCAGAAACTACACTACAAGATCAACAACGGCTCCTCGTTCATATAGTATCCTACTCTCATCTTTATCCATAACTATTTTAATTATAGTAGTTGTCCCAGAAACAAATGAAATGTACGGCATATATCTAATGTGTCACTGCAGCTGACCTTTTGACCTTTGACTCTGTCCTCTCAGCTACCCGTCTGGTTGTATCGCAGTATGCCAGAGCCACTCAGGTCTGTCCTGTAGAGGCTTCTATACTAACGTATTCAGTGACAGCGAGCGTCCCGTTATTCTGGCGACTATCACGGCGTTTGGGCACGGCGCTGTGACACATCCTCATAGGTGAGTTCAGTGCTGATATGGGAGAATGTCAGAATAAGTGAAAGGGGTTCCCTTTAACACACAAACATGAGACTGATGTCGGTGTTCTCACTCCCCAAAGTGTGTTCTCCAAAATGTTGAATACCTTTAAACTGTGTCTTTTTCTTTATAATAAAGTGTGTGTGACAGCTAGAGTGCGAATTATTATATTATGTTAATGTATTATATATTAATGACAATAGGCCCTTTTCACAGCAGCCACTTTGACCTGTCATTGCAGGGTGTAATTGATAAAATTAATTATGGTCCCCTTCTATTTAGTGTCACAGCCATTCCAGTGAGCCAGCATGCACAATACCAGGGCTCTGGCCCACCTAAATGGAACAGGGCCATAATTAATGTCATTAATTACACATGTGTTTACCCTGTAATGGCATGGCAACTTATATAATAAGTTAAGTAATAAGTACTTTAATATAAATATCAAAGTAATTACAGAAAATACAAAGTGTGTATATATATACACACACACAGTAACATTTATCTACAAAAATATAAAGTACACATGAAGTGAGGGCATATCGGGCATGATATCGGGGTGGGGACCGAACAGGTGTTGTGTCGAGTACTGTTTCCCGTCGATATGTCTTTCCCCCTATGTCAGGGGTCAGCAACCTTTACTAACAAAAGAGCCATTTTAGGCAAAAAAAAAAGAAAACAAATCTGTCTGGAGCCGCAAAACATTTGAGCATTGTGATGAAGGTAACACAGTTTATAGTCTAAGTATATAGTATATAAGTTGGATGCAGTGAGGGCCAAAGAGACAATGTACTACGGAGTATTAGGGCCACATTGTGGGGAAAAACATCTGAGATTTCCAAAATAAAGTCATAATAATACAAGAAAAAAGTTGTAATATAACGCGAATAAAGTCATAACTTTACGAGAAAAAAGTCGTAATGTTATGAGAATAAAGTCATAATATTACGAGAAAAAAAGTTGTAATATAACAAGAATAGAGTCATAACTTTCGTAATATAACGAGAATAAAATAATATTACGAGAAAAAAGTTGTAATGTTACGAGAATAAAGTCTGAACTTTACGAGAAAAAAAGTTGTATTGTTAAGAGAATAAAGTCATAATATTACGAGAAAAAAGTCATAACTTTACGAGAAAAAAGTTGTAATGCTATGAGAATAAAGTCATAATATTACGAGAAAAAAAGTCGTAATATAACGAGAATAAAATAATATTACGAGAAAAAAGTTGTAATTTTACGAGAATAAAGTCGGAACTTTACGAGAAAAAAAGTCGTAATGTTACGGGAATAAAGTCATAACTTTACGAGAATAAAGTCAGAACTTTACAAGAAAAAAGTCGTAATATAACGAGAATAAAATAATATTTCGAGAAAAAAGTTGTAATGTTACGAGAATAAAGTCATAACTTTACGAGAAAAAAAGTTGTAATGTTACGAGAATAAAGTCATAACTTTACGAGAAAAAAAGTTGTAATGTTACGAGAATAAAGTCATAACTTTACGAGAAAAAAAGTTGTAATGTTACGAGGATATAGTCATAACTTTACGAGAATAAAAGAAAACATAAAATTACCACTTTATAATATTATGACTTTATTTTCGTAATATTATTACTTTATTCTCAAAATCTCAGATTTATGTTTTTTCCTCAATGTGGCCCTAATACTCCGTCGTAACATAGACCTACAACAATGAGAAATAAAAATGAAAATGTAAACAAAAAACAGTAATTAATTTCCACTAATCTTTAATAAATCCACAGGGAACCACTGGAGAGGGGCTAAAGAGCCACAGGTTACAGACACCTGTCCTACGCAAACCTGCTGAACCATACCTGACTTCAACACAACAACTGTCCTGTCCTCAAAGTAACGCGCAAATTGAGAAACTCTCGCGAGATGTTTAATGTTAGGATGGGTTGTTGGGCAGCGAGTGTCCATAGTTACCTTCTAGACACGACCAACTGAACCGGCTAACATTAGCTACTGTAACTAAGGGCAACAGTTAGTAACTAGCCAACGTTAGCTACTGTAACTAAAGACAAAGGTTAGTAATTAGCTAACGTTAGCATTCATCCGTAGACACATCACACAGTTTAATTTAGAAACTCTGAAGGTAAGAAAGTAAAGAATATTAAACGAGCTAGGTAACTAGCTACTTACATTACAGGCAGAAGAGACGTTGACGTCGGTTTGCGTTAACCTGCGTTCATCCAACGTCAAGGGTAATAAATGGTATGGTCCACTTTAGGGGTGTCTGAAATCGTATTACAAGATTCTTTAAGGCATGATTATTAATATGGGGGAATATATTGTAATATTTAACTACGATTACAGGTAAGAAGGATATAAACATGTTTCGACACCCCCGACCTGTTTTTACCTTTTCTAAGGGGGTCCAAGTATTAATTAGGGGGGTCAGACCCCCCCCTTCCATCCCCCCTGTTATTTGGACCCTGGTGACAGCTTTAATGGTAGATAGATGGATGGATGGATGGATGGATGGATGGATGGATGGATAGATAGATAGATAGATAGATAGATAGATAGATAGATAGATAGATAGATAGATAGATAGATAGATAGATAGATAGATAGATAGATAGATAGACAGATAGATAGATAGTAACTTTATTGATCCAGAGGGAAATTCAAGTTTCCAGCATCACAGTTCCATAGTGCAAAACATGTTAGTAAAAAGGCAGTAAAAAAGTTAGTAGTGCAAAGTACAAAGTACAAAAAAATATACCAGATATAAAAATACAAGGAGATGAAGAAAAACTGAATATAGTGCAGGGTAACATCTGTGTTACAGTACTATTAAAAAAGTGAATATAGTGCAGAAGAGACTGTTAGAAATTAATATAGTGCATGGAATATAGTGTCATATTATGCTCATTTGCAGGTACATGTGTGTATTTTTAATGCTCTACTAGAACATGTTTACATGCTATATAACATGTTCCTCCAGCTCTGCCATTACAGCAGTGTGGGACCAGCATGGTGGATTCATATGTGACCATCATGGGGACATAACGAAGGAGTGGAGCTGGCAGACAGACCACACACAGATGGACAAGATTGTTATACAGGTGCAGCCACAATGTTAGAATAGTGACCTTGAGACTACCACAACTTTTTCTACCTCTGACCAGTGAATGAATTGGACCATAAAAGGTGCCAGTATCCTAATACAGCAGTTTCATGACATGATCATCATCATCACGTGTCTTGGATATATTTATATTTATACACGTATCTTAATATATCACACTTTAATTTTTTTTATGCATTTAATTACATACATTTCCACAGTTAGTACATACATATATTTGGTTCATATTGTTTTATGTAAATATATCTATTCAAAGCAAATTGTACACAAACATATATTGCATATACACTACAATAGAACCAACTGAAAATGGCAAAGGCAAGTCCATAATGTATGGACAAGACTGCATTTATTTAGCTCCAATAATGCAGTCTCATCAAATGTCAGCGTTTCAAATAAATATAAATTGAGTATAACTGAAAGCACATTATTTAAATGTCATCCTTATCCTCTGGTAAATCAACATTTCCCCCCTCGCAGTAAATACACATATAGCATGTTAAACATCGCAGCTGAGGTCTTTTCAGATGGTACCTAGATTCAGGAGGTGTACGCAATAAGAAGTAAGAGAAGGCTACTCATGTGGACAAAAATCATTGCCGGTACTGTTATAAAAAATGATGTCCACATTCTTTGTGTAATATACAAACAGAGTCAGCAACATGTGGCATATAGAGACCAGGCCAGAGGTAATCGGCAGACAAGAAATATATTCAGTGACAAGGGTAGTCAGAGGGACTAAGAGTCTGGGGAGAACCTGTCTTGTGAGATAATTGTGAGATGTACATATGGGAAATGTCACATTTAGGGGAAACAAAGCAGGGCATGTGAGGTATGACGCATGACCTACTGATGAACCAACACTAACTGCCTCTGACAGGACCAAGAGAGGTTTTATAACAGGTCTATAGCATGCAGATTAGATAACCATAGAGGAATTCATCACAAATTATGAGTGCTCACAATTTTCACCAGTAGATGTGTTTGTTTTTTGTCTCCTACAGTTGTCAGATGTAATCTCTGTGAGGCTGCTCAGCGGTACTTCTGCCATGCTCAGCTTCAGGTGTAACAACGAAAGCATTCAACTTCCTCTTTCTGCCTTGTCGAACATTAACCAACCACAGGAAATGGTGAGATTAAGATTATAAAGTAAAATGAGTAAAAGTATTAGATTTATGATAAACAATTAACATCTACCCTGCAGACTGAACGGACGTCTATCTCTGATTCTGCTCAAGACTTCCTGCCGGTGAGTAAGACAAAATCCCCCGCTGTGGTCCCAGAGAGCAAGAGGAACCTGATGCTAACACCTGTAAATTGTATCACCATATGCTTCAGTGAAGGCATGAAATACATTTTATTGACTCAAAACACCTGAATATCAAAAGGGCAGCCCAGGCAGTACCTTTGAAGATGCCTTCACTGAGTCACTTTGTATAAAACAGCTCGCTAAATGCCTTATGTTGTTCTATATCATGTAATCTACCATGCGAGTAATGATGTATGGCAGGTGTCTGTGTGCTCCCAGGAGATCCTCCAGATGGTCGGAGAGGTGGAGGAGCCGTCAGCACCGTGGAGAAGTGGAGAGCATGTTGGCAGCAGGGAGGTGAAGAAGCTCCAGCAGAGAGCACGAAACACCCTGGATGACTGGCTGGATTATTATCGCGTGGCGGTCGGTACGTACCTGCACCCTGTACTGTACAATGTGTGCTCACGGCCCCCAGCTGGGATAAAAACTGCAACCAGTGGGTGTGATGTACTGAACATTATGAGTTATCAAAGTATGCAGCAGTGCAGATAAAAGTTGACCCAGTGAGGTTGTTTCAGAGTGATTCAGTGAAGTGAAAAAGTTACAGTATCGCCTCATCCTGCAAACTCAACATTATTGAATAGTTCCATCAGGATCTTGTTCACGGTCACTCGTGTCACTCGGTGTCTGTGTGCATTTCTGAGTGACCTCTTCCTCTCCTTCAGGTATCAAGTGTCTCAATGTGAAGCGGATGCCAGATGGCCCACTGAGGACCAGGCTGAGGAGTGAGGTAGAGTCAGATGCTCTGCCCTCTCTGAACCCACCTGAGCGGGTAGATGCTAAACTGGACCAGCCTGAGGAGATGGTATGGTCTCAGTTACGGGATCTGTGCGGACGTAACTCAGACGTTGCGTCAGTGGACGCACCAACAGAAAGATCTCTGGACTCCTACGTCAAGCTGCCAAGGTGCACACTCTACATCAATACATAAGACCAGAATGTTTGACCAAAGTCCAGTATCTATCTATCTATCTATCTAGCTATATATCTATCTATCTATCTATCTATCTATCTATCTATCTATCTATCTATCTATCTATATATCTATCTAGCTATCTAGCTATCTATCTAGCTATCTATCTATCTCAATTGATATATCGATTCAAAGATCAATGATCCAATATCATTGTTGCAAAGTGAAAACATCATTACTTTTGCACTTAAGCTGCAGTGGGTATAAATGGATATATGATTAGAAAAAAGTTATTTTTATAAAATGGTCACTATATCCTGACAGTAGTGCATGAGACAGGTAATCTCAAGGAAATCATGTGCTTCTGTGTCCTCCGGTGTCCTCCGGTGTCCTCCGGTGCTCCTAATGGCATCTGCATGATTTCACAGACCGAAGGAAAACAAGCAATCAGAGCCGTCAGAGGCTGCCGTCCAGCTGCCGTCTATGAGAGCCGGCTCTAAATCAGTCACGAACTCTGATCGAACGGTCAAACTAGGCAACGCGGATCAAATATGAATCAACATTCTGCTACTGTAATTTCTATGTCTCGCCTCAAGTGATTTCAGAAAAATCTGGTAGTGTACTGTTAAGCTGTAAAATGAAAAAGTTTGCTCCAACTGATCTCAACATGGCGGCCGGGTCAGAAGTCTCCTGTCACGGGCTAGATTTTTTAAAGCCTGAAAACAGAGCCGGTGCAGGTTTAAACATGAGAAATGTGGCAAATGTGTGGAAGAACCCATTAATATAACTTTAAAATCATAATTTAGTCGCTTTTTGTGAGTTGACATAAATTTAACTGATTGTGTTAAATATATATGAAATATTAAATTGTCTCATCTATTATGTCTATCTATCTATCTATCTATCTATCTATCTATCAATCAATCTATCTATCTATCTATCTATCCATCCTGTGGTAGTGACAGAGACACACTGGTTATTGATCAGTTTCAAGTGCTTGAGCTCTGCTATACTTTGCACAGATGCATGCTGCATTATGTAATATATAATATAATAATATATGATATTTCACTGTTTTGACCTCTATGTTAGGACACGAAGAAAGCGAACAAAGGAAGAGGAGCCCCGTGTCACTCAGATAGGACTCCTTCAAATTCATGGCAGCATCAAACTTGAGTATGACCCACCTGTATTACTGAGGCACATTCAAATGTTATTATATTAGAAAATGACATTTACTGCAGTTTATGAGAGCATGAGTATATTTTCAGGGACAGCTTCAGCAGCACCCCTCGCCCTGCCAGGTCAGGGATTATTCCAAAGAGTGCAGATCTGCAGCCCTTCGCTGACACCCGCTGTCCAGCTCCACCGTCGCTGTACCCCCCCTGTATCCCCCTCACAGTGTGCCCCGCTTGGCTGAGAGCCTCCCTGCTGGGGGAGGGGGGGCACCAGGGGGGGCACCGGCGGTGCTGCTGCAGCGCTACGCTGATGCCAGCGGTGACGGACCTGGAGTACGATGCCTTCGTTATGGGCCAGCCTCCGCACAGTCAACAGATCCTGGTGGTGTGCGTGACTCCTCAGCCACGCCAAGCTGTCAACGCACATGCAGCAGTGTCCAACCAGGACGTACTGGAGCAGCTTTACAGGAGGAGGAACAAGCACAGAACCATGCCGTGTACTCAGGTGTGACTGCTGTATTACATACACGGGGGGGACGAAATAACAAAAACACAATAAGCAGCAATTTCTGGTTACAGTCTGATTCACAGTGTGTGCATCATTTGTTTCCTGTATCACTGTAGTTAAAATAGCATCCAGTTTACATAATCAGCAACACTAAATGTGTTACAGTAAATATGTACAGCTTTGCACAAACTACAAAACAATGGGTCAGTGAAAGACATACTACAGTCAGCAGGATATTCTACAGCATGTTTTTCTGGAAACTCAGTAACAGTTTGTTTTTTTAATCTAGTGCCAGATGGATTCATTTCGCCTGGTGAGGTATGAGATGTCATCCGGGGAGCCCAGCTGGGGAGACGAGAACATCCTGCTGCAGCAGCGGCACAACGTTACTCCTGGCATGGTCCTGGTCAGTAAACCTTCCCACTGCAGGCTCTGCTCGGTGCAGGTGTTCATGGTTCCCACTGGGTGGCAGCAGCAGTGAGGAGGACAGCAGTAAGGCGCTGTCCTTTCCAAGAAATCCAGACATTTATTATAAAGTACTGTAGGCTAACAAGCAGTGAGGGATGGCACTTCTTAATTACAAAAGGGTGGTCTAATTATTAACCCAAGGTCTTCACAGCTGCTTTACTGATTTTTGCTGTAAGATGAAAATCCCTCCTTCACTCCATAAATCAAACAGAAGACCTTGAAGTCCTACTCACACTACTAGGGCTGTCCTCGACCAAAGAATTTCTTAGTCGACTAACACTCATACTATTTTTCGAAAAATCAGTATTAGTTCGATTTAATCAACAGATCTGCAAAACTGAGTTTCTCCACAAAGAATCACAAAAAAGCACCACTTTAAATCTTGTGTTCACCAGAGATGTGCTCGTAAGTTTCTAAGAAATGTCATTCAGCATGAAAAAAGCTTAAAAAACGACTAATCGACCAATGAAATCTTAGTTAACTAAGACCAACACGGTCGATAAGTCTTCTAACCCACTAAGAGGAGGCAGCTGTATGATGTATTCACACACTGTAGGATCCTCTGTTGTGAAATTTAAAAATATCCACTTTATTGATGAAATGATGGAATCAGCATGGTGTCGCAAGCCACTTCTCTATAATCTAAATAGAAATACATGGCGTCATGCTTTATACTGTAAATGTCACGATGACAACTGCAGTGTATGCAGGTTTATTTTCTCCGTTTCCACACATCTGATGTAAACTGTCCTTGTTCATGTGATAGATGTACATCAGAGGGACGCTGCTGTTTGTCGGCCAGGTATTCAGTGTTCACAGCTGCCCGGTCAGAGACCTTCAGGAGCAAATCTCCAAAACCAGGGGAGGCTACAGATCAGGTCTGAGCCTCCCTGCAGACTACAAGTTCAGGTACTACTACACCGCACCCAGTCATGTAGTGATATAGTGTGAATGTAAGGGGATTAAACAACAATTGTCAATGAAATTCAAAGCACAAGCAGTGCCTGAAATGGGCCAGTACTCACCAGTACTGAGTATAATTTTTGTCTACTTGAGTACCCTTCTTATTGCGTACCACCACCTCCTGGTGAGTCTAGGTGTGGACCCTTAAACAACCTGTATACCTGTGTCTCTGTGTAAACACATAGCTAGCTTCACGCTGAGAAAACAACACTATAAATGCTTTTGGTATTCCTTCTCATTATCCAATTTAATCTGTAGGCCAACCAGTACTGTATCATATTTTCAGTTGGTTTTATTTTAGTGTATATGCAATATTATATTTGTGTACAATTTGATTTGTATCAGTAGCTGCATAAAAAGTGTTTATTAACCATACGTATATACATTTATGTACAAACTGTGGAAATTTATGTTGTATGAAGGCCTAAAGTATGTAATGAAATGCATACAGAAATACATTTGAAGTGGGATATATTACCAAGATATACGTATAAATATAAATATATACAAGACACGTGATGATCATGTCATGTAATTGCTGAATTAGGGTACTGGCCCCTTTTTTGGCACAGTAAAAGTAGCAATACCACACTATTAAAATACGTAAAGCAATATTAAAGTATGAAACTATTACTACCAAAATGTACTTAAAGTATCAAAAGTAAAAGTACTCATGAGGCAGAATGGCCCCTGTCAGTGTTTTATCATTGGATCGTTATTACTGTAATGATGTATAAGCAGTACTTCAATTTTGTAGTTAGTCGAGGAGGAGCTAATTTTATCTGTTTCATATTATTTGGTATTTTAATCTAAAGTAAACTGGTCCAACAAGTCCACCTGTTTGGAAATTAAAATTAAAAATATCCTAAAATACTCAATACTCAAGTAAAGTACAAGTATCTCAAAACCGTATGTTGTACTCAGTGACTTTCCGCCACTGGTGTTCATCGTTTTCTGTCCTTTACTTGCAGAGATGTAGTTGAAATCCCTGCAGCCACAGATGCACACAACTCCCAAGATGCAACACTGCAAGGAGGAGATGACACAACGCCGACTGCTCCATTGGAAAAGGGAAAGGCCAGCGAGAGGTATGTGACTATATAGATCCCTGCATATTCCTGACATGTAACTTGATGGTTCACAACACGCACATTTTCTTTAATTCATGTGTTGTGTTCTCATAAATCTTTACCGCCTTTGATTCTGCCCATGTTGTTAATTACAGTAACGGTGTTAAAGATGCTCAATGTTTTCCTCCTTAACAGAAAAAACAATCCAGCTCCTGAGGTGTCAAACCAACGACAGAGAGAGTTTTGTATCAAACCAAAGGAGACTCCAGCACTCCCTCATGTTCCTGTTATCACACACTGAATACGCTCCAGTGGCTGGATTATATACATGTATTAAAAAGTCTCCCAACTGCATCAACTGTGGGTTAATACTTCAGGTAAATGTGCAATCAAACTGCAAATGACTCAATTGCTTATATGCAGGTTGACAACAGTGATTAGTGTAATCTGTACCTGAAATGCAAAATGTTTTTAGACAACTCTGAGAGGCATCAGAGCTAAAGATCTATCATCAAAGATAATCAGGGACGGCTGATGTTTCAGTGGGCTTTTCATCTTATATATAATATAATGGGAAACATCTGTATTCATTGTAATATTTTATGAGCAGATTTACAGTTTTTCTCGATCGCTTTAGCTAATTTTTTTAAACAGTCTTAACTTTCTATAAACTGTAAGTGCAATTGTCACAACTTTTTCACTGGACATCACAAATCTATTGCAGGTGTGCAAAAGGTAGTAAGTCGCTCAAAACATTCAAATCATGCTTCAAAACCTAGTTATTGTGTCAGTAAGTTGGCCAACGCCACCAAAACGAAAAGTTATTTTGTCATCGTGAGCCGTACTGGTCAAAATGATTATTTTTTCACCATGACAGTCAACCTTGGAAATGTTTCTTATATACAAATTTCTGTTTTGTGGTACTTTTTTGTTGACACTGAGTGTTGACTGACAGTACTATACAAGTCAGTTTTGTCCAGCTGAAGGCTCTTGTGTATCACACTGAGATGTTTAGATTCCCATTTCAACAGCAGGTCAAAGTTTACAGGGAAAAGTCAATACTGTACAATAGTACACAGAAAAAGAATATGCACATTTCTATGTGTACAGTAATTATATTTGTGTAGCAGTGTGTTACATGTACTGTGAACAAAAAAATCAGTTTTGATCTTTCATGTAAATTCATATATACAGTGAACAGAAATTTTGCTCCAAAATGACATCCATGCCAAATACACAACAACATCCCTGCAACAATGAAAAAACCTGCAGTAGTTCAGTTAAAAAACAACAAATTGTACCTCTTTGTCACAGATATTTATGGAATATACATGCATGTCTGACAGATTTTTGATAACTGAATGGATCATTTTGCATGTGACGGCTCAAATGATGAAATAATGTGCAGAAGTTGTGAAGAGAATCAACTCATCAGTAAGACGTGCAAGTAGTTATTTTACCTACTCTTTTGCACACACATGCCAAAACACGTGCAATTTGCTTAAAAGAATGAGACATTCAAAACTGTAGTGAACAACAAACTAATTGGTCAGAAATTTGAACTTATTGTTTTGGGAAAAAAGCAATTTTCATTCAAGAATTGAGCAAAAGCGAATGAGAAAAACTGTAATAAAAACACCAAACTATCCAGAACTGTGGTTCCTTTTTTTATCTAATGTCTCAGGATCTTGACAAGCTGCCATCTACCTCCCTTCCTCTGTGTGTTGTCCAGTTTCCTGTAAGATTGACTGATTAATCAACCTGGTGACAAAGTTACAGCATGATGAAAGCCCCACCCAGATGAATTATGTTTATTTTTTTTGTTTTACTTCCTCATCTATATATCAAATATAGCTTTTAAAGCATCAGCTGGCTTCCACACGTATTTCTGGTCTCTTAGTCACACTAGTGGTGTTAATATAGCAGTGATGATGATGTATGTGGAAATATGTGAGTGGGTGGAAATTCCCATGTAATGATGATAGATGACAGTAGATTGTAGTTTACACAGAACTAACCTTCCTTCACAGTATTCAGGATTTTCTCTTACACTCTTCTGACTTAATTAATGATACACTTTAGAGCTACCAACCTTTTTTTATCTAGATCGCCGTGTGTGTGGCCCCTGAGGACCTCTAGTGGGTGCTTGATGGAAACACAGAGGAAGCTGTCTGCTTCAGGTCGCTGGCAGCCAGTCAGTCAGTTGTTGCTCCGGTGAGAATGAACTAACTGTGTGCATCGGGATCACATGTGTTGCTCGAACAAAAAAGCGATGAAAATGTCGATTGTTGACCGATAACTTATTTGGAGTCGACTGCTTGAGATGTATCCGGACACAAGGGATGTTTACTGATGAATAAGGACAGAGAAAACAGAAGAGAAGCGATGATGAACTCAGGTAAGTGACTGGAGAGACTCGATGAAAGATTTGTTAGTGAGTGCTGCCAATCAGGAAGTTTATGTATTTATTATGTGTTAGGTAATTTATTAATGCAGTAAACATTGCTACACAGAGGGAGAAGCAAAGAAACGAATCTGCAGCCTCTGCTCCTCAATATGCTTTAAAATCTTTGAGTTAAAACAGATAAACAAATAAAGTCTATTGACATATTGTTTTAAGATAAAAACATCAAAAGACATTAAACAGACTGTGTGCATGTGTCTGTCAGTCAGCGTTTGTTTGTGCCCAGATTCTCCAAATCAAAACTCATGACAATGTTTTTTTGTAGGCTTGTAGATGTGTTTAGTGTCAAACCTGTGGCTTGTTGAATGAGGAAATAATGTGCTGAGGGGAAAAACAACATCCCTTCCTGTCAGCAGGTCATTCTTTGTTATTGTTTTGTCCACCACTGAACATTTTAAGGCCACTATCTGAGCCAGATGGTGGACATGTACCAGGTTGCATGACTTTTTTCACCCCCCCTTCCTCCACCATGTCTCTCCCACTCTTCATCTCCAATCTGCTCCTCCTCTTCTGCCTGTTGACACACACCATTAGCCGGATTACTGTGCTGTTGTGAGTGGCAAACATAAGCCTTGTAATATTTGACCCCCCTGGTGAGGTGGTTTACAGCAGTTTTCCACTACGCTGTCATTAGGCTCAGTGAGTTAAAGAGTGAACCAAATGAGGCAACATCTGTCTGACTACTGAAAATGCATCAAATACAAAATCTGGATATTAAAAATGTGCTTTTTTTTATTGTGCCAGATTAGATCTATAATCTTTTTGATGGGTTTCAGATTTGAATTTCAAGTGCGTATTTTTTTTTTTTCTCTCCTCAGGCATGCAAAAGCCACCTCTGGCCCCAAAACCAAAGTTGGTCCAGCAGCCCCAGAGGCCAGGGCTGTCTCCCTCCACCCCCAGAAGAGACGTCCTCTTGCTCCCATCTCCTGGCACGCCGAGGAGAGTCAAACCAGCCCTGGCCCCGAAACCCTGCCTCTCCAAACCCACCAAACCGCTCGCTTCAAAGAGCCCGCTCCAAACATCTGCGACAGAAACCCCGCGGATCGAGGGGCTTCTTAACTCCCACAATGGAATACAGCAGGAGAACAAAAAGTCAGATTGGGATTATATTATTCCCATTTGTCTGTGCAGCCAGTTAAACTGCACGTGCGTCAGGAACACAAACAGAAAGCTTCCCCGAGGTACTGTGGATAACGGCGTTCATCAAGTGATGAACACGTCCGCCAATACTCACCTCACAAACCATAAACCTCTTGAAACTTTAGACAGAACTCTCAACACAGACACCTCTAGTCCCGATGCGACCGCTAGGCCGTCCCTTCCTCACAGAACATGGAGCGATGAGGCAAACGGTAATATAACGCCCCAGGGTGCACCTGGGCGAGGACTAAAGGAAGATGCTCTTTGCTCAGAGCACATATCTCGTGCACCCAAGGCCAAACCAGTGCCCTCTAGGAAGCCCATCCCTGTCCCTGTACCACGGAAACCAAGGACGCCTGTGCTTGACCGCCAGGAAAAGGTGGAGGAGGAGAGTGTAGAGATTGCGAGCCAGGAAGGGAGGGAGATGGACGTCAAAGAGGTGAAGGTGTCATCGGAGGGGAAAGGCAGCTCATCGCTGTCTGTCAGTGTACCTGTTGAAAACAGGCCGCCGCTGTCTGCGAGAAAGGCCTGCGCTCAGCCGGCACCTCCGCCCAAGAAGAAGCCTCTGCTGTCTGCACCTGAGAAAGCGCCGACCTCTGCTCTCCCAAAGGATGTGGAGGAGTACGACCTGGGTTGGGACAGCAGCAGCCAGGAGATGGAGGTATCGGTTGACAAGGAGGATGAAGAGGTGGAGGTGGAGGAGGAAGTAACGCACGATGATCAGGACGCCCTCTACAGTGACTTCACACCTCCTTCTCGCAGTTTGCTCAGTCAACCGGAGCTGAGTCGGCCTCCTGCCGTCACCGTGGCAGCAGCAGAAGACGAGACGGTCAAGGTCGTTCCAAAGAAGCCCCAGAGACAGAGCAGCCCGATGGCGTGGATGCAGAGGAAGGAGTCCTCTGAGGAAGAGTGGAAGTCAGGAGACGACGAGAAAAAACCGGCCCCTCCTGTACCAGACAGTGCTTTGAAGGAGAGAGTGATGAGGGAGCTGCCTTCGCCTCCAGATGTGAAACCGAGCAGCAAACTCGCAATACCTGGAATCACCAAGCCTTCTCGGTCCAGCCTGGGCAAACAGAGAGCCAAGTCGTTCTCGGGCGCCGACCTCTTTCGCTCCGACGGGCAGAAGAGGAACTCTTTCCGGAAGCTGCTAGACTTGAAGCTCTCTGTGAAGATGATCCCCAAGCTGATAGCAAAAGGAGGCCAGAGCCCTGAGCGCAACGCGAGCAATAACGAACAAAGCATCGACAGGGGCCAAGACGGATCTCAGGATCTCTTCGAGCATTTCAGAGCTCAGCGCAAATTGTCCTGCCCGCTGATTGGAGTAGAGCAAAGTGTGGACGGAGATGAGTTTTCTGCTGGAGCAGAACAAGCTGATGACTACGAGAACATGCCTCACTATGAGGAGATACCAGACTACATGAATGTGCGTTTAGGAAGGGCAGTGACGTCCCCTCAGGCCTCCATCTCTCAGCTTGAAGACTGGCAGTATAATGATGAGGGCATCTACGAGGAGCAGGAGCCGTATATGGCCTTTGAGAAAAACACTGGACGCCAACAGTGTCAGACGCCAACAGACTATGAGAGGTAGATTATGACGGCTTTCATTTCTGTCTTGTTTCTCTCAGTACCTCACATCTGATCTTACCTATGAATATATTAGATGCTCCCTTGTTTTCTGAAGGGAGTGCAGGAAAACAGCGTCGGCGTCTTTAAAACAATCTTCAGTAATTGATGTAGTTGATTACAGGGAGTTAACAGGGAAGGCCACAGAGAAGAATGTCACACCGTGTCCTTTGTTGCAGATTCCTGTCCGGGGAGTTGGACGAGTATAGTGGTACGCGTGCTCAGCCTTTCAGGTGTTGATGGATTGTGGGTTGACTAATAATTAAGATTGCACATAGTCTTTTTAAAATATACACTTCATGCTGTAAGTTATTATGAGAAGCAGCTCTAACACTACACAACTTTTGGCCTCAAAGGCAAGAGTGTATATTTAGTTTTTTTTTATCTTTGTTATAGGCTAAGAGGACACTTCGGGTACATCTCCAGTGTTATCTAGCCACGTAGACAGTTTTTGTCAACAGTGTGTGGCCGGTATTGTTTTCACCTGGGAGTCTGTGTGTCATCGTGGTGAAATGTGGTCTTGGACACCTACTGTAGCAGGAACTACCACAGAAGCGGTTTTACTCTGCCAGGTGTTTATACAGTATGTTTGTCAGCTTTTGTCAACACAATAGCGTCACATCGCGATGCAAGTTGCAGTCACGAAATTTACATGTGTGTAGTTCAGATCAAAATAAAGGCAGAGGTGAAAGATGAGGGGGAAGTAGGGGGTAGGAACTTCCTCCTGGAATGTCAAGCCTGTTCAATTTCTGTGGTTCAATGTCACGAGAGGTGACAGAAATTCATGCTGTCTTCTTCTTTTCGGTAGTGATATATTATAGCTAAATAAAAGTAAAACTGTAATGAATTTACATTATTTATTTTTATTTTTTTTATTAGTTTTTACCCAGGCAATATCGTTTCAGGTTAGTTTTATTTTTTCTTAAAGGATTTAGTTTTTATCATTATTTTTTTCAGTCTACTAAAAGTATTTGGCAATTTGGCGTTGCAGCTGGTGTGATCCATTACAAGATGGTCTCTAGTTTGCTCAGGTTTTGAGAGATCTGTTGCTGAGATCTTTGCCTACACTCAAATATAATGGAAGTGATTTAATTACATGTGTGATGCTCAGAGCAATGAAAAAGTATTTTTAGAAAGCAGATGTCTTTCCAGAAACCATGTTCATATTAGGGCTGCACAATTGATCCAATTTTTATCGAAATCACAAATATGGCCCACTGTAATTTTCAAATCGTAGGAGGCGCAATATTTAAGGTGAAATGAGTCAAAATACTATTTTAAATTAAATATTGTCATGCTGCTGTGATGTCCTGGTCTACACATCATATTCTACAGACTTAAAAAAAACATTTTGTTTGGTACAGATCCCCATATGATCTTTGCGGGGATCTGTACCAAACAAACTCAATAATCATTTTAATATGTTTTTCAACGAAAATAACAATGCAAAAATCATCATTCCCTCTAATATTGTAAATAATATTGCAATATCAGTCAAAATAATCTCAATTATAAGCCACAGAGCCCACTGTCAACAGTTTTAATTGAAAGTCTTTTTTTTTCTTTCAAAGAAACGGTCCCTATAAAACACTGAAATTGTGAATAAAGACACTTCTATTCCTCTACAAATTAAATTCTTAAATGCTCAAAACTAGAATATCTGCATGTGATACGCAGTAGCTGTCGGGACGGTGAGAAAATATGTTTTTGAGTGAACTGATCCTTAAAGAGTTTGGCTAGAACAACTATCTTGATACTTAATCAGCTCAATTAAACTTGGTATGTTTATATTCTTGGTAGTGATGTTTCTAATTAATGTTTTATGCAAAGAAGTCCTAATATGTTGTGTTATGAATGACCAGTGAGCAGAAGTCAGTTGGAAAAATAGGATTAGAGTTTGTGTAACTGTACAATCGGCCTCGCACAGCTTAGTGAGTCGCCCCTCTGTAGCTCAAACTGTGCAACAGTCACATGTTAACAAGCTCACAAACAGAGAGCAGCCACAGCTTAATGCAACAGCTATTGTAAACATCCCACAGTGTGTTAGACCCACAGACTCCAGCTCAGCCTTGGCCTATTTCTTCTTCTGCAGTTTAATTCAGGGAGGAGCCTTCAAATGTAGTTCTCCCTCTGGGAATTGAGGCATTTTAGATATGTAGTTTCTCTTTTAGCTGTTCACATTGCTGTCATTTTAAAGCTATGTGTGATGGTTAGTGGTTTGCTCTTCTTCTGTTCCTGTTGGACGAGGCTAGCATCATGTGACCGCATTGATGGTTATCATTAAATGTTTTTTTTTGTGTCGGTTGTGTCAAGTGCTCCCTTTCCTGTGTGTGCTTTGGTTTATGATTCCCACTTGATCAGAGCAGGAAATGTTCAAATACTGCTGGACTGACTGAAAGACATCGTTCTTCTCATCTCTTTCCCCCTCTTCTATGAATAGCATCCTCTCTTTCTTGTACTTTTTATAATAATCACGTGTCATGTGAATGATGTGGTCATTGTGTGCTGCATTCAGTGTTTTTAACAAATGTCTTCAGCTGCTTCTGTGTGTCCAAAATACCTATACAGTGGTGTGTTCCTGCTTTAATTCTCCTCTGACCCTAACATCCTGTCCCTTTTGACAGAAGCTCTATCGATGAGGAGGTGACGCCCCTGGATGATCCCTCAGATGATGGCCCCTCAGATGATGACGTCTTGGGCAACACCTCTGAGGACGAGGACGATAGCAGCTCCTTCTCAAGTAAAGGAGACGCTGAGCAGCCAGAGGAGAGTACGGTGAGAAGCACACACTGTTAGATTTATGACTTCAGAAATACTGTACTTCCTGGTATCATCTCACAGGGTTTGTCCTTTGCAAGTTGTCAGCGATAACATTTCACTTTTCTTCCTTTTGACACTGTGTTAACTTTCATTAATATGTTTATTTGTTTCACACATATAAATAGACATCAAAATACAATTCACATGAAAGGAATGTAAAATGGGTGTGAGGGTGTGGTAGAAACCTATAAAAACTACACCCAAAGGACATACAAAGGTACAAATACTACCATACAAAACTAACCAGTACATTTTAGATATTAGTATTCAAAAGTTTCACATATGAAAATAAGTGTAGGAGTAAAGTTCAAACAAAACAATGCAGAGAAGCAGGAGTAATTTCCATATTTACAGTTTAAGAGGGATAATTTTAGATTTTAGATAAAGCGGTGCACTTGGTATAACAGCGTTAGAAAAAGTTGCTAATCTAATAAACTGTTTCTGTAGCAGCAATACTTTGTTCAGATAAGTTGGAAAAGTACTAGCCCATACAATATTACAGTATGTTAATATCAGGTAAATGCTAGTTCTTTGTGAATATATTATGATGCACAGTTTGTGTCTGCAGTGAGAATTTATATACTGCATTGTAATTCTACATCTGTGTTTTTGCACCTTTTTGTTTAATGCAGAGTGGACAGAAGAAGAGCAAGATTCACCACATCGCCACAGAAATCATGACCTCCGAGAGTGTGTAAGAGTCTTCATTTGTTTTTTCTTTAAGTGTAGGTTTATGAAAAAAAAAAAAAAAAAGGTTTCTGCCTCCACCAATTTGAGGTGAAAGGAATGTTGCTTGTGGTGCTCACAATGTTGGAAAAGGACATTTAACATTTCTTCAGCAGCATCTTATGTTGAAGACAGTGTTCCCATTAGACTGGATTAGATTAAATAAACTTTATTGTCTGTCACAAAGTAACAGAAATTCTCTAAATTATGTATTATCAAAAGGACATTGTTTTTGATAGCTGTTGAATTGTTTTAATTTTTTATTTTTTTTAATGCTTTGAGCAACACAGACGAAATTCCATTCACCCCCATTTTATTGGGTGGAGACAGATATCTCAACACCCTGGCAAATACTAATAATAATACATTTATTTTATATAGCGCTTTAAAAGGTGCTCAAAGGCACTTTACATGGTAAAAACAACAACAGATGCACTAAAAGTAATAACAGTTAAAGACAATCAAAATACTTAAAAACTGTATAAATACAGTTACATTAGATTTACAACAATGATTGAGGTAGAGGGGTCACAGATTAAAAGCAGATTTAAATAGATAAACAGTGAACAGTGTTCTTTTGGGGATGCGACTCTTTATAATTTCCTTAATTTTCTCCATTCTTTGTTTTCTAGGTTTGTTGATGTGCTGAAGCTGCTTCATGTCGTAAGTACCCTCACACTTCATGTTATTGGCTTCACACAGAAACAAGCCTTATGTTTGCTGTGATAAGAGCAGAGGTTGGTGTTATAGAGCTGCAAAGAGGGAGGAAAATTCTGTCTATATTCATACACCGTAAGACATTTTAAACCTCCTAAAAACATAGTGAGAGATACAATTCCATATTGAAGTTTGTTTTTTAAGATATTATCACAGCCAGCCAACTTTAAGAGTACAGAAATCGGCCACATGTGAAATGGTGTTCGTTAAAGGCAGCTAAAAAACATAGAAATATCGCTTTCTTTTCTTTTTTTTCAAATGTGTATATGTTGCTATATTTTTTTTAATTTATTTATCTATCTATTTATCTCTTAACCTATGTCTCATTCCTCTTACTCATTACATTTATGCAATACTGATACTGGAGATACAGTCACTTACTTTTACACACAATCCTCATTTTAAAATGTATATATTACTATATTTTATTTTATTTATGTAATCACTTTTTATCTTATCGTTGTATTTATCTCATCTCATTAATGTCATTTTATATCAACTTATGCGACTAGTGCTTTTATTGCTGAGCTGACCCGTTCTCTCACCCTATACATTTCATTGTACCATTGAACCTGTATTAACCTACATATGACATATAAAACTGAAACTAAATATTGACAAACAATATTAGATGCTTTTTCAAAAAACTACCATCCTTATCTAAACATAATGAAGCGTGCCACACCACACACAGTACTGTTGAGACAGTTTCACTATGGCTCTCTCTATATGTTTTATCTAGTCAACAGCCCACATTCTCCATATGTGTTTGATTAAAGCCACTGGGGCACACCCCATGCAGGATCAGACTGTGTGCAGACCCGACTGTGCACTAGACCCTCAGTCTCCACCACACAGCTCACATTCCTCACGGTTTTCACCGGCTTTTTCAGAGCTATTGTGATCTGACTATAATGCTGTGTTGTTTTGAGAAATGTAATCTGTAACGGATCAAATCCACCAAAATGATACGGCTATCTGGTTTCTGTGCTGTACTTCCCTCAAAATATGTTTGAGAAATTTGAGTATTTGTATCTATTGTCAGATCAGTATAAATCTTTTTTTTGAACTTTTAAATTTTGAAGTTTATAAATCACAAAATCAACATATGACATAATTCCACTTTAGTCCCCATCCCTCTCCTGCTCCAGTCCCCACCATATCCCCCACGCCCAGATCAGTGTAACTCTAACCAACTTTTAACCATTGCTGTCTTACAATAATAATCTCACAATAGAAACCGTCTTGTTGCATCCACTAAGTTGCTTTGCACATATGAAATGTACAGTATATAAACGAATAAAGGAGCACAATCCCAAATGTAAATCATAAACTAAACATAAGCTCTCTCAGACAAAAGAAACAAAGACAGTTTATGAAAAAAGGATTTGATCTCTTATGTAATTTAATCACAACTACAAACGCAACCACAATGGTGGGTCGTGTTAGCGTTAAGGACAATTAAAGGGTAACTTTGGTTTTTCAACTTGGACCCTATTTCGCTATGTTTTTGTGTCTAAGTGACTAATGGGGACAACACTTTTTGAAATTGGTCCAGTACTGAGGAATAATACGTTGCTGCAACCATGAAACGAGCTGCGAGGGCGGTGAGCAGCCTCAATGTCACGTTACATTCACTAAAAGTGTTTGTTTTTGCCGGTGACTCAGGCTCAGATTGTTATTATAAGTGTCTGACAACATTATGGAAAGAACCCTACAGAGAAATAAAACAATGTATTATCTTTCTCTTGATGCGGTCTGTTTGTTATTGTGTCCAAGTCCCGCTCAACGAGAAGTCTAGTCATGAAATCTGAATATCCGAATACTCTGGCTCAAATAAATACGGGCGGCCATTGAATCCAAAGACCTCATGAACATTATTGGAATCTTCTAAATATTCAGCCATGACATTGAAAATCTTTTAGATAACACTTAACTCTTAACTTTCTGTACTCCAACACAACAAACTCCGCCGGCTGGCCCTGGCGTTTCCACCGTGGATGTATTCCTCTATTCCACCGTTGTCTTCCAGCAACACGTCACCTCGCCAGATTTCAAAACGAGACTTCTCCTTGAGTGAGACTTTTCCCATAATGTCAGACACTTATGATAACAATCAGAGCTTGTCATGGCAAAAACAAGCACTTTTAGTGGATGTAAATGACGGTGCCAGCTTGCCCCAATAGCATCATATTGCAGCCTGTGAGCAGCTGCCGTTTACAGCGTTATCCTTCAATACTGGACCAAATTCAGAAATTGTTGTCCTTATTAGTCACTTAGACACAAAATCATGGGAAAATAGGGTCCAGGTTGAAAAATACCAAAGTTACCCTTTAAGCCTTTAAAAATTGGACACATAAGATCACATCTAATACATAAAGGGCCGACAGACTGCTAACCGTCATACATCCTAATATGACCCTCCTTTGTGTTTGCAATGTTGCTTTACCTCAAAGTTAAAGTCCTTTACTGGAAAGTTAACGTTTTTCAGCCTCTTTATTTTCACAAAAAAAGAATGAGTGTGAGCAGATGTTTGGAGAGACAAAGGTCTCGAAGCGAGCTTGTAGTGGGACTGAGTCATAAAGAATGACGCCTCGCTGCAGAGCTCAGACAGGAAGTGCTCGGGTCTCTGCAGACTGCAGAGGAATGGAGTCCAGTAATGAGGATCAGTCATACCAAGTTCAAAAGAATGTAGAGGTGACTTAGTATTTGTTCATTCTCCATCTCTACCAGGCACCCGGCCAGCTTTTCACCAACTGATTAATGACAACACCACACGCCATTTGTTGTGTGTTTTTATCTGAGTTATGAACTGAGCCATATTTTCAGCAGTGCTCTGTGTACTGTTGCTGTTAGGTGAAAACCTATATATTGTCTTCAAAATGTCAACTTTCCAGCAACAGAAAGACAAGAAAAGCTTTGATTTATGGCTTTTATTTGAAGTGAAAACGTGCGCCAAGCTGAAGAACCACAGCTTCTTGTAGATTGTATTCACTTGCTGCTGATTCAGTCTAAATCAGCTAGTCTAGTCTAGTCTAAGAAAAGATTACATCTTCATTGTAATCTTTTCTTATCACGTGAATCATCCAGCTTTTTTTTCTAATTCCCGGACAAATCCGTTTCCACATGACGCACCTCCACCGCCGTCAGATCACACGTGCTAACTACAGGAGCTCTCTAGTGGGGGCTCAGTCTATAAGCACTTTTATTTGCCATGTGTCCTCATAAACCACAAAAAAACTCCACATCATCAGAAAAAGAAGCAGAAACTGCACCCTCAGGGTCTCTTGTTCTCTTTTTCTTAGTTCTGATTCATGGTATCGTGGAACTTCACAAATACTTAATGCGAGTCAGATGTGTGTAGGTCATGTGTCAGCACTATTTCTCTTCATCTTTTATACTGACGGTTTCTGGTTTGCGTTGTTTTTGGGACCATGTTGCAGTTCTTCTTTAGTACTTCATTGAGATTTGCTTCTGGGTTTTCCCCTGTATGTGCCTGAGTTCCTGTATTTGACCACCTGACTCTTTATGTGTCTGACAGGACTTCCGTGACGCAGCATCCACGGCGTCTCGTCAGAGTGGGAAGCCCGTGATTGAGGAGCGTCTTCTCAACCAGATTCTGTACTACCTCCCACAGCTCTACGAACTCAACCACGACCTGCTCAGAGAGCTGAAGCAGAGAGTAGCCAAATGGTACAACACAATCCTAAAAAAGTGCATTAACCTTTCTGTGTACTGATCACTGTTACTGGCTGAAGCAGCAACATATGCACCAACACTATAGACCAGCGGTTCTCAAACTTATTACTCAAAGGTCCTCATCTGATTTGTATTCAACGTCAGAGATCCGTAACGATTAATAACAAAATAACATCATAACGTATTTTATTCATAACACAAGTAGAGATGGGTATTGTCAGGATTTTATCAATAATAGCCTACTACTCTTTTCGATTCTCCTTATCGGTTTTGTTCTTTATCAATACTCTTATCGGTTCTTCATTATTAAATAATTGCTTTTTAATATAGTATTTAAAAAACAAATAAATTCAGAACAGGATTAGAATTTATTTATATTTTAAATATAACAAAATGTTGTTTTAAGGTAATGTTTACAACAGAAAAGCCACTATATACACTCAATAATATCTCACTGGAAACAAATATAAAATGTTAATAAAATAAATAATAGGCCTATTCCTGAGTCATGAATGAAGAACACAATGGCATTTCATTGTCATTCTGTTGCTAGGGCAACAGCTTTAATCCAGGTTGACTTCCTGTCAGCTACTGCATTAACAAACACTGCAACAGGAAATACAAAGGGGCCCATTTACAATGTTTATGGGTTGTGTCTAGAGGGTAACCCCCAAGCTGTGAAAAGGTGCAAAACTTTCGCGAGACTCGCTGCCCGAAGACCCGTCCGAACTTAACCCATCCAAACTTAACCCATCCTAACGTAACCATTCGAGCTGTGCGTTCCAACAAACATACACCATACTAGTTAGTATGCCAGAAAAAGATTGAGGCTTGTGTCCGATATCACATACAATGCAGTGAATAAACAGTAGTCTGTATCTTTTCGGACGCACTGAGCAGTAATTTACATCGTCCCTTCCTGCGAGCCTCCTCGCCGGTTGGAGACATGTAACTATGGTAACCCGTACCAACCTCATGTGACCAAAACGACGCTTTGTGAGATTCAAAATCTGAATTAATTTAAAATATACATGTATAGTACGCCTAGCATAGTGAAATCTTATACTTACAGTAAAATTGAAGCATCTGTTATGAACATTGTCGTCCCTACCGCATTGCATTGTGGGATATTTATGTCGCCATAGTGTCCAGGGTTTGCATACTGTAATATTTCAGCGGAAATAGTATGCAATTTGCATGCTATTGGTTTCATAATAAGGTTCGGACATACTTAAAAATCTAACACACTTTTTTTAGCATACTAACTACCATGTTAGTATGGGAGTTATAACAAAGTAGTCCTGTATGTACCAATTGTATGCATACTGCCTGCAACAGTATGTACTTTGTAAGAGCAGCTGCAGTACGTACTAAAAGTAAAAAGAAAATGTATGCAATTTGAAACGTAGCCAAGGTCAATGCCTAACCTTAATCATTTTGTGAGAGTTTCGCAACTTGGGGGTTACCTTCTAGACATGACCATGTTTATGTTGTCACATTTCAAAAGGTCTATATGGCCAAAGGTATATGGAAACCCCTGTCCCCATATTTGTGTGTAATTTTGTTCCGGGGAGATTTTCCATGGTTTAGGCTAGACGGCATAGTTCCATTTAACAGAAATTTTAATGTTACTGAATACAATGATATTTTATATTTTTATATATAGTATGTGTATATACTGTGTATATATATCATTATTATTGCTACAGGAATACAGCTTAGTTACACATACGTTCACAAGGTTGTGTCAGTGTCTAGTTTATCTCATTCTACTTTATTCTGTGTACAGGGATGAGAACGCCAAGCTGGCAGACATCTTCCTGAAGAAAGGGCCCTATCTGAAGATGTACTCCACTTACATCCGCGAGTTTGATAAGAATGTGGCTCTACTGGAAGAGCAGACGAAGAAGAACCCAGCATTCGGCGCTGTGGTTCGGGAGTTTGAGGTATGAGGCTTGCTTGTCCTGTTTTCTCTGTCTGAGGGTGTGTGTCTGTTGGGTTTTATTGTTTATGCATGTGAGTTTAATCCTGTAAAATGTGTCATATATAATGTGTGTCATTTTATTTTATCCAAGGCCAGTCCACGCTGTGCCAACTTGGCTCTGAAGCATTACCTACTGAAGCCCGTTCAGAGGATTCCTCAGTATCGGATGCTGCTCACAGGTACATATCTGAAAAAGAGTCATTTTCATAGCAATACACTCATCTCGTTCATTCACAATATATGCAAGTCAAAGCTTTATTTAAATCCAACATCCCTTCATCATTGTATTTGTTGGCTCCTAAACGTTGCACCAACCTGTGATGTGTCATTATTGGCATCATGCTGCCCTCTGGTGGCCAGAAAAACAATAATAGTTTGGTATTTCTGTTTTGCCCCTCCGATCCTCATATAATAAGATTTTTGAAGTGCAGCCCAAATCAGATTTGGTGACATAACACGAGGTTTAAAATAAGTGAGCTTAGTGTTTCAGGAGTCTAATGGATCAGGGTCGATCCCTCGGGACCAAAATGTGAAGAATGTTCCTCACGTCCCTCTTGTGTAATTCTATTATGTAAGCACCTGCAGACCTTTTTATCCAGGATTTTAATTCCAGGAGTTTACTGTGCTTGTACAGTGTTTTTTTCACTGTTGGCGCTGACTCTTAAATGTTTCTAATTGTGTTTCAGATTATCTAAAACACCTGTCTGAAGACTCAGATGATTACAAGGACACACAAGGTAAACCTTTTTACATATGTACACTGTAAACTCACCTGACAGAGAAACATTGTCTGTGGTGTATGTGATGTGATGTACATCTTTTCAAATTTCTACCCACTCAGCTGCTCTTGAAATAGTGAAAGAGGTGGCCAATCACGCAAACGACATCATGAAACAAGGGGTGAGAACCAATCAGACGGATTCTATTAATATGTTGATACAGTAAAATGCTCCATACGATCGCTGATGTCCACTGTTTTTGCTTCTCAGGATAACTTCCAGAAGCTGATCCAGGTGCAGTGCCGTCTGAACGGCCATCATGAGATCGTCCAACCTGGGCGGGTAAGGCCATAAAGATATTACCAAGAGTTGTTCTTTTATTCAGTGTTGCTCTTTTCTTTCTTCCAGATGTATTTCTATTAATTGTCAGTAATAAATAAAACAATAACTGTGCAGGGAAAGGATTTTGTTTTTCTCAAATAAGCTCACCCGTGTCACACACATCCGTCTGCTCACACAAACAACAAACACACAGCTGACCACAGAAGATATATTCTAAATTATGGATAAAGTTAAAATTATAAACAACAATACAGAGAAGACATATCTACAGTACACCTTAATAGTAACAGAAAAAAGTCAAGAAATAAAGGAAATTGAAAATTAATAAATAGGGTAGGAAAATAAAATAAATAAATAAATAAAAAGATGTTCATCATTGTTTGATGTTTCATTTGTGTGTGAAGCACTTTGTAACGGTGTGTTTTAAAAGGTGCTATATAAATAAAGCTTTACTTACTTACCTCAAGGTCCTCAAGGTTCAAAATAAACTCAAAACTCATCGACTTCACCAATAATAAAATTAATTTATGAATGAATGACAGTTTATTGAATGTTTGCTGTATTGAATGTTCGCAGATACCATATTATTAGTTTTCTTAAAGTTGTAAAATGTAAAGCTTCTTGTCATTGTGAGTAAATACAATAATCGAATAACTACTATGATTAATTGGAAATCACATAAGTAAAAATGTTACGCTATTTTTTATCATGCAAATGTTTTTGTTTTTGTTTTTCTTACCTTAGACTTGTAATATAGTGCTTCATTTGAAGACAGACATTTTTTTTAAATGATGCTTTATTGCAGGAGTGCAGGAGTTAACATAAATTTACATTTGCTTACATATGATGTTGCTCATACTTATAGCATTCTTACAATGTTTATGCTTTTTATTGTGAAAAAATAATGATAATAATGTGAAAAAAATGAGGAAAATAATAACATAATAACTTTAAAATGTCAGTCTTTTTTTTTTTTTATATTTCCTTCTTTTTATTCATATTAAGATCAAGAGTCAGAAAATAGCCATCGTGATCATACGTAAAACAACAAACATGACTTAATGTGATCTTGTGACATTTTTGTGCTCCAGATCTTCCTGAAAGAGGGCTCCCTGAAGAAGCTGTCCAGGAAGGTCATGCAGCCCAGAATGTTCTTCCTGGTACAGTAAAACACCGTCAACATCTCATCCATCTCTTCCTTATTTCATTCTTAAACAACATAATCATTGTATTACTGCAATGACTGTAATCGGCCGAAACCATCTACTGCACTCACTCCGACCTTCAAAGTGTGTTCTGTGGAGCTTTGATTGATCAGAGAGATAATCACTCTGGCTTTGTTTTTCAGTCACGGCTTTCTTTTCTAAGTAAGGCATTATATAGTCATACATGCTTGTATCTATCAGAGCAAATTTCATGGTAATTAGGTGATGATTAGCAAGTAACCTATTTGAAAGTTCTTTGGGATTTCTGCCAAATTACCCCAATATTTACTTACAAAAATAGCATATAATCGTTAAAATAGGGCCCTTAGGCTTGAGAAGCGGCTGTACGCTGCTCTTCATTGGAGGTAGAAAACCAGAACTAATCGAAGACACTTCTGATTAGACACAAATCTCACCATTGTGTGATTTATTGTCTACACAAACGTAACCTGGTAGCTACTGTAATGTAATGATTCAGGGAGTTTTTTAAGAAATTTCAAATAAGTTTACCAGCAGACATGGAAATAAAGCATATCAACTAACTTTGTATTCTTTTCCTGGAAATGTATTAAATGAATGATCAGCTATTGGGAAATAGTGGAATATAATTATTAAATAATGTTTATAATAATGTAATTTTTTTAAAATTTTGAGGTAAATATTGGGGTAATTTGGCAGTAATTCCAAAGTAATTTCAAATAGGTTACTTGCTAATTATCACCTAATTTCCATGAAATTTGCGGACCTGTAAAATGAAGTGTTAACTAAAGATCCTCAGGAAGTCCTGAGATTAAGGCTCAAATGTGATCGAGCCCTTCGATGACCTCAAACGTTGTAACTGCTCCTATCAAAACATTATTGAGGCTAATGAAGCCAAATAAAAATTGAAATCAAATTGTTTTTACCAGTATTTTCTTAATCTTACTCTGAGCTCTTCTCTACTGTATTAGAAAACACAGAATGGACAGAAATTAAGTGTCTTTGTCATTTCTCCTTTAGTTTAACGACACATTGCTGTACACCGTTCCTGTTCAGTCTGGCCAGTACAAGGTCAAGAACATGCTGCCTCTGGCTGGGATGAAGGTGAGAACTTCGCTCCTTATTTCTTTGCACTCTTCATCTTTTCACATATAAATTTATATTATTATCTCAGGATATGTTATACACTGCCATCACTGCTCACAATGAAAATAATTGCAGGTTAGCAAACCAAGCCAAGAGGCCTATCAGAACGAGCTGAACATTGAGAGCGTGGAGCGCTCCTTCATCCTCTCAGCGAGGTAATGATCAGAAACAAAAGATATACACCGATCAGCCATAACAGTGTGAATAACATTGATTATCTCGTTACAATGGCACCTGGCAGTGGGTGGGATATATCACAGCAAGTGAACATTTTGAACTTTGAACTTTGTGTTGGAAGCAGAAACAATGTGCAAGCATAAGGATGTGAGCGACTTTGACAAGGGCCAAATTGTGATGGCTAGACGCCTGGGTCAGAGCATCTCCAAAACAGCAGCTCTTGTGGGATGCTGAACCGGCGACAGGGTCAGACCCGAGGCTCATTGATGCATGTGGGGAGCGAAGGCTGGCCCGTGTTGTCCGCTCCAATAGAAGAGCTACTGGAGCTCAAATTGCTGAAAAAGTTCATGCTGGTTCTGATAGAAAGGTGTCAGAACACACAGTGCATCGCAGTTTGTTGCGTATGGGGCTGCGTAGCTGCAGGCCGGTCAGGGTGCCCATGCTGACCTAATGTTATGGCTGATTGGTGTATATCTTGGTAGTTAATGAACATGTGTAGTTTCTTTGTTTTTCCTTGCAGTGCATACGGTCTGTGAATACTGTGTAGATGTGTTAATCACACTGTGTTTTCTCCCTGCAGTTCAGCCACAGAGCGAGACGAATGGCTTGAGACCATTTCCACGGCGATCAACGACTACACAAGGAAGAAGATCAGTTTCATATCTGGCAAATCTCTAGAAGAGGCAAGAAAACCAGTTCAACCTTATACATCTCCTGTTTGCACTCTTTTATAGTGATGAATACTATTTTATAGTGCATGTATGAGCAATGAGAGTTAACTCCTGTCTGTGTCTTTTTAAAATTCAGGTAGAGCTGGGGGATGACGATGATGACACTCCTTTGGGATCCAAAGCCCCCATTTGGATCCCTGACCCACGGACCACCATGTGTATGATCTGCACCTGTGAGTTCACCCTAACATGGAGGCGACATCACTGCCGCGCATGCGGAAAGGTAAGGGGACAAAAAGAAGTCTGAGGAAGATCCTGGTGATCGAAACATTACAGCAATAAAGATCCTTCTAACGGGAGATATTTGGTGTGCGGATCTATCTGTTTTAGTTCTGCAAGAAAAAGTCTCTCCCATCTAAAACAAATGTAGTTTCTGAAATATTCTTTATCAAAGAATGACAGCTGAACTTTTTGATAATATGACGGACAGATTTAATTAATTTACTGAGAATCCTGCTTTTAATAGCCAAAAAAAGCATACATTTCCTGGTATAGCATAGCCGGGTAAAAAATGTCTTTATTATGGAAAAAAATCACAGCAAGATTACAGTTGAAAACAGACAAGTTTGTTGAAAGATGGTCACCATTAATACTGTCAATGCCAGAACCCTAATCACCTCTTTTTTCCTTTTCTTACTCTTGTTTAATTTATTTTATTTGTATTCCTATGTATATGCATCTCCTCAAAGTTATATGTTTTCTGTATTGAGTGTGATAAATGAATAAAAAAGAAGTGCACAAGAAAAGAAAATGGCTTCTTAAAAAACATAGGAAAAAAATGCTGTTTTAAAATGAGGAGAGAGATAACATATTTTATGCTTTATCGTCCCATCAGGTGGTGTGCCAGTCTTGTTCCTCCAACAAATACTGTCTTGAATACCTAAAGAACCAGTTAGGACGAGTGTGTGACCAGTGTTTCCCTGTTCTTCAGCACCAGAAAAGTAAGTCGGGCTTCCTTCTACCATTGTTTGAAGTAAAATAAGATAAGATAAATTACCTCGATTAATAAAAACGTTGATTAAATTAAAGAGATCGAAGGAGAAAAGCTCAACAGTGAGCAGGCGCTGCTGTAACAAGCTGCAACTCGTGCAGCGTGAAGAACAATATGATCCAAACACACTGTCATCCTCATATTTTTATGTTGTCATAGGCGGAAACATCAGAGTGAATTAGACACAGGTAATCCACTTATTCTATGTATTTTTCTATGTATTAAACAACTGCATGTTCCACATTTGGTGTTCATCAGGTAAGGAAGCCCACTCATCACCACTATCCCCTGGAAACAGAACGTTTCCTTTCTCCAGGAGGCAGAAGAAGATACCCGCAGCACTCAAAGAGGTGACTGATGCTTTGTCATGATCAAGACGCACTGTTGTAGTGATAATGACCTGATGGCTCATCAGATGGGTTTTGTTTGTTTCAGGTGACAGCAAGCACAGACAACTCCTCCATGAGTGGGTACCTGCAGAGGTCAAAGGGCAATAAGAAGCAGGGGAAGAGGCTATGGTTCGTTATCAAAAACAAGGTCCTATACACGTACGCTGCAAGCGAGGTAAGATCTCCTGCCTGTGTCAGTGTCATGTTATAATATAACTAGGGCTGTCAAAGTTAACGCGATAATAACATGTTAACGCTATCAATCTGTCAGAGTTTGTAGCAGGCTCAGATTTAAAGCGAGTGAAAATACTGGCACTATATGAAACTAGAAAACCTAAGGAATCCATCGGCACCTACCATGTCATAGTAGGAGGTTAAATAACGCTCCAAACGTGCGCTAAATTTTGGCGAGGAAATGCTGGCATGGCCATTTTCAAAGGGGTCCCTTGACCGCTGACCTCAAGATATGTGAATGAAAATGGGTTCTATGGGTACCCACAATCTCCCCTTTACAGACATGCCCACTTTATGATAATCACATGCAGTTTTGGGGCAAGTCATAGTCAAGTCAGCACACTGACACACTGACAGCTGTTGTTGCCTGTTGGGCTGCAGTTTGCCATGTTATGATTTGAGCATATGTTTTATGCTGAATGCAGTAACTGTGAGGGTTTCTGGATTATATTTGTCATTGTTTTGTGTTGTTAATTGATTTCCAATAATAAATACATACATTTGCATAAAGCAAGCATACTCCCATGTTGAGAGGAGTATTAAATACTTGACAAATCTCCCTTTAAGGTACATTTTGAACAGATAAAATGTGTGATTAATCAATATTAATTATGGACAATCATGCGATTAATCGTGATTAAATATATTAATCGATTGACAGCCCTTAATATAACCAAAGGGTATTGATTTCATGTCCATCTAACACCGTCTTTTATTGTGTCTTCCTGCAGGATGTTGCAGCCCTAGAGAGTCAGCCCCTCTTAGGATTTATGTTGAAAGTTGATTCATCACAGAAGTTACAGTTCAAGCTTTACCACAAAAAGACACTGTACCACAATTTTAAAGCTGACGACCTCCAAACAGCACAGAGGTACAGTATAAAGAAGAGTGACACTTATTGTTGCATATGGTGACAGCAATGATAATAATACTTTTTCTTTTGTTTTGTTTTTTTACACAGATGGATCGACTCATTCAAAGAAGCCACGGTGCTTTAATATCGGTTGACAATGTGTGTAGCTGGTCAACATACTGTTTTACCTCAGTGCTCTTTGAATCCTGCAAAACAGCATCTGGAGACACCGTATTAGTTGCACTGTCTGAAATAAAATGCAAATATATTATTTTATTGCTTTTATCAGACATACTACCTTTTACTTAGCCATGTTAGTTTTGTATATTAACATTAATTTTTTTCACCGGGATTTATGCAATTTTGGCTACAAATTTAAAATCATATGCCACAATCATCTGTGGCTATTTTACACTTTGTTTATTGTCACAACATTTTAATTATTTTCTTAGGAACCTGCTTGGATCTCCGTAGCACAGATGTTAATAAACGTTCACCTTACATTATTAAGTCTTTCTGTAACTCTGAGTCTAACCTAGAGTGTTAATTGTTTATCAGGGGATTATTCACTATTTGGACATAACTACCATAATGTGTATTGTAATTGTGCACGCACGCACGCACGCACGCACGCACGCACGCACGCACGCACGCACGCACGCACACACACAACTTCTGTAAATATAGAGCATTGTAAATGAAATGTAATCAAATTTCCATGAATCTCACTTTTATTATTTAAATTCTGTCACTGTAATAAATTTGTTTTACTTTGCTTTTTGTCATGGTCATCAATTTGGCTGCACATTAATATGGTGGAAAAGCAATAGTCAGCAAACAGGGAAATAAATTACATAAATATTAGGACTGTCAATTGATTAAAATATATATTTTTTAATATATTTAAAATACTCATTGTAGCCTACTGTAACTGAATAGCATTTTGAGTACAAAAATATGGTTTCTATTGCAGAAATACCAGCAATTTTACAACTGTAGAGCCTTGCGTAGCCAGTGAAGAGCAATAGGCTGATTCACTATATTATTGATTTTACGATGAAGTCTTCTCAGACATCTGTATTCATAATATTACATCCAATGATCTAGCCATTCCTCTGTAAAAAAAAATATTATTCTGAGTACGTTTTAATTACTCCTAAGTAACATATTGTGGTACGAGTACTTCTACTTGAGCATAACGTGTGTTTGTTCTGACTGTGACATGCAGAACTGTTAATAAAATGACTCAATAATTATACCTGATGTGATCTAACAGACTGCCAAATGAACAGGAAGCGATCTGCAAATGTGGAAATAACATTCCACGTGTAGAAATAGATGCACAAATGCGTGTTTATCACTTTACATGTAAACCTTAAAATACGAATTTACAGAGTAAGTTATGTGTATTTGCAAATCGCCCTGTATTTCTGTGGATGTGACCTTACACAACACAAATACAAAAATACGTTTGTGGGAAGTGAAATATTTGCAGATCATGGTACATATTTGTGAATTGTCTTCTGTGGGTTACAACTAATAAAGTCCAATAAAAACTTCCATACTGCCACAGATATGCCATTACTCCTGTGACCAAAAAAAAAAGTTTTTAAAAAAATACATTTTGACAGGTTGACACACACACAACCCCAGACACACACACACTGGAAATAGATAATAATTAGCAAATAACTTCTTTGAAATTTCTCTAAAAGCTCCCTGAATCATGACATCAGCTACCAGGTTACATTTGTGTAGTCAATAAGTCACACAGTGAGATTTGTGCTGATCAGAAGTGTCTTCTATTAGTTTTGGTTTTCCACCTCCGATGAAGAGCAGCGCCTAAGGGCCCTATTTTAACAATTATATACTATTTGAGTAAATAATTTTAAAATCATGTTTATAATAAAGTAATTTTTGATAAATCTTGAGGTAATATTTGGGTAATTTGGCAGTAATTCCAAAGAAATTTCAAATAGGTAACTTGCTAATTATCACCTAATTACCATGAAATTTGCGGACCTGTAAAATGAAGTGTTATTAAATATAGTCATGCATTAAGGTTACATGATATATTCCATAATTCTACAGTCTGGTACCTCTGACTCAGTGTTTACCTAGATTTCAGAAGTGGCAGACAAAAAAAAATGAGTGGCCAGTAGAAATGTTCAGTGACCTGCCACAGTAGCAGGTGAGGAAAAAGGTGAATTTCAGACCCTGATCCTAAGTAAAATATTGTGGTATGAGTACTTCTACTTGAGCATAACGTGTGTTTGTTCTCACTGTGACATGCAGAACTGTTCATAAAATGACACAATAATTATACCTGATGCCATCTAACTGACTGTGATGTCCTGATGAAGGTCCTTGTTGACCGAAACGTTGACTAATAAAGCAGAGAAAAGTGTGTGCAGGAGTATTTTGGAAAAGTAAATATAGGAGGGGGTCTACTCCTAGCACCACAAACAGGTTTGAGAATGTGCATGTTTTCCTCTCCTTGAAGTGATCTAACTGACTGCCACAGATATAGTATTACTCCTGTGACCAAAAAAAAGTTAAAAAATAAATACATTTTGACAGGTTGACACACACACACAACCCCAGATATATACACACAACCCCAGATATACACACACAACCCCAGATATATACACACACACACTCACTGGTGCAGGCTATGAACTATCTTACTGCGCATGCGCGTAAACCACGTTTATTGATGGAGAAAAGGTCACGAACTCTGACCCTCCCAACAACTAGCAATAAACAGTTAAAATATTAATTAATTGAAGACTTATACATTATCTGAACCCAGCAGCTCCTCGGCAGGTAAGAGATATCTACTAACTCTAACTCATGAGAGGCTGAAGAAGCAGACACCAGTGTAACACACACAGGAAGAGAGGGAGTGTTCAGAGAGCTGCTACAGCAGCAGAGCATCCATTAACCAGCTAACACAGCTAGCCTAGCCTGTTAGCACTGTCCTCCCGGAGCTCAGCGGTTAAAACATTAAACCAGGCAAGTATGCACTAATGTTGGTGTTGTTATGCGACTGCACAGCTGATTCTGTAACTAACTTTATATGTTAATATGTAGCTAACTATTCAGCAATATATAGTTAACGCACATGCTAGTTAGCTCAATGTTAGCTGCTATGCTAGCGTTGCTATGCTAGCGTTGCTAAGCTAGCGTTGCTATGCTAACTAGCCTCCTCCGTAACTAAGCAGCCACATCGTTAATTTAAAGTCTGAGTGTGACAGCAGCGTGTCGTAGTGTTTGACAATCACGAGTCTTGTTAAATTGCCGGTTAATGTGGAAGTCCAGTATCATGTTAAAGGTGAGTTTAGCTTCAGTTTGTGTGAAGCAGAAGCTCCGCTGTTGTTACTCTTCTTCATCATGATGGGCCTTGAACCCTGGCGTGCTTTAACCCTTCAATGTTGACCTTTCACCCACAGGAAAAGAAATACCTTTATCTTCCGTATCGATTTTTAAATAGCTGGCTGTCAGGAGCTTGTTTGTGTTTTACTACTGCAGCTTTACCAGCTCATTCGTTGTCACTTTACAGTGATATTAAAGCCGGATTTTCATATCAAGGCCATCCTATAGTACAGTTAGCGCCGGTTAGCTAGACTGGTTAGCATCTAGGCCACGCACTAATATTAGTTATTATAAATCAGATGTTTTACATATTGGTTCATTATTGATAACTTCAAGCTGATTTAGACTTAGTAGGCTCTTAACATCGTCTAGTTTTGTCCATAAATATCTCCTAGCTAAAGGGAGAGGTATCGTTAGTTAAACTAGTAAACAGGAGGGATGTGAGTAGTTGTAACATTAGTTAAGTGTTTGTAAGACTCTTAGTTGTCATCTTAATAACAGCACTGAGCTGTGATGCAGGGTACCAAGTCATTTAGTCCGAGCAGCATCAGTAGCTATATAATGCATGCTATTTACACGTGTTAAAAGTTTTATGAAATGTTTTATGGGGTGTTTTTACAAACATCTATTAAATGATAATATGATTAATATTCTTTATTTTTCTTATGTCAAGAAGTTTCCCTGCAAGACCAGGTTAGCTAGATTGGTTAGCATAGGCGACAAACTAATATTAGTTAGTGGCACGCAATATAATAAATCAGATGTTTTACATATTGGTTCATTATAGATCATTTCAAGCTAATTTAGACTTAGTTGGCTCTTAACACCAATCAAGTTTGGTCCAGAAATATCTCCTAGCTAAAGGGAGAGGTACCGTTAGTTAAACTAGTAAACAGGAGGGATATGAGTTAGTTAGGTGTTTGTAAGACTTATCCGCTCTTAGTTGTCATCTTAATAACATCACTGAGCTATGATACAGCAGCATCAGTGTAAAAGGTTTTATGAAATGTTTTTACAAACAGATCCCAAACATCTATTAAATGATAAGACTCTTTATATTCTGTATTTTTCTTATTGTCAACAAGTTTCCCTGCAAGACCAAAACCAACAATATATTGAGATCTTATTAATGAGTATTGTCAGTAGTAGTGTTGTCATGATAATGGTGTTTGTAAGACTTATCCGCTCTTAGTTGTCATCTTAATAACATCACTGAGCTATAATACAGGGTACCAAATCATTTAGAGTCCAAGCAGCATCAGTATATAATGCATGCTATTTACACGTGTTAAAAGTTTTATGAAATGTTTTATGGGGTGTTTTTACAAACAGAATCTATTAAATGATAAGGCCGTTAATATTCTATATTTTTTTATTGTCAAAAAGTTTCCCTGCAAGACCAAAACCAACAATACATTGAGATCTTATCAATGAGTATTGTCAGTAGTAGTGTTGTCATGATAATGTAATTTCTAACTTCAATCCAATACCTTGAAAAATATCAACATTTGATACCATTTTCAATACCGTGGGGAAAAATTAACAACATTGAGGTCATCAAAATTTAGATTTTTATTAAAACATAAATAGCGGTGTGTGTGTGTGTGTGTGTGTGTGTGTGTGTGTCAACTCACTGTTGGAGAGCATAAAGTGCAGCTGGTACCCGTGTATCGATAGTGCAGAAAATGAGTATTGAAACCGTTTCAAATATTCAGTATTGATATGTATTGATGCTTCAATATTTTTGACAACACTACTTGATAGAGCTGATTACTCCGTATCATAGACCTCCACTGTCGCCCAGAACCATTAAAAACACAACTGAGCCCCACTGTTGCACTGGGTGACATGTTTCGGCAGTACCTTGAACATGAGGCTCTGTAGTTTATTTTGCGCCAATCTCAAATACACTGTCCTGCTTCTGTAAATACTTATGTTTTATTACTAAGTTTGAGAGCCCCAGTACTAGAACACCTAATGAACGTTTGCTAAAACTACAGCGCCCAGCTGTTTTAGGAAATTACTTTGCCTTTAAAAAACGTGACTGTGACCTGTTTTTTAAGGAAAAAAGAAGTCAGAAACGACAGAAAGTATTATACATGGGATTTGATGGCAGCAGAAAAATGATGAAGACCTTGAAGGAATTCCCTTACCTGACTCAAAGGTTGCTTGAATAAAAGAAAACATATGCTCTCTCGACAGGTGTGCATGCCTCATGGGGCACTGATGTGAAGAACGGTACAAGAAGGTGTGTGCAGTATCAGAATGGATGGACAGACTCAAAGGATTCAACTTGTGTCGGCAGACAGCAACATGGCATTAGGACACAGAATACAGGTGATGTGACTGCCTGTCCTCCTCTAGAGAATGCTTTTCTTTTTAAAATTGTGTGTGAATAAACAAAATCTGCGCTTAATTTTGTCAAAACTGGATCCAAGATCAAAGAATAGCTGGTGGTTTTACCCGGCACTGTCTCGTATTTGCACAATTTCTCCGTAGTCCTCCAATGACAAGCACTTTTTTATTTTTAAAAATGTTATTCGTTTATTATATCATTAGCTTAACTTCTCCCAAATTCTTTTTGCATACAGTCAGCACTCACTCATGTTTTGCTTTTTTATTTCTAATAGATTGTAACTGATCAGCAGACTGGTCAGAAGATCCAGATCGTCACAGCACTTGAGCCATCTTCCCCTGGAAAGCAGCAGTATATCTTAGCAAATGCTGACTATTCCTCTGGTGGGAAGGTGATCCTGGCCAAGCAGGAAGGCTCACCCAACAAGGTCATCCTCGCCGCTCCAGACGGCTCTGGGGTTAACCAGCTGCTGTTTGCCTCTCCTGATCTGGCTGGGCAGCAGATTCAGGTATTGCTGGAGGATATTAGCGGCTTCTTTCAGCCATAAACAAGTTACTGAAAGGTCTTATGACTGAAGCATGAACATGTTTAGTCAGTCTACACGCATTGCAATGTTTGCTGTATTAAATGGTTTCATTGTCATGTTGTTTGTCAGTTTGTGACTGAAGGGTCAGACCAGTCCATTGGGAAGCCGGTTGTCGATTACTGTGTTGTCTGTGGGGACAAGGCCTCTGGTAGTAAATAAGTTTAATTTTCTTTAACATTATTATTTTTCAGTAACACACATGAGCAAGCATTCACTAATCTGACCCTGTTTTCTCTTTCCTCTCTCAGGGCGCCATTACGGAGCTGTCAGCTGTGAGGGCTGTAAGGGCTTCTTCAAACGCAGCATTAGAAAGAACCTTGTGTACACATGCAGGGGCTCCGGAGAGTGTGCCATCAACAAGCTCCACCGAAACCGCTGCCAGTACTGTCGACTGCAGCGCTGCATATCTCTGGGCATGAAACAGGATTGTAAGAGAGTGTAATATTCTATATACATACAGTTGTGGATATGTCATTTACATAGATATGGTCTGATGTCTTTGTTATGTCTTTGTTTTGTCTTTAGCTGTGCAATGTGAGAGGAAGCCCGTTGAAGTGACCACCAGAGAAAAATCTGTCAACTGCGCAGCCTCCACTGAGAAAATCTACATCCGTAAAAACCTGTGTAGCCCTCTGGCGGCCACACCCACTTTTATGTCCGACAAGGAAACTGCTAGGTACAGCCACTTCACAAAATACAATACACTAATTTACCAGTTTATTAGATACACCTGTACAGTCTAATACAACACAATAAATAGCCCTGGTGTGAAGAATATCTCTGTTAAATTCTAATATCTCTATGGTATTCTATTGGACTGCATCATATAGAGTGGTGAACAAGCCCCGAGGAAAAGCGCTCGGCTTTGAAGCAAATTTTCATAGTCGCCAAACGGCGGTACTACAATTTCTGTGTCCATCACGTGATGCCATTGGTCCCAAAAAGACTTTTTCCCACAGACTTACATTGGGAAAGGGTCGTCTGTAACTCTGCGAATGCGGATGGTGGTGCAGGGATGGCGTATTTTTGCCAATGGGATTTTTCTGTTGGGTTTTGGATTACTTGCATGTTTTGTTCAGCAAGATAATCTTCACAAATGAAAACCACTTTTCTGATTTTTGAAGTGTGAATGCAATCGCCAGATTCAAAAATATAAAGCTAACGTGAGGCTATTAACGAACAACACCACGGTCACATGAGCGCTAGTATAAACAACGAGACTGTAACGTCAGACGAGTTGGCGTGATGACCTTTAGTAGTCACTTGTTAGCAACTGCCTTTTTTAACACACATAAAGGCTCAAAATTCACAAGTGGGATATTTGTTGATGTATTTTATGTCGTAGAACAAAACATAAAAATCTGTTCAGCTTGTGTTAACCACAGACCTTATTTCAGGCATCCAACTAAAAACCCATTGACTTCCAGACGAGGGAACCGAAAGTGCTAAAATGCAAACTCATTTCCAGCTTTTATGACTCATTCCTGTAGCACTTTTTTCTTACTTTTTTCCTCCCATACTTTATGGAGAAAGGAAACTAGAAACACCTCTCAATCTAATGTAGTCCAATACAACATCATCACTACAGCATTAAAAATGCCACAGAGTTGACTTAGCGTCTCTCTGATACACTGTCTTTATCTGACCAGTATAAGATCAAGAAATATGGGATTTGTTGCATTGGACTGAATTAACTTAGATTGTACACGTCTAACTAATAAACTGATAAGAGTTTGAGTAATGACTTAATCATATTGCATGATTCCATATTACATAATGCAATTTGAATTATTAAATCTCTTCACTTCAGGTCTACAAGTTTGCTTGAGTCAAGCATGTTGCTCAACATCCAACAACCCTTCTCCAAGATGGAAAACACCATCTTGATTCCAGCATCACCTGACAAGGTAACACTGATGCAGTCAAATGACAGTACATTTAACCTAGTCCTAACTAGTCAGTCTATAATCAATCCATACTAAAGCCCCTGAGATTGTTGGGGTTTTAAATACATCAGATTGTTAACTTAAAATTTAGAAAGGAATAATTGCTTGTGGTGCAAAACAAAATTTAAAAACTTTTGTGTTTATGATACGTGGTTGATAACGACTGCTTCCTGTTCAGCAGGATGACCATTCTCAAGGTGACCTCGGCACGCTGGCAAATGTGGTGACGTCCCTCGCCCACCTCAACAAGGCCAGGGAAGCAAGTGACTGCAGCAATGATCTGATGGGAGATGAAACGCTTAGCAACGGGGACAGCTCGATGACAGACCTCCAAGGAGATGAGCAAACTGCAAGTGATATCACTCGGTGAGGGAGATGTCATAAAGGATCAAGGGGCTTTGATACTAACCAGAAGTTGTGTCTGAATAAGTTGATACACATACTAGAGATAGACATGAGCTTTAGAGGGCTATAAAGAAACCCAGGGGCTGTTATTTTCCATTCATCATAAAAGCTTTAATAGAATTTCCTGGAGGGCCATGTGGTTTCTGACTCCGCTCTTAAGGACTTAATTAGATTCACCCATAGTCGATCAAATTGAACTATATGTACAGGGTGAACTACAGTGCTACTCTGAATTAAATCCTATATTTTGTGTTTCTGTGTAAGCTATATATATAAATTAGACGTCTAACACAAAGCGTGGATCTTTTTAATGTTAACTTTTCGTGTTCATATTTTGCGTACAATTAGAGCTTTTGACACCCTGGCTAAAGTGCTGCACCCTGGTGACGGCTCAGCGGGAGAGTCCTTGGAGGCCACAATGCAGCTGATGTCAGGGGACCAGACAGGTCCTGTTGTGGAGTTGGAGGGACCGATACTCTCCGACAGCCACATCCCTTTCAAGGTAAAACCACGGCCACTGACCTCTACACTCAGGATGACCAAAACCCCTGTTTATCAGAATCAGAAATACTTTAGCGATCTGCGGGGGGAAATTGGGGCATTACAGTTGCTCTTATATAAACATAAAGAAATGTAAAAAGATAGAAATAGATTATGTAACATGTAAATGATCTACATAATGCTACAATATATAACACGATATATGTAGAGAAATATAAGTAAATAAGAAATGAGAATATAAGAAATATGTACAACATGCAATATATATAACATGAAACCACAGTGCAAATAAGTATATACAAAATGCTTAGAAATGGGATCTTTTAAGTGTGTTAAATAAAAACAAGAATGGTATAAATAAGAATATTTCTTGAAATGTGCAGTATTAATGACAGAGTATTGCACAGTTGAATTATTGCATAAATTATTGTACAGTTGAGTTAAGTCAGTATTGTATATAGCAGTTGAAGCATGAAGAAATGTGAACATATGTTTTACTGAGTTACACATTTTTAAATATTTTGTCTCATAAGCGCTGTATTCATGTGTTCCTCATTTACTCTGCCATTTGTTCCTACAGCTTATGATGCCTTTGCCTGTGCCAGAGTACCTCAATGTCAACTACATCTGTGAGTCAGCTTCCCGGCTACTTTTCCTCTCTATGCACTGGGCGCGCTCCATCCCTGCCTTTCAAACCCTTGGGTAAGCCTTTGTCACAAGATTTTTTCATTGTTTTATAACACCTTTTTAAATGGTGGCATTGGAGTGTGTCATTACATGTCAGTTATAAAATGACAGCTAAGTGAGCTTTCTCTAATGCGGCCACACAGTTCTCTGTAGTAACATTAATCTTATTTTATTTTACAGTGGCCAAGACAATGACATTAACTTAATGAAAGCTTGCTGGAATGAGCTGTTTGCCCTGGGTCTGGCACAGTGCTCCAACGTCATGAATGTTGGTACCATCCTAGGTGCCATTATCAACCATCTGCAGACCAGCTTACAGGAAGGTAGGAGGGCTCTGCTGGGATTGTCTGCAAGGTTTAACACAATTAATGCCAAGCAGACCTCGAGATAGGGCTGTCGCAATAACCTCAATACTGTAATACTATTGACAAGCCAACTGCCACAACCTCTATGTTCAAGTTTTTTTTCTTTTTTGAATTATTTGCAACGAGAGCGCTGCATATTTACACTATAAACACCACAGCTTGACAAGGCGCTGAGCGTCTATTCTGCGCTGAGTGCTGCTCGTTTGTTGTTTTTTTTCTGGTCGTCGAGAGTTTACAAATGTTGCTGAACAAAAACAACAATAACGTAGGAGAAATTAATTCACATAGACCGGCGGGTCCGTCCCCCCTCCCGACGTGCTTCAGCCTTCCCTTCACCCAGAGCAAATACTCTACCTTGTGCCGACATTTTTACTTCTACTTCACATCATAGCAACCAGACGCAACCAAAAAAACGCTGCGCCTCGTTGCCCTTCTGTGTTCTGCATTTAACAATAAACATGTATTTAATTAGTTTTAAAACTGTCATCTTTGTCATTTAAATAGCAACAATATACATTACCTAATAATAGCCTAACAATAAAAATTATTTATATAGCACTAAAACCAGTAATTTGCAATAGAAATGGCAGTAATACTGCATATCGCGCTGTTGAGCCAATCATTATCACTGCAGGGGAAATTCGTTCACAGCGACAGCCCTACCTTGAGATTTGTCATGTTTATTTTGTGGCTCAGTCTGTCTTGAATTTGCAAAAAGAAAAACTATACTGATGCTCTTCCCCATGTATCCCTGACTCCTCTTCTTTTTTTTTTATCTCCTACAGATAAGCTGTCCCCAGATCGAGTCAAACTAGTAATGGAGCACATCTGGAGGATGCAGGAGTTCTGTAACAGCATGATCAAACTGACCCCAGACTCTTATGAATATGCCTACCTCAAAGCCATCGTGCTCTTTAGTCCTGGTGCGTAGACAACCGACCACTTTACAAAATGAAAATTAAATTTTTCTTGTCGTCCTGTTGGGGCAGAATCCTTAGAGGAAAATCCTCAGCAGAAGTTGTATATAAACCTAGGGCCAAATGTGCATTGACTCCTGTCTGACTGTGTGTTGTTTCTGTACTAGATCACCCAGGCATAGATAATACCCCACAGATAGAGCGGTTTCAGGAGAAGGCCTACATGGAGCTGCAGGACTACGTAACCAGAACCTACCCGGAAGACTGCTATCGGTCAGTAGGCTTTACCTCTGTACTACATAATGATGTACTAATACAGAATACACCAGACCGGCACATACGGTACTTTAACAACGTCAAGGTCGCAATCCTTTTTTGGGATTGAAAACCAAAGATCGAATAGAAGTGTTTGGATTGTAATTTTGACAATTTTGTATGCATTTATTTCTTGTTATAGAAACATTTGTCTTATACACATTTCTAATAATTATTTTGCGACCTTGCCTTAATCTGAGCGATCGCGATAAATTAATAAATTAATGTTGATCGTCGTCATGCCCTTTCAGTCTTCCCCAAGTGGATGAATGACCTGACACAGTGGCCTGATATTGCTTATCCAGACATCTATAACCACATATTTGATTGAATCACCAGGTATCGTTAGGCTTAGCGTTATCTGTAAATAATTAACCTGTTAATAGCCAACTGCTTGATCTTTAGGCCGTACTGTATGACTGTACTGCAGCTATGGAGTCAGATCAGTCTCTATATTAATGAATGCACACAGAAGGATTCACAAATGTAATTTGTGATTTATATATAAAAGACTCTCCACAAAAATATGTTTCAATGCACACAAAAGTAGTAATCGCTGTATATAAATGTAAAAAAATATACATTTATTTAAAACAAGACATATTTGCGTGTGCATCAGAAAAATTATCTGTGAACCTTGTTTTTTTTATGTGGATTTTGTTTACATTTACATACAACGATAACTATTTTGTGTGCTTTGAAAAATATTTTTGGAGAGAGTCATTTATATATATATATATATCACAAAATACATTTGTAAATCCTTCTGTGTGCATTCATTAATAAAGAGACTGATCTGACTCCATATGCAGCAGCCTCCCACTCAAGCTAGCTAAGCTAACTAATCCATCAGTAGTAACTGTCACAACATCATTTAGTGATTTACCACACCGACAGTGAATATTCACTCATCTTAAGTGCCTCAGATCTCAGTGTGAAAGCTTCGGTTAACCCGCTACACAACCGCTTTTCTGCATTTCCCGTTTTTCTCCATATGTGACAGCGTGTTTCTTTCCCCTAAAAGGGATGCAATGCCTGTCTGATGTATTGCTTTATATTAAGCAAGACAGATTTGTGATGATATCATAGATGTACTTGCTACAGTACACATGTTTTAAATGGTATGTCTCATTTCCCTTCTCATTGCTCTCAGGTTATCAAAGTTGTTGCTGCGTCTCCCTGCCCTCCGGCTGATAAGTGCAGCTGTCACAGAGGAGCTGTTCTTCGCCGGGCTCATCGGCAACGTGCAGATCGACAGCATCATCCCTTACATCCTCAAAATGGAGTCCACCGATTATAACAGCCAGGCGGTCTCCGGGGTCTGACACAAGTGTGCCATTTATAATTGCAACATTGGACTGTGAAAACCGGACAGCCAGCCAATCAGAGTACTCCACGGTCCGATCACTAAGTGGTCACAACATACTGTATTTATGACACAGCATCCTATGGGACTTCTGTTTTACCTTGCTCTTGTTTCTGACTCCTTGGTAACGAGTAGAGCACCAAGAGGACAAACACAAATCAACTCCAGTGGCAAAGTGAGCCTGCCAACATCTGCCCATTCAGGAACGAACCCTTGAAACCTGCATAGTAGATTGCGCTTTTTATTGTACATAGTATTTTATGCTTCATCGCCTCCAGGCCTTTCCTTTTTCTGCAGATCTTGCTTCTACTTTGCAGGAATCAGGTTTGTTTTTCACGGCTTTCCTACATGCTCATGCTTTTTTTATTTTCTAATAATTATGAGGAAAAAAAAACTTGTCATAATGTGAATTGATTTGTGAGATGTTGTTATCGCAAAAAAGGTTCTAACCTTTATTTCTTATTTGTTTGCCAATCCAAAGGATCGGGCAGCATCACTTTGTCAAATATGTGACATCATGAAGTTATTGTGTGTGTATATAGATTTGTATATAGAATGCACCAAGGAGGCTAAAATGGGCAGCACTTGGTAATTCCCTGAATTCCATCTTTTGGACAAATTAATGTGGATGGAAAATGGTCAATTCATTTGAAAATAAAAACGCCTTTCAACCATGTTCCCCTATTATTTACACCATAGAGCTTTCATTTTGATTAGATATCGGTAAAGGATAGATGGAGCTGATTGTTGATTGTACTGTTTGAAAGAATCAAGTGTTCTTTTGCAGGCTCTATGCTTTTTAACATCATTTTGTTTTTGCCTCAGTATTTGGGACAGCAGCTGTAGACTACCAAATAGCCAAAAATATGATGTGTTGGACCAATGCTCAGTCATGTTGGGATAAATTGGGAGATCAGCAGTCTGAATCATAATAGGCTTTCTGTGTGGGTGAAGAGAGGGCAAGTACTTTCTGTAACAGTGCCCATTTTTTTGCCGCTTGATTAAAGAGGCAGCAGTGTATTTGCATGTTATTGCAAAAATCCTGCAAATGCAAAAACAGGCTTACATAAATTCTGTGCCAGGTAATCAGTTTAAGACAGAGACATCAATGGAGTATTCAAACTGTTCAAAGCAAACATTCCTCTGAGTATACCAAGCTAATCAACCTTTGACCTTTGTCAATCCAAACTGACCCCATACACAAACATTTGATTTTGGGGTGAGAAATGTTGTCTCTTGCCTCCTCGAATGCATTAATCCTATGGCTGTAAATCGATTCAATTATTTAATCGTGACTAATCGCATGATTGCCCATAGTTAATGATTAATTGCACATTTTAATCTGTTCAAAATGTACCTTAAAGGGAGATTTGTAAAAGTATTTAATACTCTTATAAACATGGGAGTGGACAAATATGCTTTCTTTATGCAAATGTATGAATATATTTATTACTGGAAATTAATTAAGAACACAAAACAATGACAAATATTGTCCAGAAACCCTCACAGGTACTGCATTTAGCATAAAAATCATAACATGGCAAACTGCAGCCCAACAGGCAACAACAGCTGTCAGTGTGTCAGTGTGCTGACTTGACTATGACTTGCCCCAAACTGCATGTGATTATCATAAAGTGGGCATGTCTGTAAAGGGGAGACTCGTGGGTACCCATAGAACACATTTCCATTCACATATCTTGAGGTCAGAGGTCAAGGGACCCCTTTGAAAATGGCCATGCCAGTTTTTCCTTACCAAAATGTAGCTTAAGTTTATTTATTTAGTTATTTAGGCTCCTTCACGACAAGCTAGTATGATGTGGTACCGATGGATTCATCTGGTTTTCTAGTTTCATATGATATAACTTCACTCTAGCTTTAAAACTGAGTCCGCTACAACCTAAAAATCATTGCAAAAGTTGCATTAATGTGTTAAAGAAATTAGTGCCGTTGAAACGAATTTGCGTTAACGCATTCTTATCGAGTTAACTTTGACAACTCTAATTAGTTCACAATGGAAAGAGAGATAACTGGTTGCTCAGTGTACTCAACCGTGAAGTAAAACGTGTCAGGTGCTGTTGGAAAATGGGGGAAAAAATCAGGATAGACAGGAAGGTAATCCAGGCACTCCAAAATATTAAAACAAGTGGCAAACAAGGATTGAGAATATCTTAAAAAGCCCTTATTATAGTGGCTAAATCGTTAAAAAAGACAACATGGTTCGACCACTGTAGGTTGCATCTAGTTTGCCACTTGTTTTAATATTTTGGAGTGTCTTGCCATCCTGCATTAATTCACAATTTGCCTGTGTCTGGCATGTGTTTATCAGCCCACTTTGGGGCTGTTTAGAAGCATGAGTTATCTGGACAACTTTGCAGAGAAAACCTGCAATAGCTCTTTGTCCCAGACATGATGAGTTTAAATAAACGTGTCAAGAAAACTCAGTAACCATGGATCTTGCCCCTGTTTCTGTAAACACGGCAGATTGTTTACATGTTCCTTCTGAATTAATAATGCAAAATCTGTATCCTACCCCAGTGACTTACTTTTGTGTCAAGTGACGTGAAGGTAGAAGATGTCGCAGGCTGCAGTGCGAAGGACTGTAGAGACTTTCAGAGTGTTATTAGCAAATCAATTTTTCATCAGTGCTCTGTGGATATGGGTGAACAGAGGACAACACCTGTATGCTTTCTTGTGCTGTAGTTACCCAGTGAATGTGTCCACTGATTAACTCCATTAAAACTTGATGACCAGATGATATTGTCTGCTGCTGTTTTTAGAAGTCCATTGTTCAGTGTTATCCTGTTGCTCTTTATGTGATTCTCCACAGCCCTATCATATCACCACATCACATCACATCACTTCACCTTCTTTGAACCACAGAGGTTAATGCATGTGACTGTACAAACAAAAGAGGACGACCCAGACAATTTGCAACTGCAAAAACAAATATACTTATTGTGTGTTAACTGTAAAGGTTAAGCGATTTGTTATGCAACGTGGGCTTTTCAAAACTAGGTGGATTAGCTCAGTCCAAGCTGAATGAATGTGAGTGAAAGGGCCAGTCAGTCTATTCCCATGGCCTCTTCTTTGGGCTTTGGCTTTTACTGCTTGAACGAAATTGGGGAAAGTGCTGCAAAACAAGGTGTCTCTGATGTTAACTTTAATTTACTCTTACAGATATAGCTTTAATAATTCTAAATATAAAATAAATAAATAAAATGTCATGAAAGGTGATTATCATACATACAATAAAGTAAAGAATATGTAAGTAAAAAAGCAACAAAACAGACCATTACGTCCAGAAAAACAACCATGTAGAATACAACACCACACAATAGCACAACATAGAGGATTTTCAACAGACTGAGTAGGCTGAAAATACAGTTTATTACAACTCTTCCTACAATATACAACATATTTGTCATGAAGAGTATCAGACACATACTTACAATATTACCGCTTCCTACTGTACCAATGCATTCTTGTCATACATTTCAATAAATTACTTTTAAACATTTTTTTACTTACACTTATTTAGATCCTCAATTCAACCGTTACCTACAGTAGCCTACTGTATGTTCACCCCTTTCACTGAAACAAAATTATTATTTTCACATTAGTCCTCACACTTGTTTATTGTACACATTCCTCTCAAGTCATTTTCTTATTTTAAACATCTTTTGGATAATTTCAGGTAAAGCTTTATTTTTTTTTACTTTAAACATGATTTGTACTTTTCATTTTACATTTTTTACAATTCATGTGTCTCTCCTTTGAATTATGGATTTGATTTAGATGTTTTTCCACATACTTCCACACAATAAGTAATGTATAAGTGAAAAGTACATTTACAGTACATGTAATGCCACTTTATATTTCTATTACACCACATTTCAGAGGGAAGTATTGCACTTTAGTTTGACAGCTATTAACTAATTGAGTTTACATTCAGAACATACAATTAAGATATCACCTATTATTCTAGATTGAACTACCCATCAGTATATAAAGTAGTTGATCAGCTACATTAAAATGCTGCTTACTTAGAATTCAATAAACTTTTACTTTGATATTTTATTTGCATTTTTCAGATAATACCTTTTGGATTCAGAACTTTTACTTGGAAGAGAGTATTTTACATTGAAATACTACATTTACTTAAGTAAAGGATCTGAGCACCCAAAAATTTGACACTATTAATTTAAAGGGGACATATCATGAGAAACTCGTGTTTTCAGTGCTTGTTCACGTACATTTGGGTATCTGGAGTGCCTACCAAACCACAAACTGTGAAATAAGACAACCCAGTCAGTTTTCTGTGGGCTGCCTAGATCAGAAAACATTTGATTCAACAAGCCATTTAGATTTGGATCCCCTTACTATGTCACATGCAGGTGTAACATGGTTAATAATGCTTACACTTGCCATTATTTTGGTTCAGTGTTCTGTCACTTTAAAATATGTGTGGTTGCCTTTAAGGGAATGACGCACCTCACATTCTTGCCAGTTTACCTTGACTGTGTGAGGGGGTAAGTCACGATTATTACACTGTGCAGATTTTTGGTTCATAATTTTGTCATATAAATGTATACTGTATGTACCTAGAGGAGTTGAGACATGGACAAAGACTTATTTTAGTATGTCTGTTCTACGGACAACCACATGTGCTATGTTGCCAACTACCAAGCTGTGTGTTGTTGTGTGGTAACATGAATGTTTCTAGTAACATCATTACTGAAGATAAATGTTCCAGACATGTTCCAGCCCGGTGTGACCGCGCTGTTTGTCTGTTATCTGAATAAACCAGCTCAACTGGCACCACTGGCCTGTGGTGTCTTTTGATGCCTTCAAATGAAACTCATGAGCTTGTGTTTACAACATGGGAAGTCTTGTACATGATATGCTTGCCATTCAAGTTGTCAAAGTCGTGAGAACACCGCTGCTAAGAAACGGCAATATTAACGTTACTGTTGGCGTCTAGAAGCCACAGAGGCTAACAGTTTAGCAAGCTGGCAAGTGGGTAACATAATGCAGGAAATGCAAAGGCATAATGACAGAGGAAAAAGATGAGGCCGTTGGGAATATTAACAATAAACGACTAAAATTACAATATATTCACTTATTATGTACCGAAAAATGAACTTCCAAGGCCTCCGCCATTTCTGACAACGTCAACACGTCAGAAGTCGCAAACTCTGATCTTTCATAAACTTTCCATTTACGAGGTCGTGAATACAACAAGAGGGAGGCGTTCATATGGACTTTTCTTCTTCTTGAACACGGTAAACACGACACTCATCAGTGCAAGAACACACCTGTTACACAGGCTCATTAGAATATACCGCACACGGCTTGAGAACTACCGTTACAAAGGTGCACCATATTTTTTATTCTCCTTAGCCAATCAGAGCCTTTTTCGGGAGGGGAGTTTCTTAAAGACACAGGCGCTGAAACGGATCGTTTCAGACAGAGGGTGAATACATACAGGTATATTCAGACAAACAGTGTGAGAAAAATAATTTGTTTTTTGAACAACAAAAGCTGCACTGGGTAGTAATGGATCAAATATGCTTTTAAAAAAAGTTATTTTTATAAAACGGTCACTATATCCTGACAGTAGTACATGAGACAGGTAATCTGAAAAAAAACGTATGTGCGTCTTTGTCCTCCGGTGTTCCTAATGGCATCTGCAAGATTTCACAGACCAGAGGAAAACAAGCAATCAGAGCCGAGCTGGAGCCTTGCCGTCTCTGAGCAGCTGTCAATCACTTGTGAACGCCAAGCAAACGGTCAAACCAGGCAGCGCTGATTAAATATGAATCAATATTATGTTACTGTAATGCCTTTTTTTCGCCTCAAATGTTTTCAGAAACATCTTGTAGTGTAATGTTTAGCTGTGAAATGAGAAAGTTTGATACCCGGCAGCCATGTTGAGAACAGTTGAAGAAATACTAAGCACCGCCCACCGGCCGGAGCACAGCCAATAGGAACGCTCTCTCTCTGAAATTACCTGTGATTGGTCAAAGTCTCCCATCCACATTTTTTTAAAGCCTGAAAACAGAGCCATGAGGAGGTGCTTCAGGCTAGTTTTCTCAGAGCACTTGAATTACAATATGCTGAAAGGTTATTATGGATTTTTTGCCCAATTACGCCAAAAACATTCTGCCTACTGCAGGTTTAAAACATGTAAACATGTTCTAGTCCAGGGGTCAGCAACCTGCGGCTCCGGAGCCACAAGCGGCTCTTCAGCTCCTGTCCAGTGGCTCCATGTGGATTTTTAAAAATGGAAATGAATAACTGTCTTGTGTCTACATTATCATTTTTATTTATCATTGTTGTAGGTCTGTGGTACGACGGTACGACGAAATATTAGGGCCAGATTGAGGGAAAAAGAAAAATCTGAGATTTCGAGAATAAAGTCATATTACTAGAATAAAGTCGTAGGTTTCCGAGAAAAAAAGTCGGAATATTATGAGAATAAAGTCAGAAGTTTACGAGAAAAGAAAGTCGTAATATTATGAGAATAAAGTGACAATATTATAAAGTATTAATTTTACGTGCTATTTTCTTTTTTTCTCATAAAGTTATAACTTTATTCTCGTAATTTTACGACTTTTTCTCGTAATGTTATGACTTTATTCTCGTAATATTAAGACTTTTTTTCTCGTAATATTACGACTTTTTTTTCTCGTAAACCTTTGACTTAATTCTCATAATATTATGACTTTTTTTCACGTAAAGTTACGACTTTATTCTCGTAATATTACGATTTTTTTTCTCGTAATATTACGACTTTTTTCTCGTAAACCTTTTACTTAATTCTCATATTACGACTTTTTTCTCGTAAAGTTATGACTTTATTCTCGTAATACTACAACTTTTTTTCACGTAAAGTTCTGACTTTATTCTCGTAATATTACGACTTTTTTGCACTTAAAGTTATGACTTTATTCTCGTAAAATTACGCCTTTTTTCTCGTAAATTTATGATTTTATTCTCGTAATATTACGACTTTTTTCTCGTAATATTATGACTTTATTCTGGAAATCTCAGATGTTTTTTCCCTCAATGTGGCCCTAATACTCCGTAGTACATTTGCACTTTGGCCCTCACTGCATTAGACTTATATACTATATACTGAGACTATAAACTGTGTTACCTTCATCACAATGCTCAAATATGTTGCGGCTCCAGACAGATTCTTTTTTGTTTGTTTTTTTGCCTAAAATGTCTCTTTTGATAGTAAAGGTTTCTGACCCCTGTTCTAATAGAAACCCCCCCAAAAAATAAAAATGAGTATGATATGTCCCCTTTAAAAAAAATACAGTTAAAACCATTATGTGAGAATATCAATACTTTCCTGTTGATCACACCTCAAACAGTGTTTTTTATCTACCCTGAGAGGCACGTGTGTTAAAGAGTTAACCCCTCCCCTTCCTCCTCCTCCTGCAGCCTCCTGCAGAGACAGATAGGAGGAGTTTGAAAACATACAGTTTTTGCATGTTGAAGAGGGCAGTCACAGTTAGTGTGTAGAGAGACAGAGAGAGAGAGAGAGGAGGAGAGACGGGGCTCAACATGGAGACCAGACTAGCTGTGAGTTGAGTGTTGAAGTGAAGAACCAGCAGCTCCTCTCTATCACTATCAGGATTATTATTATTATGCCCAGCGCCAACGTGTCCGTGCGAAGTTTATCTGAAGTGGAGAAATACCTCAGCAGCCGGATGGTGAGTCACCTTATCATTGTGTCCCGTACTGTACTGTACCGGACACACAATGTCTTGTTCATCTCTACACGTCATGTGAAAGCAAACAGCTGCAGCACCTTAAAGCTGCACATTTCACCCAACAAAGAGCCTCTGACCCGGCGACACGTTCAGGCTCATCACGGAGAAAACAGCATTTATTAATGCAGATGTTTAGTGACACAAGCTGTGTCTTCAAGTATCTGTCACTGTAAACATATGATGGGTTTGTCCACATATTTCACAAAAACAATAGTCTTTCTGTGCTGCCTTACATCTTAGTTAGGGTGTAAAATAACTGATTATTTTCCATATCGATTAATTGCGCGTATGGCTGGGCAATATGGCAATATATCGTCAAAACGATATAAAAATGTATATTGTGTGTGTGTGTATATATGTATGTATATATGTATGTATATGTATATGTGTATATATATATATATATATATGTATGTGTGTGTGTGTGTGTATATATATATATATATATATATACATATATATATGTATATGTGTGTGTGTGTATATATACATATATATATATATATATATATATGTGTATATATGTATATGTGTTTGTGTATATATATATATATGTATATGTGTGTGTGTGTGTGTATATATATATATATATATATATATATATATATATATATATATATATATATATATATATATGATTTACCATGTGGTTATTTCATATAGTTTTTAAAGCTAGTCACCTGTTAAAGACAATTTTTGGAACAGTAATGCAAACAGCACTTTACTATGGACATAAATGCACTTTTCTCTGCTGCTAAACACAACAGCAAATTGGTTGTATGACTGCAAATTGGGTAAAATTGTGTCTGAAACGTTTACTTATTTTATTCTTTTATTTTGTAGGTATTGTTAATTTTAATACTTATTTATTCTATCCTTTTTAATGCACTGACGGGAGCTGGGAGAAATAATATTTTGTTTCTTTCTGGGTATGCAAATACTCAGTGAAATGACAATAAAGTGAATCTTGAATCTTGATATAGACTATTTATGTATTGAATTACCAGAAAACATGCTATATTGTGATATATATCGTTATCGAGATATGAAATTACCTATATTGGGATAGAAGATTTTGGCCACATTGCCCAGCCCTCTTTCATCGGTTCGGTTCATTTGTTTGTTTTTCTATAAAATAGAAAAATAAAAAAAAGTTCCCAGAGGCCAAGTTGATGTCTTTAAATTGCTTGTTTTGTTCAACCAACAGTCCAAAAGATTTTCAGTTATGCAAAATATCCCCACGGGGTGAAGTTGGATCCAGTAAATTTGGGGGATTATGGGTTTAAAAAATTACTCTAATGATTAATTATCATTATTTTCTTTATTATTGCCAGGCAACAGTGTTGGTGGTAATTGTTTTGTTACGGCATGTTGCTCAGGTCCAGTGTAAAGAAAGAGAGAACATATGTCCACATATGACGATTAATTTGACGATATCTTTCTGTGCTGCCTTATATCGCAATTAGGGTGTAAACTAACGATTATTTTCCATATCAGATAATCTGGCGATCATTTTATTGATTTTTCAATTAATTGTTTGGTCTATAAAATGTCATAAATAGTGAAAAATGGCCACCACAAGTTCCCAAAGCCCAAGTTGATGCCTTTGCTTGGTTTGTTTAACCAGCAGTCCAAAAGATGTTCAGTTCAAGAAACTATCCCCAAAAAATATCCCCGTGGGTGAAGTTGGATCCAGTGAATTTTAGGGGTTTGGGCTTCGAAAATACTCAAATGATTAACTAATTATCAATGTATTTTTTATTTTCTTTGATTATTCAACTAAATATTTACTTTATTATTGCTAGGCAACAGTGTTGGTGATAATTGTTTTGGTACAGCATGTTGCTCAGATCCAGTGCAAAGAAAGAGAGAAGGAAACAAGCAAACAGACACCTTAAACCTTTACAACAATGCTCACATGAAGGAAACACATGAATGTGAAAATAAATGATATGAGCCGTTTATTTCCCCAGCATATCAAGTAGCCCAACAGACAAAAAGGTACAAAGATTGATGTACCAGTTCAAACAAGTCCAGTCCAGTTTCAGCTGTAATGGAAATTTGCAAGCATTGTTTGATTGTTGTAGTGCCATCGAGTGACCGAGTCCAGTAACCCAGTCCTGTAGTGAGTACTTAAATGAAACTGGTTGATATTGATTCATCCATTTGGTAACGGATTCCTTTATGCTGTAGTTTGTGGGGATGTTGTATTGCAGGTGTTTCTAATATTTGTCCTCCTCTAGCCAAATAAGATGGACAAAACATTTCACTTCCAGTACAATAGAAACTGAAAGTCTTAAGTAAGGTATTTATAGCAGTTGTTTCGTCTTGTTTCTGTTTTTGTGGCCACTCAATGACTCAATGCTGGACCTTATTTGAAGCGTATGTAGTGGTGGCTCGTGTTAACCATTTTGTATATCCTGACATTTAGCATATACAGCTTCACAGCAGATGTAGAAGGATCTTCTCTGAAATAAAACACAGATTCTTACAATATCTACACTTAACACACTATAATACTTGAATATGAAATGTGTAATGTGTGAAGTGTATAAGTATTAATAAGTATTTTCCTGCAGCAAAGAGGGGATTGAAATCACATAGAGAAATGTCCCAATTTTTACTGTCAGATTGTATCTTATTTTATGTCTTTACGCAGAAATGTAGTCAAGTCTAGGGCTGCAACTAATGATTCTTTTAATTGTTAATCAATCTGTTGATTATTTTCTCAATTAATCGATTAGTTGTCTGATCAATAAAATGTCAGAAAATGATGAAAAATGTTGTTCAGTGTTTCCCCAAAGTCCAAGATGACGTCCTCTAATGTCTTGTTTTGTCCACAACTCAAAGATATTCAGTTTACTGTCATAGAGGAGTAAAGAAACCAAATAATATTCACATTTAAGAAGCTGGAATCAGACAATTCTGACTTGTTTTTCTTAAGAAATTACCTGAACCGATTAATCAATTATCAAAATAGTTGGCGATTAATTGAATAGTTGCAGCTCTAGTCAAGTCAATTTTATTGATGTAGTTGCCTGACAGTGCTTTAAAATGTTTACAACATACAACTCCCTCTATCCTTAAACCATTGACTCAGAAAAGGAAAAAAACAACCCCCTAAAACACCTTCAACACTTCTCTAACAGGTTTTGGGGAAAACCATGGACCCATTTGTCAGTGTTAATGTACTATACTCAGAAAAATCCCCTAATGTCCTTTGACAGATCAGCCTGAGTATGCACTATTAGAGCCCGGTGCTTTCAGTTGCGGTGACGCCGAGGAGAAGAATGCTCTGTCAGTTGTAAATCTTGTGCAACCAGAAAGTCAGTCAGTTGTCGTGCAGCAGGTTGTTTCTCTTCCTAGTATAATGTACGAGCCTTCAGGCCACTCTTGTCACCTCTAGTCTTCAACGGGAACATGCGTCTGAAAGGAAGCTCTGGCAGCTCTTCTTCAGCCAGCTTTTATTAAAACTCCCCTGCTGCCGTGTTAGCAACATTTCAGATTAAAGTGTAATAAACACTTAACTCTTATAAATGAATGAAATCAATAACATTTCCCCTGGAGTAGAGCTTGAAAGATTCACACACACATAGTTTGAGGGAGCTTCTAAAGTAAACAATTAGACTGTTGTGGTATAACCATCAACACGATATAATGGTGCAACATATCTGACGATTTTTGGACTGTGTAATTATGCTTTTCCTCTTTTGTTGGCTGCAAATGACATTCCAGTTTCTTGTTCCTCAAAAAGCCATTGTGCAGCAGATATAGTGGGTAAGAGGCCAAAGATGATGCAACACCTCAGCTTGAGTCTGAGTCAGTTTAACCTCACTGACTCAATGGCGGCTCTGTAGAGATCGGCGTGCCATTTTTCAGTGACGTGTTTTATTTTACATTTTAATCTGTCAAATTATCTATCGTTATCAGAGGGCAACCTGGTTGTAAAATGAAGTCTGATTGTATAGAAGTCTATGAGAAAATGACCCTACTTATCACTTGATTTATTACCTCAGTAAACATTGTAAACATGAGTTTATGGTCTCAGTTGCTAGTTTAAAGTCTTCTTCAATACATCATGATGTTCATTTAGTAAATTATGGTCCCATTTAGAGTCAAATAGACCATAAAGCAGGGGATGCTTCAGGGCGTAGCTACCATGTGATTGACAGGTCGCTACCACGGTGTTGTCCGGTCTGGGAGTGTTTTCGTCTTTGAACTTGAACCCTTTCACAGTGTGTTTTCAGTTCATAAAGGTTAATTATAACCTTTTCGGTCACCTGAAAATGTCGGTGTTCAGTTGTACTTAGCTCTGATGACGTCACGGTGACTACGTCCACTTCTTATATACAGTCTATGATCGTTATTGCAAAATTCTTGGGCTTTTGTACACACTGTACTTTATTTTATATCTTAAATATCCAAATGTATCTATCAAATTATTTTTCCTTATCGAGAAGTTTTGACGGCTTTCACTATTTTTATAATGGTTTTGCCTCTTCTCTGTTTGTACATCTCATTTGTTTTCCTTCTATTTGTTTTTGTAGTTGACTTGATGTCATTGTAAATGAGGGTTCGCCACTGAACGATCTCTTGAGAGTACATACAGGTTGAATGAATGTCCTCACGTGAACCTCATGCTTCACCTGGAGTGGCTCTCTAACAATCATGTCACCTGACATCACATCAGCAACCTTTTAATATGCTATGTTCTGTATGTTGTGAACTATTAACTGGCAAATATTGTCCCCTTTTTTTTACTCTATATTGTGTTTTTCATGGCTAATGAGCTGCTTGACTCTTCACCAACCCTGCTACGTCACTGGCTCTATTCACTCTCTCACTTTGCATCAGTGCATTTAATATAGCTGCATATTTATCTTAATTGAATCCCCATTCAATACTTTCTCAGCCCATGGGGGCAAGCGGACGCTGGGAGTGTTAATGGGCTATTGATTCAGTCCTGGACCAGCTTGTCTATGAGATAATAGCAAATACGTCTTGAGCAATTCACTCTGCTGACTTCCCGGGGATTAGTCATTCAGGAAACTCGACATTTCAAACTCTAGTTTTCTTTCCTCTGTTGTTCTGATGAGGCATGCTGTGACTGTTTGGCCTCTGAAGGAAGGTTTTGCAATCAAAGTGTGGCCACATATGCAGCTGTGGGATGCAGATGAGAGGAGGAGGGTCAGCTTTCTGACTACAATCAAAGATGTGCTCTCCCTCTCTGGTTTTTCTTCCCGTCTCCCTGTGTGAGCTCTGAGTGGGAGAGTGTCTGTATCCATGAGGATCAGCTGGAGGGAATACCAATAAGCACCGCGGGCTTCTTCCCCTCTGTGGCTCTGTTCTCGGCTGAAGGGACGGTTTTGTTCCATCTCAATGAGTGTGCCAGCTCTATTGCCCCATGTGTGTGTGTGTGTGTGTGTTCATTTGGGGTCTCAGAGGCAATGACAGATAGAATAAGTGCCACCCTATGTACCACACAAACCACAGCCTCATCATTTCGATCCAATTTCCTCAGATCACCGTGAACATCCTGCGCCTGTAGTCACATGTGCCTGCATGACCTGACCTCTACTATGTGAACCGATGGTTTCATCAGATTACCGCTGCAATTGTTGGCACTTGCGAACATCACTTCCCCGTAATGCGTTCCTGTTTGCTTAAAAAAGTGTCTGCGGTTATTTTAACACCCTCCTCCCCCCACCCTGCCAAACAAGGAGGGGCAGCGAGTTTAACAAGAAACAGGCTCAGTTTCTGTACGTCCTGCTAATCTGAACCAATATTTATTTATTCCGCCCGGTTCTGAATAATTTGTGTGCTTCCACATCACTCCACTTTAACCCATTTGTGCCCAAAGACAATATTTAGTATGATGAGGAAAAGTGCCACAACATTTGTTCTGATTGGTCAAAAATCTTGAAATTTGGGACAGACATACTTTAGGCAAGTATCTAACAGTACAACTTTGACATTTTTTGGATCGCACCAAAAAATCACTCTTTTATTAAAGCTGCAGATTTATAAAACGGTCACTATATCCTGACAGTAAAGCATGTGACAGGTAATCTGAAAAAAATCATGTGCCTCTGTGTCCTCAAGTGTCCTCCGGTGCTCCTGATAGCATCTGCAGGATTTCACAGACCGGAGGAAAACAAGTAATCAGAGCCGAGCTGGAGCCTTGCCATCTCTGAGCAGCTGTCAATCACTCGCGAACTCTGATCAAACGGTCAAACTAGGCAGCGCTGATCAAATATTAATCAATATTCTGTTACGTTAATGCCTATTTCTCGCCTGAAATGTTTTCATAAACATTTTGTAGTGTACTGTTTAGCTGCAAAATGAGAAACGCTCTCTCTCTGAAATGACCTGGGATTGGCCAAAGTCTCCCGTCAATGGCTAGATTTTTTAAAAGCCTGAAAACAGCCATGAGGAGGTGCTTCAGTCTAGTTTTCCCTCAGAACACTTGAATTACAATATGCTGAAAGGTTATTATAGAATTTTTGCCCAATGATGCCAAAAACATTCTGCCTACTGAAGCTTTAATAGTCAAAAATTATGAAAAACGCTATCATTGTGTTTTATTAAATGTTTTCCTTATGAAATATCATCTTTTCACTGCATGTGTATGCAAATCTTCGATATTCAACTTGTTATGTGTTCATAGATACCAAATACTTGATTGTGCTCCTTGTAGTTTATGAGATACATCCATTTTCTTATCATACTCTATCTAGTATTTCGGCACATGGGACTGCTGTTTTTTCCTAAAATATAATATTGCAAAAACAGTAGTCCCATCATGTGCCCAAAGACTAAATATAGTTTGATAAGAAAAACGTACTTTTCAGGTGAAAGGTTTGACCAATCTGGGAAATTTCTTCACATTTGTGCGCTTAGGCCCAGAGAACACTCCTACCAAAGAAAATAAAAAATTTCAGTTGAGGGAACAAACGGGATAATGCTGAATTGCTGCTTTTCCTCTTTCTTCTGGTGCTGCAGTGGGTAGATGAGGTCTGTTTTTGCATGAAAAACTGAATCGCTAACTAGATCATTGATCCAAGAGAGAGCACACTGCGGTGCAAGATAAGCAGCATCTGCAGTTTCTGTAGACTCCCCCCGACTTTGCCCCCAAAATGTGGCTACGATTTGGACGGATTTCTCTCACAGCTCTCCCTTGTTGGGCTAAGATTGAGGCTAATACAGTTGGATCTTTATGTTGTGCTGTCTAGCGAGGTCAGAACCTATTAAGTGGGTCATGGTGTTGGACAGACGCTGTGTGCTATGTAGGGCAGCGTGGGGGACAGGGGGCTCCAACAGGGCTGAGGTGTAAGGGGAGGCACCCCGGGGGCACACAGGGCCTCCTGTTGGTGGAGATGATGATGATGATGATCGGGATGATGTGTGCTGCTGTGTTGTGTTTGGGAGCATCCTCCCTTTGTTCTATTCCTGTCCTCGGTAGCTCTCTCTCTGTTTCGTTTCCCACTCCATGCCTGTCTCTCTTCTTCTGCTCTACTGACACACTAATAATATCAATGCGTGATTCAAACAGCAGTGGGCGTTTTCCTGGCTCCTTAATTTCAAAGACAACATTTTCTCACATTGATAGTGATAAACCAGATTTTAAGCATATGATCAGACAGATGGGTCTCACACAGCCAAGCTTTTATATCCCAAAGAATCACAGTCAGTAAGCGCAAGTAGGAGTTCAACGTGTTGCTCGAGGACGCTCAGACATGTCACCTGGCTGGAGATGTAAACTCTACCCAGTGGACAGCCACTGGGTCTGAGAAGTGAAGCCAACGCTGAAGTGCCTTCAACTTGCATTCTTTCTAACAGCCAGCAGGGGGCGACTCCTCCGGTTGCAGAAAGAAGTCTGAGTGTATAGAAGTCTACGAGAAAATGAGCCTACTTCTCACTTGATTTATTACCTCAGTAAACATTGTAAACATGAGTTTATGGTCTCAATTGCTAGTTTCAAGTAAATGATGGTCCCATTTAGAGTCAAATAGACCATAAAGCAGGGTATGCTTTGGGGCGTGGCTACCTTGTGATTGACAGGTCACTACCACGGCGTTGTCCGGTCTGGGAGTTGTCAGCGGTTTTGTCTTATAACTTTAACCCTGTCACAGTGTGTTTTCAGTTCATGAAAGTTAATTATAATATTTTGGTCATTTAAAAATGTCTTATTCAGCGTTTGGTTGTACTTAAATCCACCCTTTTACGTCACTTCTCGTTGCAAAAAACCAAGATAGCGACGGGCAAAAACAAAGGCTTCGTCCGAAATCGCATACTATGCACTACATTCTGAATATGTGTACTATCGTTCAACATATTTTTGTGTGAATAAACAGTAGTATATATCTTTTCGGACGCACTGAGCAGTAATTTACTTCGTCACTTCCTGAGAGCTTCCTGGCTGGTTGGAGATGTGTAACCATGGTAACCCGTGTCAACCTCATGTGACAGCTTGTGAGAATCGGAGTCTGAATTAATTTAAAATATATATAACGCCTAGCAATGTGAAATCATATACTTACAGTTAAATTTAAGCATTATTGATGTTAAAGAGCTGTCCATCAACGTCTGTTATGAATGTTGTCATCACTACCACATTGCATTGTGGGATATTTATGCAGCCGTAATGTCCAGTGTAGCATACTGTAATATTTCACCGGATTTAGTATTCAATTCGTGTACTATTGGTTAAGGTTTCGGACATACTATAATATCTCACATACTGTTTTAGCGTACTATATAGCATGTTAGTATGGAATTTCGGACGCAACAGAAGATGACGACGGCCAAAATACCAAACTCGAGGCTTCAAAACGGCAGTCCACAAACTAATGGGTGACTACTCTGTGTTAAATTTGTGACCTCTCAGTTAAGGACTGTCAACCTAACTGTCAGACTTTACCGCCGCCATCTGCCGCACTGTAGCAGCTTTTTCTCCCCTAGTTACTGGGCTTTCACCCCTCCCGTCCCGTCGTCTCCGGCCATCCCCAAAGACCTTCAGTCCTCGCCCTGTTTCACCCTCCTACCTTGACAACCCCTGGAGACCGCCTGCATAAGTGTATAGGGGTCAACGGATTGAAAAGTAGGGCAGCTCCTCAGCAGATTTGGGAGGACATTTTCATCAGCGTGAGTGTAATTCATTTAGCAGAGCCACTCATCCAGAGAGACCCTCAGATTAGTCAGCATGGGTAGAAATCTTGAGCCCCGATGGAAATGGGTTTATTAGATTTCTCATCAAAAAATAGTCAGATGTGGTTTTTGGGTTCCAGTGTGTGGGTGTGTACAACATCTGGGTCGTGTTATTCGTGTTATCTGAGCTGCTCTCGTGAATCAGGGCCTCATCCCGCCAAAAGCCATCTTGTTTTTATAAGAAAAAACCTCCCTCATTCCAGCTGTGTAATACAGTTTTGGCTCAACATTCACTACTACTCCAGGTGCTTTTGCTGCAGTGATCCATCAATGGCTGCCAGGTCACAATTTTACGCTCATCCTGTGTCTGATATCGCAGCATCTTGAAGCGATAAGCATCCTGTGTTGTGTGTTTGGCCCCTAATAGGCTACAGAAGAGAAGATTGAACATGTCAAAGTTGAGGCCGGTGCTGGGAGAGTGCCTGAAGAGCCAGCTTAGTTCCAGCGCTGCATAAATAGCGTGCAGTCTAAGCCGTCCGGTCGAACAGGCAGTTCTTTGTGTTTGTTGTTCGAAAAACTAAGAAGACTGAGTAATATGAGCAACCTACACACAAGCCTGCCCCGCACTTCCTCTTGAAGGAGGAGGATATTAGGCTTCGCTTTCTTTTGTACGACAAACAGGTTTGACAATAGGACGGCATTCTGTACGTGTGAACCGAACTGTTTGGACAATAGCAGGATTGTGATTGGGCGCAGGGCTCCTCAGGCTATACGTCAGGCCAGTGAATCCATATGCAGCAGCTCGCTCATCAGAGTCCTGGACAGAGCAGAGGTAGGACACGATGACAAAGTGTTGCTTTTTGCTCCGCAGACAAAGAGTCCAGTATGTTCAAGAAGGACAGATGCCAGAGAGGGGGTGGGGGGGGGAGAGTGGGACGAGGACAGAGGCTGAAATACACCAGGCATGCTTGAAGAAAGAAGCGTGGCATTTTCTGGTTACACACTATACATAAATAAGTATAGCGGCTAATATGTATGTACGGGATAATTGAACTTGAAGCCATGCTTGCAGTTGGTTGGAGCTGTACTGGCTTTGAGGCCGATGCTAGTGCTAGCATGGTAACATGCTGATGTTTAGCAGGGGGAGGATGATGATGATCAGTGAAACAGGGTTTTAATAACGTTGCAACTGATATAAGAGAATAAACTAGTTTCATTTGGCTATTGCAGGAAACTATTACGAAACGAAATAGCCAAAGTTATATTGTTATGAGCCTTAATAATAATAACAATTCACCAATAAACCATGGCAATGACCTTTCCATTTGATTTCTGCTGTTAAATGTATGTGATGAAATGGGTTCGTTTGTCTTTGTATGTTATCTGGTCACCGTAATTATGAAAATCTGCGTTTTTTGCCACTCGCCTACATCAATTCAAGATGGCTGCCAAACTAATCCCAATGGGTCATTAGTTGACCTCGGCAACATGGACCATTAGGGTCCTTAAAACACAGGTTCGAAAATATTGCCATGCAGGTACATGGGAACCTATTTCTCCTGCTAGACTAATATTGTTTACCATCTTAGTTTGGCATGTTAGAATGGAACACAAAGTACAGCTGAGGATGGCGTGAATGACACATGGAGGTGTTACCATGGATGTATAATAAGACCTGGATACGGCGCCGCTACTCAACCCTTACTTCCAGTTTTTGTCCAGTGGCCACTTGCGGTATTGCAGCAAAAATCCCTCTGCGGCTTAAAAAGCATTTTCCCCATAAACCACCATGGTTAAAGAGACGTCTTTAAAACTGTTGAATGAGGTTTTATATTTGTGAAACTTTCCTCGAGCTGAGGAAAGTGATGTGACGTCATTGCAATGTAAAGTCTATGGGCCGAGTGGGAGAAACACTACTGTGCATATTCAGTGGGCCGCATACCCCGGAAGTAAACCCGGAAGCTTGAAATCTTTTTTGGCGTATATATTTTGCCAAGTGAGCAATTCTCATTGAAATGAAGAGGAACCATCTTGGGGTTCGGTATCCAGTTCTTATAATACATCCATTGGTTTTACAGGAAAAGTCAGGGGATCAGTTATTAGGATTCATCCTCTGGGGAACGTGAATGTCAATGTGATTAAAAAATGACAGTCCATCCTATAGTTGTTAAGATATTTCAGTCTGGACCAAAGTGGTGGACAGACAGACAGACAGACAGACAGACAGGCAGACATTGCCATCCCTAGAGCCATGCCACCAGCATGGCTAAAACAAGTATAGAGCAGTTTCTGTGTTGCACATTATAATGAAACCACATTGTAGTAAAAAATGATGTCAGAGTTTCAGAGATGATGATTCACCAGATTCCTGCTCACTGATATCATCATCCTCACAAACCAGTTTGACTCGTTGATTGAGTGCGAGGTCACTCATAGTAACAACAGCAAGTAAATGGGAATGTGTAATTGGATAACTTAAATCCAACTGGTTTCGACGAGGAATAGTCTATTCTTCTGAGTGACAATGTGTTTCTGTGGTATTATCTGAAGTACGTCATGCTTAATCACCCTATTATTGGTAAACCCTGTCTTGAGTTCAGTCATGTGTCGAGGAGTGTGTGGTGAACTGTAGATGCATTGGTCAATAGTAAAGGTGCTTAGCTTGCAATATGTAAGCGTTCTGTGGTGATGTTGAAATGCTAAGCAGGATTCAGCCCTGAGTCTTAGCTGGGATCTGTTTATTTGCTTGAAACTAGCTGTGTTACATTTGTTCAGGATTAGTGCAGCTTTGTACAGCCCAAAGTGCTTGTTGTACAACACTTTGTTGATCAGCTTACACCTCCTGTCTTCACACTGCCGTTAACTGTGATCAAGATTCGCTGGTTTGTTAGGCCGAAGTCTAAAAATGCTGCTCCGAAACCTGATTAAATTCTGTTATCACAGCTCTGCTCAGTTTCCTCTTTATATAAGGTCTTTAAGTTTCCTGCCATAGTACAACGTGCTTTCTTGAACCATTTTTATTCTGTTTCACTTCCTCAAGTCTACAGCAGAACTTTGTGTCCTATTACTAACTACTAGCGAGAACTATTGAGACATCAGTCAAACACTGACTGTAATATTGAGCCTTTTATCAGGAAAATGTTAAATTACTGTAAAACATGTTTTATCAGTCTGTTGTTGCGAGTACCATCTTCTATGCTGGGGTGAGGGCATCAAAGCAAAGGACACCAACAGACTGAATAAACTAATAAATAAGGCAGGGTCTGTCATTGGCTCCAAGCTGGTCACACTGGAGGAGGTGGCGGAGGACAGAACGCTTGCAAAACTGCTGGCGATCAACACCTCCAACCTCCTACACAGCATGACAGCCACGCTAAAGAGCACCGTTAGCAACAGACTTATTTAACTCTGGTGTGTAAAGGAGCATTACAGGAAATCATTCCTGCCGGGTCTGTAAAGTGAAGCCAATGCGGAAATGCTTTAAGCTTGCATTTTTTCTAATAGCCAGAAACCAAGATGGTGACGGATAAAATGCAGAACTAAAGGCTTCAAAATGGCAGACCACAAACCAATGGGGGACGTCACGCTGACTAAGGTGCTATCAGACTTTGCAACTCTTTGCACATCAAGAACATTGAATACACTTGAATAATTTATTGTTCATATTGTATTTGAATCTGTGTTTGTTTTATTGTCTGGTATTTTAATGTGTCTGGCTGCGTATTAATGTCCCTCCGGGGATTACTAAATTAAACTCTCTATCTGGCTAAATAGGGGACAGTGTCTGAAAAAGGGATTTCCCAAGCCTTGTGGCCTCGTATGACATTATCACTGATCTACATTAGATGTGCACGCTCCACTTCTTTCACACACATTAATAGCTGTTATCTGAATTTTGTCATCAGTGTCATCTGTGTGCTATACTGTAAACAAACAGGATTATATTCTGGCTCCTAATACACAACAGATGTGCCCAAATAAGAGCATTACATGCACACCCAGATGGCCTCACTGTGGCAGTAGCAGGAAAGCTGAATAGAGCATAGGCAAGGACTTGCTATGTACAATTTCTGTATATGAAGAGCGAATACAGAAAACATACATTTAAAAAAGCATTTAAGGAAATGTTTTATTACCCGGGTCTTAGTTTAAAAAACATTTCCTAGTGGGATGATAAAGAGAACCTAACCTAATCTAATTTTTTTGGTCATCACCACCAGCCACTTTCCAGAGACACGAGGAAGCAGCAACAAGACACAGTGGCATAGCAACGCCAGCAGAGTGGATTTAAAAAACAGTTTAACCCAATTATACAAACCATTCATTGATGAATGAGAGGGTTTGTTGTAGATGTCATTGTACTGCAGAGCTACTTGGCAGCGGCCACAGCCTGTAGTTGTGCACACACATATTTTTGCAATGCAATTGTAGATGGTACTGGACAGTTAAAGATGTTGTCCTTCATTTCACCTTTTAAATACAGGATTTAAATCATGAATGTATAAAGAGAACTGGATACAGCATTGAAAGCAGGCTCCTGTTAATTCCTATGAGAGTTGCTCGGTGGCGCATGAAGCCAAAATGGTTCGACTGCCAAGTGATAAAGTACCCAGATCATCCGGCGATTTTCCGCATCCATTGGACCCACAGAGCAGGCGCAGTAGTGTTTCTTTTAACTCCACCTCCCAGCCCTCGCTCCAGCATCGGTCTGGGTTTCATTCACATGAACAGAGGAAGGGAAATAACTCAGGATTCAGCTATTAGTGCATTTTACAACTTTTAGGACCTAATGATTTAAATAAGGGCTATTAGAGTGTTCGTACTGGGGAGTTGATTCACCTAAAGAAAAATGATCCCTCGAGTTAGAGACGTCTCTTTCCCAATGTAAGTCTTTTAGGGCCCAATGGCATCACGTGACGGACACGGAAGTTGTAGTACTCCTGTTTGACCACTACGAAAATTAGTTTGAAAGCCCGGCGCTCTTCCTGGGGGCTTGATTTAAATAAACAAACCTGTTTCTATAAAGAATCTATTGATTATGTGAGATAAAATAAAATACTGTATCATAACTGTAATTTGTAACATAACTAGCTGAAAGTTAGTTTAAAAAGGAAAAATATTTTATTCATAATTAATACCGTGAATTAACCAAAACTATGGGAGTCTGGAGGCCTGGCCAGAAAGAACAAAAGTATGAAGGAAGTCTGGGCCAGCCACACCAGGGGCCGTAGAGCTAAACTAAACTGCGTAAAAACAGCACAAAAACTGAACCACCATACCTCCATCCTCAAAAGAAAATGTGTCTGGAAGAGAGAGCTCCTTCTCCTCCAGCCTCCCACTAATCAGCAGATATGAGGAACAACTGAGAGAGAGGAGCAGAGAAGAGAGGGAAAAGAGCACAAGAAGGAGGAGTGCGTAACAATAATCAAGAGGAATGATAGTTAAAACTACAAAATAGGGTCCAATTTTAAAACTGAATGAAATTTTCCTTTAGGCTGTCATTTAATGAAATGCATAAAATTGTAAATGTAGTTGTTGTTTACCTTTTCCAGATGACCCGTTTTGCTAATTAGACAAAGATTATCCCTGCAAATGCTCCATATCTAATCCAGTATCTGTATTTGATTGTTGTTTCTCTTCCTTGCAGGACCGGAGTACTGAGGGCAGTTCCCTGAGCATCCCTGGGTCGATGCGTCGGGGCTCTTCAGAGAACAATCTGGACCTGGATCTGAGTGATGCAAGTCCTGGTTCTGCTCTGGGCCTCGAGCTCCAACGTAGTCGTTCTTGCTTGGACAACCTCCAGCAGAAGATACTGAAAGTCACGGAACAGCTGAAGATCGAACAGACGGCCCGGGACGAGAACGTAGCCGAGTACCTGAAGCTAGTGAACAGCGCGGACAAGCTGCAGGTCAGTCGCATCAAGCAAGTGTTTGAGAAGAAGAACCAGAAGTCGGCTCAAAACATCGCCCAGATGCAGAAGAAGCTGGAGCAGTACCATCGAAAGATGAGAGACAGTGAAACCCACTACAGTTCATCACCTCGCACACCCACTGTCAAACACAGCACCTTACCCAGGGAGTCTCCCAGAGAGCTGCTGAGGGACATGACCGGCAGCGGCCGACACCCGACCATGGACAAAATCAAGACCATCGGCCCAGGCGTCTCCCTCTCCCCTCCTTTCTTCTTCAGCAAGCCCCGAGAGTTCGCCAACCTCATCAGGAACAAGTTTGGCAGCGCTGACAACATCGCCCACCTCAAGACCGCTCTGGATGCTTCCACGCCGCTGCCCACTGACAGCGCAGGAAAGGGGCTGAGTAGCAGCACCTCTATGGTTGGCAAGCCCAAGTATCCCAGTGATGACGAGTGCTCCTCAGGGAGCGCCTCCATCTCAGCAGACAGTAACGGGAACCCGTCGGCGGGAGGAGTGTCGGTGGGGCAGGCGCAGGGCCAGCAGGCCGGGGGTGACGGCCAGACCAGGCTGGCCCTGAGCCTGGAGGAGGTGACGGAGATCAAAGACGCCCAGAACCAGTTGGAGGAGGACATTGAGGAGATAAAGACTCAGTTCAAGAGAGAGTACGGCATCATCAGCCAATCACTGCAGGAGGAGAGATACAGGTGTGTTTATATTACTTAAAGGAACAGTGTGTAACATTAAGGGGGATCTATTGGCAGAAATATGGAATATAATATTTAGAAGTATGTTTTCTTTAGTATATAATCACCTGAAACTAAGAATCGTTGTGTTTTCGTTACCTTAGAATGAGCCGCTTATATCTACATACAAAGTGGGTCCTCTTCACGGAGCCGGCCGGCATGTTTCTACCATAGACTGTATATAAAGATGGATGACATGAGGGCTCCCCAAAAGTGAAGCCAAAACATCTTGATCACCCCCTGGTGGCTGGCTGCAGAATAGGTCATAAAGCCTGCCCACTCCATGTTAGCGGATGGGACATGGGCCAAACTAAAAACTAATACTAAAGTCTAATACATTTTTCCCAACGATGGTTTCTGTCATTTTAGGTAGTTCTTATCATGCTGATCTCTGTTCAAGTGTTCATTTTTCTGATAAGTTTGGTGTTAATTAGTTATTTGATGCTATATAAAGGGGGTGTGACAGCTGTGAGTGTCTCACTGACAAGCTACGGCCGTGCTCGGCTCGCAATTGGTTTGGGCGGGTGACCTCGATACCGCAGCTCCACCGCCCAATCACTAATAAAATTTAGATTAATTGTGCAGCCCTACTATAAATGATGATTTTTAACTAATATTCCTGCATCGTCTACCAGGTACGAGCGTTTAGAAGACCAACTGAACGACCTGACGGAGCTTCACCAACATGAGATGACTAATCTGAAGCAGGAGCTGGCCAGCATCGAAGAGAGGGTGGCCTACCAGGCTCATGAAAGGGCCAGGGACATACAGGTATATAATAATAGTGAGGAAACTGCAGACCATGTGGTTTTGTGTCATTAGGGTGTGGTATCAGCAGGCAGGTCAGATAGGAGTGAGGAAATTCAAATGTATTATTTTAGATTAAAGTAAAATCTCCTGTCTGACATCCATTAATAATGCTATTGTCAGCGGGCCAAGTAATGAGGCCATTAGCATATAGAGGTGAACGTATTAGTTGTCTGTGTGTGTGATTGCTCCCTTAGTCAGATAACGCTCTAAAAAATCTGTTTTGTCATTTGACATTTATCCTCTCTGTCCTTGTGCCTCTCCGCTGATACATAATTAATCTTCAAGTGGAATAATTGAGGATTAAAAGGTCATCAAAATGCCCTTTAGCCATTTGGGGAAACGTTCAAACCCTCAAAGTCTCGTCTCTCCATCTTCTTTTCTCAGGAGGCTCTGGAGTCTTGTCAGACACGAGTGTCCAAGCTGGAGCTCCAGCAGCAGCAGCAGCAGACGGTCCAGCTCGAGAGCCGCGACGCCCGCGTCCTGCTGGGGAAGTGCATCAACATCATGCTCGCCATCATCACCGTCATCCTGGTGTGCGTCTCCACCGCTGCCAAGTTCGCCGCTCCGCTGATGAGGAGCCGGCACCACGTGGTCGCTACCGTCCTGGGAGTTTGTTTTTTGACCATATTCTGGAAGAATTGGGACCGTTTACAGTACGCCATAGACAGGTTACTGGTTCCTGCCTGATGGCGAAGAGTGCACACTGAATATAACACTGCAGAAACATGGACGCTGTCTGTTGTCAGGATAGGACTGTCTAAGAGGATTGGTTGTACAATCGTCACAAGACACGATCGCCACGCATTTACAGATGTCATCGTGTTTTTAAAGTCAGACTGAAGTGATTTTTCTTGTCTAGAACTTGAATGTGTGTCGCTAACACTTTACATTTAACCTTTAAAATAATATTTATGTAACAGTCAATTTTGTTACTTCTCTAAGGATTGCTATGAAATCTTCACGACATAAATAGTTGATTCAAGGATTAAGAAGGGTGGAGAGAAGTGCACATGAGACTTACTCTTGATTATTCTCTCTCATGTTGCCTCAGCGCAACTTTAACATCTCTCAAACTGTTGAAAACATGCACACACAAACAAAACCTCAAACTTGGTATCTTGTTGGCCACAGTTATGAAATGTTACCCTTAGAAGAATAGTTGGACATTTTGGGAAATAAGCTTATTCAATTTCTTGCCGAACGTTGGCTGAGAAGATTGATACCATATCTACACAAGAGAGTGGTATCAATCCTCTAATCCAGGGGTTTCCCTTGGAGGGCCAAAACTGGAATTCAATGCTGGGCCACAGTAAACACCTATTGTATTGTATTTTTAAGATGCAAAATGGTATTAGGATCCCACATTCCCCGAATTGAATATTATTTTAGATTTTACATAGTTAATCCCTTAAATTCACTTGTTGAATACAATTGAGCTCATTTCCAAGACTGTTTAGGGACCCCAGCAGGCAGAAATATTCAAATACACCCTTTTTAGAATAGGCGGAAATAACCCATTTATACTGTATTCAAGAAACAGCATTTTGCCCAAAACTGCATGTGATTATCATAAAGTAGGTATGTCTGTAAAGGGGAGACTCGTGGGTACCCATAGAACCCATTTTCATTCATTTATCTTGAGGTCAGAGGTCAAGGGACCTCTTTGAATATGGCCATTACAGTTTTTCCTCGGCAAAATTTAGCCTAACTTTGGAGCGTTATTTAGCCTCCTTCCCGACGAGCTAGTATGACATGGTTGGTACCAATGGATTCCTTAGGTTTTCCTAAGTACCTTCACTTCTGATGGCAGGCCCACTTTGGCCCCAGGCCCACTTTGGGTAGCCCTGCTATAATCTAACTCTGCAACAAAATCAATCTGCATATTTTTCCAAATGTTGAACTATTCCTTTAAATGAAGAATCTACAGACTGACGCACAGAGGCAATGGACATTTTATGTGTTTATTTTCTTGATTCCTTATTGCCATGTCTCCCCTGTGTGGTCTGTCATCTCTTAAAATTAGTTTTTCTGTTTATTGTTCCTGATGTTGTGCAATATATTTGATTCATAAGAGCACTGTTTTTAAAATGTTTCTTTTACTGTTTTACGTCAATGTCTTACAGTGCAGGGTGCTGGTGCTGTGGGAGGGTGGGGGTTGGGTGAGGAAGCATCATTAATGTTGGCATGAGAGAGATCTATAACCACTGAAGCCACTGCTGGGCTCCTATAAGACCAGCTGTCTCCTCTCTCAAGGGCCAAAAATCAATCCCATTGCATCACCGTGCTGGTAGCGTGGTGGTATCAACAAACGCCATCTCACCAGCGCAGGCACATATAACATAGCACCCAAACCACACGAAACAGAGTACGTCACTTGGCTCTCTTTATGTCTTATGGGTCTGATGTCTTTTACTAATAATGTGATTGAGAGGCGATGGGTTATACTGTGATACAAGGCCTTTTTCTGAGGAAAAATGCAATTCCTTTTTTTTAAAGAAGCAACAAACAGCCTTCAGTACTCCGATGATGACAGAGGAGCACGTTAAGTGATGATCTACGAGCCAACTTTTGACTGATTAATGTGTTTATCTTCCGAACATTGCCTATGATGATCTCACATGAAGCTACGGACCACTTTTTAATGTTTGTCTGCCATAATTATAACATGTTTGTGTTGATGTCGTCTCTCTGTTGTTCGACTGACTGTATCGTAGTTTTTTGTTTTGTTCCTGTTTTTACATATTTGAGGAAGTTTTACCTACAGATCTGGTTTACATTCTCTCTTCATCTCTGGTGCACTACGTGATCAATCAGTTAAGTATTTCCATGCATTACGTGCCTTTTGTCTGACACTTTTCTGTTAAATTAAACAAGCCTTTTTAATCAACTTGTGACTCATGTTTGGAATGGAGTTGTTTGGTAATTTGTGGTTGTATTCGTCATGTGATTGCTTCTTTTCTTACATGTTCCAGTACTGGGAAATCTCAGTAGCGTGGACGACAGCCAGAAAATCAATGATTATTTCACCATTGGTGTAAAAAAGGAAACAGATGGAAGTTTGTTAACACACTGAAACTTCCTGGAAGTAACCCATTCACAGAGGACATTAAAGCTGCAGTAGGCAGAATATTTTTGGCATCATTTGGCAAACATTCCATAATAACCTTTTAGCATATTGTAATTCAAGTGCTCTGAGAGAAAACTAGACTTCTGCACCTCCTCATGGCTCTGTTTTCAGGCTTTAAAAAATCTAGCTTGTGACGGGAGACTTTGGCCAATCACAGGTCATTTCAGAGAGAGCGTTCCTATTGGCTGTTCATTCAACGGAGGCAGCTGTCAATCACTCATTAACTCCAATCAAACGGTCAAACTAGGCAGCGCTGATCAAATATGAATCAATATTCTGTTACTGTTATGCCTATTTCTCACCTCAAATGTTAAACAGTACACTACCAGATGTTTCTGAAAAACATTTGAGGTGAGAAATAGACACTACAGTGACAGAATATTGATTAATATTTGATCAGCGCTGCCTAGTTTGACCATTTGATGGGAGTTTGCGAGTGATTGACAGCTGCTCAGAGACAGCAGGCTCCAGCTCGGCTCTGATTTGTTGTTCTCCTCCAGTCTGTGAAATCTGGTAGATGCCATTAGGAGCACCGGAGGACACAGAGACACATGATTTTTTTCATATTACCTGTCTCATTCACTACTGTCAGGATATAATGACCGTTTTATAAAAATAACTTTTTTTTAAATCACATTTGCTCCATTCTACCCACTGCGGCTTTAAGTACACTCTTCATTTATAAAACTTCAAATTTCTTTATTTTCCTTTTGGACATTTGCACCAGAATAATAAACCTTAGAAAAATGTAATATGCATACATTATCTAATAAGTTTCACTCAATATGAATACCACAAATATTTGCTGTTCTCTTACTACTAAATGGTCTCTCCTTCACCAGTAGAGGGTGTAGGCGCTGCACTGTTGACACATCAGAGACCAAGAAAACATATTGGAAGGCTGCAGCATCTCAAACAGCCTTCAAGGTAACCAACCAGATTTTGTGCATGTTTTATATCTAAATTATTCATTTCCATTCTTTCAAAATCAATGCCACCACTTCAGACAAACAATAAGACTACAACATCACAGAAGACCGAGACAACAGACTGTTGCAGTAATAACACAAGCAATGTGGAAGAGCAGTGCCCTCTACTGTTGTAACAAATTAACAGTGAAACTACAGTTTTTCTACACATTTTTACTATTTTTCTTAAAGTGCACGGCTCCATTGCAGCGTATTTCTGTATATTTTCCTTAATATTAAATCTAGGTCATATTGTATGCCCTGCTGTGTGTGTGTGTGTGTGTGACATCTTGGAGGCTGCCCTGGCCAACCTCAGCAGGAAGCTGGCTGACGAGGGAGGTTCGTCAGCTTGACTGACCTCACCTGGGCCTTCCAGGCTACGAAAGCTGCTCCAGGTGTTAAATCTCTCTCTCTCTTCCTACAGCCACATCCACCGGGCATCACTATCTTTTGGTTCTGCACCTTCAACACCTCCACAGCACATAATGTCACACATCCATGCACCATATTCATTTGCTGACATTACTGATCTACACACTCCATTGTACATTTGAGTTAACCGTAGTTTGATAGTGATGGTTGGTTTTACATATAACCTTGCGTGGACTCCCTTTTTGTCACTTTTCATGAGCCAGTTTGTGACAAATGGGGGCTCGTCCGGGATTTAAACCGGCGACCTTTCGCACCCCAAAGCGAGAATCATACCCCTAGACCACGGGACACCTAGTGGAGTGGAAATGCTTTCTGTAGACTGTGACTTGTGTGGTTCTCATCATTTGGTTTTTGGTACCCTGGATGCTAATGAGTAGAGAGAGATGGATTCAATTCAATCAGCCTTTTTCACAGAAGACATTTTGACTTGTCACACCCGTGTAAATGATGAAGTTAATGATGGCTGAATTTCATTTAGCTGCTTGGATTTCAGGGTCCTGGTATTGTGCATCCTGTCTCACTGTCACACTCAACTGGAACCCTTTCAATAGAGCAGAGTCATCGTTGGTGTTATTAGTAACGTCTGTGCTTTTCCTACTATGACAAGTTAAAATGTCTGCTGTGAGAAAGGCCCATGTTAATGATCCCTCTATCACACAGCCACAATAATACATGATGACACACCATGTGAAATATCACCTTTAAAATAACACATGACATGTCACACACACTCAGCATTGCTACTGCATGTCACTGTGACACAAACACACAGACAAAATGGAGGCCATGCACGGTTAAACTCAGCCGCACTGCAATGTGGGTCACCTGGCACAGCGGTGTGCACGCTTTATTCTGCGTGACTAGTGCCTGCCTGCATGCCAAGTGGAGGCACAGACACACGGTGAGATGTACAGGAACAGGAATGGGGATGATAGACAGATAGCTTAACTGGGGAATCTCTGGCACTCACACAGTGTTCCCGTACTTTATGAGAGCTTAAGTTTGAGAGTTGTGAGTTGTGTGCACATTTCTGTGTGTGTGTTTCGTGTATTTGTGGAGCAGCTAAGGGCCTCTGGGGAAAAGAAATACACAGATTGGTGTGACGCAGAGAAACACACATGCACACACCCACACACACACACACACAGAGGCTTAAAAATGGGGATTATGAGCTATATTTGTAGGTGTGAATGGAGCATTATTTCTCTCTTTCCTCTGTATTATGTGATCTGAAAAGTGAGTGCTTCCCTTTGATGTGTGCTCCGATCCTGTGTGTTTTCCACTGCGCTCTCTCTTGTGGCTCCTGGAGCTTCGTTTGGCCCATTCACTGGGCTCCATAATGAGCTGCTAATTATCCCAGGACCTCATCAAGTCTCTTTGGGCTCCACAGCTATAAGCCTCCTCTTCACACAGGTTGGCATGGTGACCGTAGGGGATGGAACCTGCATGGAGGAGGCCACTAAAAGGACCGCCGCCGCTTCACTCCTGCTCTCTTCTACTGAGGGGGAGTGAGAGGGACACACTTTTTTTTTTACTCCCTGGAAGACAAAAGAGAGAGGCGGAAGTGTGTGGATAGAATTAGCTTAACTAAAATTTTGTTGTGTTTATAAATACATTAGGGCTGTCACAGTTAACGCAATAATAACGCATTAACGCAAAATCGTTTTAACGCCACTAATTTCTTAAAGGCATTAACACAATAGACATTTCGGAAGGTTTTAGCGGGCTCAGTTTTAGCTAGAGTGAAGATACTGGCATCATATGAAAGTTAGAAACCTAAGGAATCGATTGGTACTAACCATGTCATACTAGCTTGTTGCAAAGGACGCTAAATAAGGCTCCAAACGCGCGCTACATTTTGGCGAGGAAAAGCTGGCATGGCCATTTTCAAAGGGGTCCCTTGACCTCTGACCCCAAGATATGTGAATGAAAATGGGTTCTATGGGTACCCACGAGTCTCCCCTTCACAGACATGGCCACTTTATGATAATCACATGCAGTTTGGGGCAAGTCATAGTCAAGTCAGCACACTGACACACTGACAGCTGTTGTTGCCTGTTGGGCTGCAGTTTGCCAAGTTATGATTTGAGCATATTTTTTATGCCAAATGCAGTACCTGTGAGGGTTTCTGGACAATATTTGTCATTGTTTTGTGTTGTTAATTGATTTCCAATAATAAATACATACATACATTTGCATAAAGCAAACATATTAGTCCACTCCCATGTAATAACAGTATTAAATACTTGACAAATCTCCCTTTAAGGTACATTTTGAACAGATAAAAAATGTGCGATTAATCACGATTAACTATGGACATTCATGCGATTAATCACAATTAAATATTTTAATCGAGTGACAACCCTAAAATACATATGTGAATGTTGTTTCAGTCACTCTGAGTGCATGAACTAATATTATGGGAAAGTTCTGACCTCTCTGGCAACTTCCACGCTGATTTAGACTCCTCTGGCAGCACTGGGCCCTTCCCATTTCCTGTTTATGGTGTCATGGAAACAGGTCCCTTCCTCCGCTTTTGCACTATAACATAAAAATGTACCCTGCATCTACAGCAAAGAGCCGCAGTCTCACACCGAAGCAGGCACAAGGTCTGCAGCTGTGACGCTGCGGTGAGTGTGACCAGAATTAGAAGCTCCTATAACGAATACACAGAAACAGCCGGCAGAAAATTCCAGATTTATGGCAACATTTATCATCAAGGTCACCATATAAATCACCACCTTAAAATGCCCTAAATCAAAGGCACCTCCAATTTCCTTTAGTTGCTAGGCAACCGGAGAGCGCCACAGTGATGCTCGGAGTTAAAGGCTGGCAGCCCGGTGGTGTAAAGAGGATTGTGGGGTGAATCACTGTCTTTTATAGCTGTGAGGTTCCATTACATGGCCAGCTGATGGTGACAATGATACACTGTCACTAGAGAGTAATTATACAGCCTGTTGATGCCTCTGGTGTATCCACAAGCAAATTATGTTAGCACAATGATTGTACAAGCAGCTGGACAAAGCAGTTAAACATTACAGTCAGTAGAATGGTTTGAGAGATTTAACAACATATGGTAGTTTTTCTTTGAGCGTTGATCATTTGGTTATTGGAGAAACTATAATTTAATTTTGCTCTTTCCATCAATGTCTATGATTTCTATTATATTTAAAGTCTGCATGCCGTATGTGATGTGATTGGTCTGTATGTGTCTGTGTTCAGGTCTCTTTCCTTAAAGGGGACCTATTATGCTTTTGTCCTTTTTCACGCTATATATATATATATATATATATATATACATATATATATATATATATATATGTATATATATATATATATATATATTTATTTTTTTTTGTGCATGTAAAAGGTCTGCAAAGTTACAAAGCCCAAAGTCCACCTCAAGGAAGTTACTCTCCCCCAACAGACACACTGCTCCTGAACTGCCTGAAACGCCTTGATAGAAGTGCCCCCTTTTCTTCTGTAACGCGGTGATGTCACAAAGTAACACATTTGCATAATACCTGCCTAGTGGTTAGTTTGGCACGCCCTCAAACAAAGCTAGTTAGAGTGGAGTTGGACCGGAGTGTGAAGAGTTTAGTTCAGTTGACCAATCACAACAGAGTCGGTCAGCTGACCAATCAGAGCAGACTGGGCTTTTCAGTAGGAGGGGCAGGAGCTCAAACAGAGCGTTTCAGAAAGAGGGTTAAAAGAGGCGCTGCAGCCGGTATGAGAAAGCGTTTTTTGAACATTACAGCATGTAAACATGTTCTAGTAGAAAAATACAAGTATGCACCTGAAAATAAGCATAATAATAATAGGTCCTCTTTAAAGCTTAATAAACCCACTATGGGGCCCTGATACAAAAATTTGTTTTTGGACCCCTTTGGACCCAGTCACGGTCCCTCCTCTGTGACACCATCCAGCCTGGTGTGAGTGTATTTTTGTTATTTTTCTGCCTTTTAGTATGAGTGATGTGTGCTAGGTGTGTTTTGGTGATGTCTGTCTGTTTGCTTGTATCCCTCCCCACTCTTGTCCTCTCTTTTTCTCACTACTCACCTGGACATAATCTGCAATCAACGTTCACCTGCAATCAGCACACCTGCCCAGCAATCAAGCAAGCTCCTCTTCAACTCATAAACCCTACTCCAACATCCAGTCTCCACCGGATCATTGCCATTCATGCGAGTGATCTTGCCAGTTTGTTTCCTGTTTATCTGTTTGCTTGCTTGCCTGCACGCTCGCCTCAACTAGCTGCTGCTCTTCAGGTAAAAACTACCAGCCACTTCAGCTCTCAACCCCCGAAACCGCCCTTTTTCCCTCACCACCGCCAACGCCCGCTTGTGATATCAAAAACTTTAACTAAAACCCTTCCCTTTTCACCAACCTGTTGGGTCCAGCCACAGAAACCCTGACAGACCCCCTGTTCCTCCTGCTCTCTGTGCATGTAATCCGTCACCTCCAAAGTCCTACTGCATTAAAAACACACTGCAGACAACATTATATTTCACCTGGAGACCTAATAAACAACAAGTACTTCCTGTCCCAAGTTTGTTCACAATTTCCTATAGGACTATGCACCATGTAAACACTAATAAACTAAATATGGGACATCTGGGGCCCTGAGGAAGTTGCCAGCTTTACTCTGTTGGTAATCTTTGATTGTACTTTATGTGCCCTGATGTTGTTTGTCTGCTTTTTATCTTAGTTGTTTTTCTTTTACTGTAACTTTTAACATCAACCAGCCCAGGGGTTGCAGATGAAAATTAGCCTTTTTATTTTTTTTAAATGAACAAATAGGAGTCTGCAGCCACGCTAGCTTCTCTCTGAGGATGTGAGGCACAACTGAGGTTGATGGGAATGTCTTTGCATATAATTGAAGCGAAATAGCATAGGGTCCCAAGGGGGTCTGTCAAGGCCGGGCGCTACAGCGGATCCTCGATCAAAGCTCCTGAAACTGCATCCGACAAACCACAAGCATCATCTGTGTTTCCCTTCTATAAATTTGTGAAATCGCACCTTGTTGATGGCGTGGTCCTTGCTAGTGAAACCAAAGTATTGGACAAATTGAAAACTTGACATGATAATAGTGCTAGATGAAAAGTCAGAGGATCACCAAAGTTCTTCATCCTTTTGGCACCATGAATATCGGTCCCAAGTTTTACAGCATTCCATCCAATAGTTGTAGAGACATTTCACTAAAAGACAAAAATGTTTACCTGCTATTTGTGCTTGACGAAAGTCAGTATGATTCATCCTCTGGGGACCATGAATGTCTGTACAAAATTTCACGGCAATCAGTCTAACAGTAGTTGAGATACTTCAATCTGGATCAAAGTACCGCCCAACGGACTGACCTCGCCATCCCTGGAGCCATGACTAAAAACTATCAGACACATGAATTCCACACATAATCATATTTATGATGCGCATTTTTGTGAAAATCCTTTTTAAACACTATCTAATGAAACCACTATTCCACTCAAGATTACATGAATGGAGAATGTAAAACCACAGCATTGCAAATACTTTAAGAAACTGTTGGCCCTTTGTGTGTTTGCGTCTGTGTGTGTCCATTTGTGTTACATGTCAATTACAGGCTCACATTCCTGAGGTCTACGCTGTAGCTGTGGGCGCTTCGAGTATGACTTATTGAATCTGGACAAAAACAAAGACCACAGTATGAGTGGAGAGATTCCCTGCACATGACCTCACAGTCTGTGGGACAGCTCGAGCAAACAGCTCATCTCAGACACACTCCTACCCCGCTTAATCAAGTGTGGTATTAGTATACTTATTTTAAACTCAAAATAAGAGAGTATACTTTCAGTTAGCCTTTTATGTACTTATCAGAGATATACTTAACAAAAGTATACATAAGTATACTTGGCTTATATTGACAAGTATACAGAAAAGTACACAGAAAAGTCTACGTATACTTGGCTCATACTGACAAGTATACAGAAAAGTCTAAGTATACTTGGCTCATACTGTTAAGTATACAAAAAAGTCTAAGTATACTTGGCTTATACTGACAAGTGTAAAGAAAAGTCTAAGTATACTTGGCTCATACTGACAAGTATACAGAAAAGTCCAAGTGTACTTGGCTTATACTGACAAGTGTAAAGAAAAGTCTAAGTATACTTTTAAGTAAGAAGATATACTTAAGAAAATTACAATTAAGTATTCTTGCCTTATAGGCCTACAGAAAGGTATACTTGACTTGTAGTTGTGCTTACTTTTTGATAGCGTAACCTATTAAAGTGTGCAAGCTACTTGTAGATCATTTTGGGAAAGGAAAGCTGAAGTATGGGTGGGTCACAAAGTGTAGCTTGGCAAATAGCTTTCCATCCCGCCTATCTGGTTCAGCAAGCAGTTTGAGACAAACAACAAGAACTATTTTAGAGTTTGACCATGATTTAATCTGGTATCTGCATTCCTTCTGCGCCCGTTCTGCTCCTGCCACACTAGAGTGACACGGGTGGATGGAAGCCAGACGTTGCCAGCTCATTATCAACACCTTGTCAGCCAACTCTCTCCACAGCTCTCCCATCCTGTCTGTGTGTGTTAAGGGGACTGTGGGATGACTTCACGTTGAAAGATGCCATCATGCTCAGCCACCTTGTCTGGGGGATTATAGCTGCCTGAGGAAAGAGCCACACAGAAGTGAGGGAAGTGCTTATAACTGGGCATCCATCCCTTTTATCCCTTGTTGTCTGTCGCTGAGAATCACTTGCTGTTCATCACAGGTACAAACAACCACATGTACAGACTTTCTGCCTCTTTCTATTTCCGTTACACCAACTTCTGCTTTTTTTTCTTAACATTTCCTCTTTCAGATGTCAGCAGGTTCCACGTGTGTGACTATATTATTTGTGTGTACATCTGCATGCACTTCCTGCTCTCTGACAGTGCTACTGTGATAGGAATATCCTCCTACCAGGCCAGCGAACGCTTAAACCTGTCCCTCCTTTCCTCTCTCTCTTTACCGCTGACGTATCTTCAGACTGTTTCACGGCACACCTCACATTTCTGGCTCCTTATGTAGGCATTTACTGCACAGACGTTGCCAGATGTGATAGCAGCTGAAGAAAGAGAAAGAAAGAGGTGAGAGACAGACAGACGGAGAAGTGTGTATGAACGGTAGTGATGAAAATGGAGGTGGTGGGTTTCAGATGCTGTTTATAGTATTAGAGCCACTGTTCATTAGCAGTAAACAGAGAGAGAAAGAGAGCCAGCGAGGGGAGGAAATGAACAATGAAAGGGAAATGATCTGTAATGTGCAGTGGTAGCTGTCAGCCTCCAGTTAAAACAGCCTGTCTGGACCTCATTATAGGTAAATTCATTTGGCTTAGGGGCCAAGGCCCAACATACATGAGTGTTTGAGGAAGCGTGTGTGTGTGTGTGTGTGTGTGTGCGTGCAGGAGAGTACAGATGAATGGTGAACGCTGCAAGAAGCAAAGACTGAGTTTGCATATGTTTTGGTGCTGTGATCCTCTGATGTTTGTTGTCATTTATATTCAAAATCCTTGACTTTGTTTATTAGGAGCTAGACCAGCCAGTTGGACTCTGCATGATAAAACAGCCTATATATAGATTTAGCATTGGCAGCTAAATGCATCGCCATTCACTGGAGATATACTGCTATTTTGCCAAGTCTTTCACACTGGTGGATTGAGCTCTCAAATTATTTAACACCTAATATATCAAAGGGAAATTCCAAGATATCCATATGAATTTTAATGTTTATTTAGAAACTATTTAAAAAAGAAATGATCTGTATCTTAAAGGAACAGTGTGAAACATTTTGAGAGATTTATTAGCAGAAATAATATAAAAAATATATAATATTCATAACTTAGTTTTAATTTTTATTAGAATCGTTGTGTTTTCGTTATACCTTAGAATGAGCCCTTCATATCTACATAGAGAGCGGGTCCTCTTCATAGAGTCCGCCATGTTTCTACAGTAGCCCAGAACGGACAAACGTTTTCACGTTTTTACGTTACCTGAAGGCCACCGTAGTTCTCTGACACGCTTGTGAAACTGCGGTAACTTGAGCCACAGAGTGCCAAACCGTGGTACCGCCAGCCGCCATCTGACTTCTGTTGCTCCTAAAGTAGTGTTATTATGGTAAGGATGGCCTCTGAGCATAGACTGTATATTAGAAGTGGACGTAGTCACCGTGATGTCACCCATTGGTTTGTGGACTGCCTTTTTGAAGTCTTGAGTTCAGCATTGTGGCCGTCGCCCTCTTGGTTATTTGCAACCAGAAGTGACACGAAAGGTAAGTTTAACCGAGCACTAAATAAGACATTTTCAAGTGACCAAAAAGTTTGAGGTAATAAATCAAGTGAGAAGTAGGCTCATTTTCTCATAGACTTCTATAACATCAGACTTCTTTTTGCAAACCAGAGGAGTCGCCCCCTGCTGGCTATTAAAGAGAATGCAAGTTTAAGGTACTTCAGCATTGGCTTCACTTTTCAGACCTCTGAGGCATTACCACGGTTTTGCACTTGATGGTTCACGGAAAGGGAGGAGTGCATGGAGGGGTACTCTGTTGGTTGCAATGTGCCACCACACCACTAGATGCCGCCAAATCCTCACTGCATTAGACTTATATACTATATACTTAGACTATAGACTGTGTTACCTTCATCACAATGCTCAAATGTTTTGTGGCTCCAGACAGATTTAATATTTTTTTCCCCAAAAATGTCTCTTTTGATAGTAAACGTTGCTGACCCCTGCCTTAGTCAGACCATGTAGCCTAATGATGGTTAGGCATTGACTATGTATTCATTCTAATGGGGGGGGGGGGAGAGGAAAGAGGGACTGAAGAGAGAGAGAGAGAGAGAGAGGTCTGCACACAGAGCTCTCTCTCCGTCTGGTAAAACAGCATCTCTCTTCCTCCTCTCTGCTCCTCCCCTCTCGGCATCTCTCCCACGCTCCGGAGCTCAGCCTTCAGCCTTCAGCTCCCAGGATCCTCCCAAATCCTCCCGAGGTACAGCCTGTTCAGTGTGTGCGTGTTATTATGCGAGTACTTGACGCTGTGCTCAGTACTTTGCGTGTGTTTCTCTCTCTCTCTGTGTATCCCTGCAGCAGCAGCAGCAGCAGCTGAGTGAGGTGGGCGTGTGGAGCCTCTGACCCTCTCTCTCTCTCTCTCTCTCTCTCTCTCTCTCTCTGCGGCTACAGGGGGCTATGGATGGACTGCGTTTACCTCCACTCATCGAGGAGGCTCTGGACTCTACAGGTCTGTTCTGCTGCTGTTTTTATGTGTGTTTGTGCTATTTTTAGCCTCGTACTAACAGATCAGGATGTGATCAGCAAGAAGAAAAAGGTGGTTGTTTATCTCTGTGTTTACCCCTGAAGTGAGGGATGGGTGGTGATCTGAGGAGGAGGAGGAGGAGGAGAGCTGGTCAGGTGGTATAGGAAGTGGGGAAGATGATGATGGTCTTTATTAGGAGCTGTGGTTGAGCTGACAGACTGTCTGCTGTGGCATCTGTGGACATTTGATGGAGGCGACATGCTGCCAGGTAATAATAGACTGGCTGGCAACCAGAGGCAGGAAATAATGTACTCATTAGTGCTGCATATGTTATTCTGAGGGCTGATTGATGCAATGTGGAGTCATGCAGTGTTGGGTGTTATTCCAGTTTATTTTTTATACTTTGCACACATTAATTATTGCATGTAATGTTTTGTGTGTCGCACAGTTTGCTGTTAAGCTCGTTTGGTAACTTCATGCCACTGCAGATGTGACATTTGGCACAATGCAATCCTCACAGAATCAGGCACTGTCTGTGTGTGTTCAGGGGAAGAAATGTGAGGAATGTTTTCTTCTGTGTTTTCGTCATGTTGTGAACGGGCGTGCAGACAGAGCAGCTCTGTGTGGGACACACTGCTGTGCTGGGAGGATGTTTATTGGTGTGGAGGGGCTCTGAGAGGACCACAGGTCAACAACCCTCTGACGGCGGGACAAGGTTGCCAGAATCTGGCTTCCTCTTCCTGTGTGCTATTATTGAACTTTCAACAACAAGTATTTGATTATCTCTTAAACCAGCTGTTGACTTATTATACCACTTTGTTCTGAGTGGTAATTTCCTTTATTACATTTGTTATTGAGCATCATAGCATGGCTGCTGTCTCAGGAGAAAATCCTTTCCTCCCTAACAAGCCTGTTCCTGTTATCTTAACTCTGGAGACCTCTTTGCTTTCATCACAGCTGATGCGTGCTTTTGAAGACTCAGCGTCTATAGTGTCTGGCATAATGTGGCGTGAATCCTGATCATAACAAGGATAGACATACAGCAAATGAAAAGTGGATTGCGCCATGGCTAGTAACTCGTATCTTTTTGAATTACATGCTCTCTAAATGGATTAAAGTGCATTTATTGTGTCCAGGCTGAGGTCACTTAGCTGGACATCAGTGTGGGTTCTTAGAAAAAGGTGACTTTGTTCTAATCAGTAGTTATATTCTAGGTAGGGCTGTCAAAGTTAACGTGATAATAGCGCAAATTCATTTTAACGCCACTAATTTCTTTAACACATTACCGCAACTTGCGATTTTTAAGTTGTAGCGGGCTCCGTTTTAAAGCTAGAGTGAAGATACTGGCATCATATGAAACTAGAAAAGCTAAAGAGCTAAAGAATCCACTGGTACCAACATTATACTAGCTTGTCCCAAAGGAGGCTAAATAACGCTCCAAACTTACGCTAAATTTTCGCGAGGAAAAACTGGCATGGCCATTTTCAAAGCGGTCCCTTGACCTCTGACCTCAAGATATGTGAATGAAAATGGGTTCTATGGATACCCACGAGTCTCCCCTTTACAGACATGCCCACTTTATGATAATCACATGCAGTTTAGGGCAAGTCAGTCAGCACACTGACACACTGACAGCTGTTGTTGCCTGTTGGGCTTCAGTTTGTCATGTTATGATTTGAGCATATTTTTTATGCTAAATGCAGTACCTGTGAGGGTTTCTGAACAATATCTGTCATTGTTTTGTGTTGTTAATTGATTTCCAGTGATAAATGTATACATACATTTGCATAAAGCAAGCATATTTGTCCACTCTCATGTTGATAAGAGTATTAAATACTTGACAAATCTCCCTTTAAGGTAAATTTTGAACAGATACAAATGTGTGATTAATCGTGATTGTAACTATAGACAATCATGTGAATAATCACAATCAAATATTTTAATCGATTGACAGCCCTAGATAAGGCTTTTATTTTCAGTCCTGCTGGGAATTAATTCCACGTTGCACTGGAAGAAATGCTTCTAAGACCACACCTACCAACGGGGAATACAGATGCTCTCACACAACATCAATAAAACACTATGAGAGGCTGATTTGACATTTGCGAGCTGTCTCTGTGTATCCTCTAACCATCGGCCACCATATTGTTCCTCCCACTTGCACGAGTCGCCGACCATATCTCTCTCCATCCTTCTCTCTGCTGCTTTCCCACTCAATATCTCTTCCCCCTCTTTCAATCCTCTGCTCTCTTCAGCGCCCACACATCCTCCTACACACACACAACGTGCATGTGCATACGCATGTATAGACGCACAAACCTCTGCACCTGCCAGTGCCTCAGCCCACACAGCGTTTCTCTCCTGTCCTCTCCCGCTTTTCCCTCCACTCCTCCTCTCTGGTGTTGTGCCCTGATTCACATCAGCAGCGGCGATACTCCCAAAGGGTGCAACAGCAGGATTCCTCTCAGCTCTCTGGAACTATTAAACAGGAAAGTTGCTGCCGTAGACAAACTTTGCAGATCTGGGAGCTGCAGAGACCTCTGAGAAAAACAACAATGTGAGATTCTCACATCAGAGTTTAATAAGGCCAGTAAAAAGAAAACAAATCTTGCATGCTTTTCCACCCTCAGGCTCCTTCCCCCTGCTTTCCCCATGTCCCCCCATCAGATTTTAGTGCTTTTTTAAGCAGGCTTTCAAGGCACTCTGCAGGTCCCTGACCAAATAGAGTGTGCCACATGTGTTTTTATTCTCTCTTGGTTGCATAATGGAAAAATTCCTAAAACTTTCGGGTGAATAGAGAAGGTTCGTGAACTCATGCGGCTTATTCTATGGATTTTTATTTAAAAACAAAAAAGCCTTTTCTTCTCCCTCGCAGAAATGCTCGGCACTGTTAACCTATCATTAGCGCGCCCTCTCTCCCTCTGGGTCTTTATCCTTTTTGGATTTGGCAGCCACATGGCGAGCTGCGGTACCCCCTCTTTCCTGTGATTTAAGTGATGTGAACCCTTCCACGGAGATTGCTTTCAGGTGGGAGGCACTGATTTGTGCGATCAAATGGATAGTTACCGCATCACTTGTTTTCATGCTTTGTTCATTTCCCTTAATGGAATAGCTGCACCACCACACGCATCCCCTTTAAAAAAAGCATCTTCTCTGAATCAATCACCTACAGCATGTACGCACACTGACACAGTTTTAGTGGCGCTCATCTAATGAGGCCAAATTATAGCTCATTCTACGACGCATCTCTATCCCGTTGACCCACTTCCTCTTATCTCCCTTTTGAAAGTGCAAACATGGATTTTCCATTTAAATAACAGAGCGGCTCATTAAGTCAGTCCAACTCTTTGGTGCTCGTGGTTTCCTGTTTCTTTTCTTGTCGTCTCCCGCTGCCGTTGTTCCTCGCTCTCCCTGGAGTTTCAGGCTCAAAGTACAGAGAGAAAGAGAAAGAGATAAACTCACATTAACCTCATGAGACCTTCACCCCTGTTGCTCGCTGCTCCTCATCTCACGCTGTGCAGTCTCATGCCATTTGAAGTCAGAAAATCTCGTATGATGCTGACTTCACTATGAAGAGACACCTGATAACATCTCTTCTCTGTGGGGAAAAGCAAACAGCAGACATGTGAAGCAAAAGTGTGGACAAAACAGCTTTATCACCACGGTAACTTTCCATAATGGTGAAGCCCTGGGTTGTTGGTGCGCAGAGGTCACCATGGAGATGAACTAGCTTGTGGCTTCACCTGACACCTAGTTTCATGAGGAAGTGAGCAGCTCAAGCGCCCCTCAGGCAATATCCCCAAAGAACAGGGCCGCTTCGAGCCCTTTTGGTGCCTTAGGCGAAATTGTGGATTGGGAGCCCCAACCCCCGTTGCCGCCTCTCTAGGATTAGAGTCCAACTATGGATGTATTAAAAGAACTGGATTCAGCGTTTGAGGCGGGGCCCCGGTCATTCCTATGATAGCTGCTCAGTGGCGCATGAAGCCTAAATGGCTCGGCTTACGTCTGGAAAAGTACCCGGATCTTGGCAGAGTAGCGTCCGAGATGATTGGTGGAGTAGCGTCCGCTCAGTCACATGACTTGATCACGGGGTCCCAACATCACACTGTCGTCACGGCTTGCGCTCCAGTCTCGGTCTGGGTCTCACTCACATGAACGGAAGAAGGGAAATAACACTGGATTCAGCTATACAGAATAATAGCTAATTTTTTTAAATAAAGGCTATTAGAGTGTTCGTCCTGGGAAGTTGATTCACCTGATTCACAAAAAAATGATCCGCTAAGTTACAGACGTCTCTTTCCCAATGTAAGTCTATGGGAAAAAGTATTTTTGGGCCCAATGCATCACGTGACCGACACGGAAGTTGTGGTACCGCCGTTTGGCCACTACGAAAGACCGGATCGACGACCAGCGCACTTCCTGGGGGCTTGGGTCCAACCCTCAAGAACCCTAACCCCGTAAACCGCACCTCACATCAGACATCACAATGGTTTTAAGACAAAAATTTAGATTTTTATTTTCATAAATAACTGTATTTATTAGAATACAAATAAACAACTGGTCCAAGATATTGTTGACCCAAAAGTTCACTACTTTTATTAACAAATAAGTGCAGCTGGGTAGATGAAAAAGTGTGAGAAAGAGATTAACAAGGGTGAAAAGTGTCTTTCTTTCTTTCTGTCTTTGTTCATTTGTTACCTCAATGCAGAAAATGAGGAAGGGCGCCCACTGATATTTTTTTTTATTTATTATTTTTTAGAGGGTGACCAGCGCCCCCCAGAAGGTGGCGCCCTAGGCGACCGCCTATATGGCCTATGCCTTAAGCTGGCCTTTAAAGAACGTATATTGCCAAGAAGTGAAAATCAATTGTTCGTTCCATTGTAACATCAGCGCCCAGCAGCAAAGCTACACTTCCGCCATTTTGGACTGAAAGTGACTACCGGACGCCACTAAAACGTCCGCCTAAAAAGTGTCGCACAAAAGTAAAACAAAATTATTTCTATTCTATTGTCATATTCTACCGAAATGGCCTGTGTTGAAAAATTCAATATTATAACTATAATACGCGTTTACAGTGCAAAATGGCGGCAGTAGTAAAACACACACTGCAGTTTTGTCTCTTTGCTTTTATACTGAGCAATAATTCAATATGATCATATATCGAGATATTGTGATACACAATTGCGTTGTCTAAACTGAACAAGCACATACTAACTTTTCTCTATAATTTCACTTGAAACTGTTATGTTCATTTTGCACTAAAGTTCTTAATTAAATGACAAAATACTTTGTACTTTTCATTTGTAATGTATTTAGTTCACACAGGACTATACAAAAATAGGCTTTACCTTGTGGTGATTTCATGCAGACTATTTATTTATTGAATTGCCAGAGATGATATATATCATTATTGAGATATGAAATGACCTATATATGGATAGAAGATTTTGGCCATCTCTCTTATCGCCTTCTTTTTCTTTCCACTTTTTGCTCTCGCACATCAGTCTCTCCATCTTTTTCAACTCGCCCCCCTCTGTGCCCCGAATTATGTGTTGCTGAGGAAGTGTGCCGATGGGAACAGCTACAGCATCAGTCGTGGGCTGGCTTCAAAGCTCGGTGTAGCAGTGGGCGTTGGTGGTGTTGTGCATTATGCATGGCCTCCTACACAGCTGCAGAGATCCATGGCATATACTGTATATATATATATATATACACATACGGTGCACATGCAGCTTAAACATGGTAGACTTGTGTGATCCTATACTGTATGTGTATATAGGCTCATCAGAAGTGGGCCTAATTCAATTCAATTCAATTCAATTCAATTTATTTTGATATAGCGTCAAATCATAACAGAAGTTATCTCGAGACGCTCTAGATGCCCTAAGAGATCATACAACACAATGATACACAAGCCTGCATATCACCATAGTGATTATACACACAAGTACAAGAGCATGCTCGTGCATATATTTTATACACAGAAACACAAAAATGCTGCACACACACAAACCACCAACACTGTCACCACTAGGGGTGTAAGAAAATATCGATACACTTGTGCTCTGTGATACTGTATCAATTTCCCAAAACACTATTTATTTTTAATAAATAGTTTACATGTAAAGATTTGTGGCAAACAATGGTTCATTTTGGGTTGTGTGTAAACCCCCCGAACGTTAGATAGCAGTGTTGTAATCTATCTTCAGCTATAGAGAATGAAGGCTTTCGTAATATGGTGAATACAATGGAGCCTCATCTTTATACGATGACAGTTTTCCGTATGAAATACTTGACAAATCTCCCTTTAAGTTTAATTTTGAACGGATAAAAAATGTGCGATTAATTTGCGATTAATGCCGATTAATCATGGACAATCATGCGATTAAATATTTTAATTGACTGACAGCCTTAATCACAATATATTGACTCATAACCCCTGTATCATGAGACGTATCGTATCTCCAGATTCCTGCCAGTACACAGCCCTAGCCAGCACCACCAGTCTCCTCAATCCTAGTTTCAAGCTTGGTTCAGCAGCACAAGGTACCCACCATCACACTACACGTGTCGACAGCTCCTGTTTCAGTGAGCCATCGTTTCGTTTCACAGCTGATTTGACTCCAGATGTTCCTCTCGATACAGTGAAATTAGTTATTCAACAAGCAGTCAGAGGGAGAGAATGGAGATTAGAGAAGTTCTCTTGATTTGTTGCACATTATAGCACCTGATTACATGAAGCAGTATGAAAAATTAAGATCAAGATTGTAAAAAGGTAAAATGACAACTCCTTATGCAGACATATCTTGTTCATTATATTACTCTCTACTCTACCGCACTGTAAGATTGAATATCAGTTCAGAGCTATAAGTCTGAACTGCAGAATCACACTGAGTGTTTTAGGCCTGCCTGCGGTGCCAGGTAATAGCAGCTCTGTCCCACATCCACGCCTCTGCTAGCATGCCTCCGTTTGCTAAAATCCTCACACTGCTCCTCAATTTTGCAAAGTGCAAATTTCATTACACTCCTCGCTCCATCACTGAACACCAAATCAGAAGCAAAACAAAGAGCCTGTTTTGCCACATTAATGCTTAAATTTAATCTCAGACAGCTCTTCCGTGATACTGACAAAGACCACTCAGCCTTGCTTGTTGTCTCCTTTCTAAAGTGGCACAATGTTTGCAGTGACATACTCAATGTGTTTTTGCGGCAGCGTGATTATGAAGGAATGTGGCGCTGTAGATAAAGCCATCCTCTCCCTGGAGCTGCTCCCGAGATGACTCTCCTGCTCTCGTATGCGAGCAGCGTCCATGTCTAATGCAATCCCTGCGTGACTGAAGAGCAGCCCTGTGCCAAGTATGCGGGGGAGTGATCACAGGTGTCACTGCAGCTGATTCGGCTGCACAATGTGTTTGACATTCACTCACAAGGTGATGTGATAAAGGTTCCTTAAGGACTGAGATGATTAACAAGCTGTTGGGAATAGCATGCAGGCAGACTTATAGGAACACTGGACAGATAGCGGAAGTGGCTTTGTCTGTAGGGAAGTTTTATAGAAATGATGGGCACAGAATAATATGTTGAGAGGTACCATAATAAGTTGAAGTTGAAGAGAAGGGTTTTGGCCAACATAACTGTTATTAAGAGGCTGTAGCGGGCTCAGTCTTAGAGGCAAACTAGAAAACCTAAGGAATCCATTGGTACAACCATGTCATGTTGTCTGGAAGGAGTCTAAATAACGCTCCAAAGATAGGGAACATTTTGGCGAGAGAAAACTGGCATGGTGATTTTTAAAGGGGTCTCTTGACTTCTAATCTCTAGATATGTGAATGTAAATGGGTTCTATGGGTGCCCACGAGTCTCCCCTTTACAGACATGCCCACTTTATGATAATCACATGCAGTTTTTTGCATGCAGTATGAATGTGTTATTTTTTCGCCTATTCTAAAAATGGTGTGTTTGAATATTTCTGCATACTGGGGTCCCTAAACAGTCTTGGAATTACATAAATTGTGAATCACTGTAAAGCTGAGACTCTTGTGGATCCAATGAGCCCAACTGTATTCATGTGTGATGATGTTAGTCCCCATAGTAGCCATTTCATTGTAGTGAGACCATTTTTTGAAACTTGACCTCCCTGCATAAAATGACCTGTGGTGACCTCTAAGATAATAACAGCCTCATGAAACTTTATAACCACAAACTACAGACCTAGAGCATTCAGACAATGGATGGCTTTCCTAGGTAGATTGACAATAAGGGGGTTTCTGAGCAGTTTACACAACAGAAGTGCTCGCCAAAAAATGCAATTCTTGCAGAAATCTCCAAATGTCAAAAGGTTTTGAAACCAAATCACAGCATGGCTTTTTCTACGGTGTTCCTCAAGGTCTTGGTGTCTTAATGTGGAATTTTGGAGGGATTATTGATCATTTTTTAATTCAATTCTCGAGTGGTACAACGGTTAAACTTAGCACCAAATCGGTGTAACAAATGGTATGGTAAGTGGGTCTCTTAGGGGTAATGGATGTCCCAAACACTTTCTCAGTGCCCAGCAGCAACACGGAAAGTATGTAAAAAGTGCGTACAATACTTCACTCTTGCCATGTTGTCACTGTAATCACAGTTTGCGTCTGATCAGCTGTATAGTTTGTGCCCATTGGAGGACAATCTGAATGCTACATCTACAAAACCTTAAACACAGCACAAACTGCTTGAGCCAAATCTTTCCGAGTTATCACACCCTGAAGTATTGGGATGTGAGTGATATTCAGCGGGGAGCCTTTTGTCTCTTGATGGCCTTTAGCTGCCGCCGGCTATACAAGCAGCTCTGGCTCGCTCCCTGCTGCCACACGGCTCCTCCAGCTCTCTTCTTTATGACTAACTCATTACAACCAGCATCAAAGTTTAATGACAAAATAGCCCAGTGCTCATGAAACCTCTCACACACCTCTCAGGGGCATGCATTGTTCAAATTAACATTATTATGAGACAGGAAGGATGCTAACGTCATACAAATATAATAAAAAATGTTGCAAGTGCTTGGCTGTGATGGAAATAGTTACATTTAGTGAGGGCAACAACAAGGCAGAGAAATAATTACCACAAGAGATGGAAGCATCCCCTGAGCCAAGATTACACCGGTGAGCATCACTCTTAATTAGGTAGATCTTTAGTTAATGCTTCACTGTGTCCCCTGCTGCACCCTTCTTCTCGTCACACTTCTCTATTCTGGGCAAACATCGTTCCCCTTTCCGATCCTCACAATGTTTTCCGAGCACAAACAGCAATTTTGAGGCACTCGGAGACCACTCCAACACGAATGTGTGACACTACACATCAATTTATCCCTGATATTGGACTTGACCACGGGGGGCGTGTTATTGAGAAATAAGAGGGGAATGATCGCAGGGCAGTGTGTGTGATGTAAGCACAATTTCCAGGGATGAGAGAGCAACTGAGGCACAAGTGATCTTTTAACCTTTAAATGCACCTGAGAACAAACTGTGAATATAATCTCCTTTTATTGCTGGCCTTTTCCTGCCAGGCGGCAAATCTCATCCGACTAATGGGAAAAGACTTCCCAGTCAAGTGGGAATTTACCGTCATGTTGCTCTAAATGACGCCCTCCCTTCTAGTTTTCTGACCTGCTCTGCATTCACCTTCGCAGCTCTAACAAGCAACAGCTGCTATAATGTCACATCAAGTTTATTAGTACAGCCCTACATCATATACAACGGTTCACAGCTCAGTCCAGGCTGTCTGCAAGGATGAGGAAAGCCAACATGAAAAAGCCAAAGAAAAATGGCAGACGGCCATGTAATGTGACAGAGTGTAATAATACAAGAGAGAGAGAGAGAGAGAGATGTGTGTTTGTCACATCTCTCTTACTATGAGCGGTGGCTAGTGTTATTATGGACTTGGAGGTGCATTGCTGAGTGGTGAGTCATAGTGATTGCTTCAGCATACAGGCCTTCCTCCCCCCCTTCTCTCACCGCATTGTGTCGGCTAACTCACTCCACCTACTGGTCAGACATTTAAATCCAATGTGCAAATAGAGGAAAACGTGTGTCTTATTATTGTAATCAGTTGTAATCAACATGTGTTGTGTATTAATAATGTCTCACTTAAGGCGAGAGACAACAGGCAAAAACATTGTTTTTCAAGCACTGGTCAATTTAAGGTGGTTATTTTACCACTTTGTCTGTTTGCGTCTGTAGATTTCACCCAAATTTACCAAAAGTTAGAGTTATTCAATGCCTCATTTGCATATTTAAACATGAAATTTCAGAAAACTTGTAATACAAAAAGCCTTAATGTAAGTACTCAACTGGGGAAGTTTCAGGGTGACATCTATTAGTTTAATTTATTAACCTTTTCACCCGTAGAGTCTTGCAAAATGTATGGAATAATATAATACAGCCAGAAATCTCCACTTCAGTAGCACTTACATACACCAAGCTTTCCAGTTTCATTCCTATTTATATTCTGAAGGTTTTATTTTACAGAGGGGTTTGTTCATATATCATTCATAGCCTGATTTATAGAACATTTTATTCATAAAAACATGGTGAAAATGGATTTTTTTATAGCTCTTGTATTTTCAGATTTATGGAGTGATAAAAAGAGAAATTCAAAACTCCCTCTGTAAAAACCTTTGACTATAATATGTCAACAAAATGAAACAATAAATTTGAACCTGGCTTTATCCAATGTTCAGATTTCTGTTCTGGAAGTATATACAAATTAGCACATATTTTATAAAATAATGCCTCATTTGCATATTTAAACATAACATTTCAGAAAACTTGTAATGCAAAAAATAATTGTCTTAATGTAAGTAATCACCTGGGGAAGTTTCATGGTGATATCTATTAGTTAATTTTTGTGTGAATGGATTTCTTGTTTTCTTTCTATGAAAATCTCATTTCTAATCTCATGAGAGGGCTTTCAGTAATTCTGTATATTTAAATGAGTGTGTTAAATTAAGGTACATGGGTGGAATAGAGGTTGGCGTACAAAAGGACTCAATGCCACTTTAATCACAAGATGGTGCTGTTGATTCGAAAGAAAACACAATCTGTGTTGTGGTCAAGGCACGACCGACAGAGAGGTTTGTCACCTGTGAATCTCTCTCCCTCTCTTCCATATCACACATCCCTTTCTAACATCGCTGTCTTCTTTTCATCAGATGACCCGTGTGATCTGAAAGCAGAGTGCAGCCCCACCATGGACAACGAGATGACGGCAAAGGAGAGAGGCGTGCTGGAGGAGAACAACGAGAAAGAGGAGATGGACCAGGAGAGAGCTCGGGAAGAGGAGAGCGAGGAGAAGAAGCTGAAGGAAGAGGAAGGCGAAGGGGAGGACAAGAGGAAGGAGGAGGAGGAGGAGCAGGAACCGCTGACGGAGGAGCAGGAGCTGGAGGAGCTGAGGGCCCAGGTGCTGCAACTGCTGCTGGAGCTGGACGACGCCAGAGAGACCTCCAACAAACACCAGGAGAGCTTCCATGAGCTGCAAGGTGAGACCTCCAGCCTTGGATATGACTTAAGACTGTATTTTTATACTATTTATTAATTATTTAATGCCTTGAATCATTAATCTTCCTCTATCACAACCCCTTTATTCATTATTTACTGACTTGAAGTCAAGATCTAATGCAAACATCTTCCACACACTCTAAATCCTGTCATCTTGTACGGGCACGTTTTCTGGCATTTAAAGGAAAATTCTGCCTTTTGTGAACATGGGTCTTATTCTCATGTTTTTCTCCTTTATCACTATTAGTCATGGCAACATTTTACTCTCAATCTCCACTATTGAGATTTCTGAATTTGCAACTTTTGGAGCAAGGAGCCGAAGAAGCTAAAACTTTCCCAAAAAGGTTCAAAACTGTCAGAGTTGAAAGGACAGAAAGTCGTATTTGGGTGGAATAAACCTTTAAAATTGATAAGTACTTGGACAGAAAATAGTATTTGGGCAGATGCTGATGTAGATAACCATGTGTAGTTATTTGCAAAAAGTGTGTTTTAGTATGTCAAACTTAGTGTAAAGCAGACAACGTGCTAATGGCTCAGCATACCTGGTCAATAGATACTACATGAGTTAGTGGTTTCAATAAATGTGCCACAAGTACCAGTTTTTGTGTCTTGGCATTAATGTAAACACTAACATTTACGACCCTTCTGCCATTTGGCGTCCTCCCTCTCTATGAATTAACTTCAGTTATGTTGTAAATTGTCATGATTATGGCTTCCCGTTGGGTAGATGTCTCTCAACCTTCATTTCTCAATTCGTTACACACAACCACAGAAGAAAACTCCCGTGTCCTCTACCTGAGACGTCTCCTGTTCATCACAATCTAGTTGAAGATGTAGAAGCGTAAATGTTTATATGCGGTCGCTGACACGGCCTGTTCCTCATAGGTACTAAATGGAGCATCACATCATACCTTAGAAATGATGAGCTTAATGTTCAGGGTCACTAGCAGTGAGTCAGGCCTTGGGTATGGGGCTACAGTGAGCTCAGTGTGTGAGCGTATTTATGAGTGTGTGTCGTACTAAAAGACATGGCGTGGTGAGCTCAGTTGTTTGTTTGGCAGCGCTTGAGGCATTCCTCAGACAACTGCGTGCGTGCTGAGGGAAGCTTCCAGACTGGGTGTCCTAGACCACAACGGGAAATCACTTTTGGTCGACTCCCACTGGGAGCAGTCAGCTGTTCAGGCTGTTGGCAGCTGTTGGTGGTGGTAAAGTGGTGGGGGTCCTGAGTGTACATGATCAGAGAGTGACGTCAGGGTGAGGTGTGGGTAAAGATCACGGGTGTCTCTATGACTATCAATGCAAGCTGCTCATTTTGCAATGGCAATTTCTGCAATTGTTTTTTTTTCCTTTTCTCTTTTTGTGAGGTTATATTGTCATGTCATCATATTGTCGTGTTTATTAAGCATCCATGGCCGCTACAGCCGTGGCATTATGCGTTCCGGTTGTCCGTCCGTCCATACGTCCGTACGGTCCATTCTCGTGAGCACAATATCTCAGGAAGGCCTGGAGGGAATTTCCTCAAATTTGTCACAAAGGTCCACTTGGACGCAAGGATGAACTGATTAGATTTTGGTGGTCAAAGGTCAACGTGACCTTCCGTCTGTCCTATTCTCGTAATCTTCAAAGTATCTTGTGATATCTCAGGATCGCCTTGAGTGAACTTCTTCAAATTTGCCACAAATGTCCACGTGGGGTCAAAGGCCAAGGTCACTGTGACCTCACAAAACACGTTTTTGGCCATAACTCAAGAATAAGACTGCTAATTATGACAATATCACACAAATGGCTAACAGTATAAAATGAAGTGATGAAATTTTGGTCAGACATGTAAACTGCAACTTGACTGGTTGGCGGAGGCATACAACCACAAGGGCAGTAATTCTAGTTACATGGATTTTTTACCTGTATTAAATCAATAAAAAAGGGAAAAAATACAAGGATCATACTACCCTCACCAGGAGACAGGATGGGAAATGAGAAATACTCAGTGGGAATTACATTATTGCTGATTGATATTCATTTTAAAAACGTAAAACAATATATATCCATGTCTCGATACCAGTAAAGGTCGATTTTGTAATTTGGGTAAATTGATCCTTTAAAGTCTCTGTTCACCCACACAGGTGTTTTCAGTTAATCTGGCTGATTAGACCTCTTGGTAAATGAAGATTTGTGACTTAATAAATTCCCATCAAAGCCTCGACCCACCTTCAACCTGAGCAGAGGTCTAATCAGCCAGAATAACTGAAAACACCTGTGTGGGTGTTCAGCAGGCTCAACTGACCTTCCTCTGTATTCAACCGGCAGCTGTTGTATTAAAACTGTTGTATTAGTGAATCTGCACAAAGTATGCTCGAGAAATGACTTGGCGTGACACAGTAATGGGGACCAAAAAGAAACAGAAAGACAAAAATAGAAGCAAACCAAAAAGCTGTGAAAAGAACAGCCAAAATAATCTGCTTCATTTTGTTCTGCTGTACTTAAAAGTTGTTAGATTCAGGGAGAGAAGACAATTTAATAAAATGGATATTTATAAAACTAATATACTAACACTGGTGGTTTGACTCTCATTGTTTCGAACACAGACAGACACACAGAGCTGCTTGTGTCATTCAGTCAAGGTTGAACAGCTTATCAACTTGTCATCTTTCAATTGGCCTGCTGAACTGACATTTCCCTCTTATCTCTCCACTCCTCTCCTCTCCTCTCCTCCACCCCCACTCTCAACTCCACTTCACCTCTCCACCAGGTCTGTTGGAGGATGAGCGTCTGGCCAGTGCCCATCAGGCTGAAGCCTTCACACGGCAGATCCAGAATCTACAAGGTATTGTCCAGACAATAACTAGACTACTGCACAGAAACAGGAAGAATCAACCAATGCATATTACATTTCTCACGTTTGTCAATAGTTAAGGTCAATGACGATTTTATTCCGTAAGCTGCCGGTGAAGCATTAATCAACAGGACCTCAATCTTGTATGCCACTGCACTGCTTTCTATTGTCCCATAGTTCTTTAATGAATAGTCTCAGACAGAAAGTGCCACATAAGTATGTTGGGATGTGATTGACTAGAACACGTTAAATGCTTGCAGTCATTTGGCTTATTGATTTGGGAGCATTGTCTTATTTTGTGACATATTTTTTAAAATTACATTTGACTAAAGAAATCATTCACACAGAGACACAATTATTCTTCAAGGAGCCTGAATGAGATTTGTGCTCAATCATGAGGGAGTCAATAAAACACACCTCAGAACCAACACAGGGCTCTGAGTAGAGGAAGGAGAAAAAGAAAAAAGATAAAAAGGAAACACAAACACACAAAGAGAGAAAGAACAATAGAAAAAGGAGGAGCATTGTTTTTAAAGCTGAAGCTCATTTTTCAGTCAGTTGGGGAATGCCAAAGTATTTCATGACACATCTGCATGCGAACAAGAATTATGTCTGAACTGTTTGAAGGAACAGAGTGTAACATTTTGAGGGATCTATTAGCAGAAATGGAATATAATTTTCATAATTATATTTTAATTTGTGTATAATCACTGAAACTAAGAATCTGTGTTTTCATTAGCTTAGAATGAGCCCTTCATATCTACATAGGGAGCAGGTCCTCTTCACGGAGTTCGCCATGTTTCTAAAGTAGCCCAGAGCGAACAAACCAAACACTGACTCTAGAGAGAGACCTTCACGTTTTTACATTAACTGAAGGCCGCAGTAGTTCTCTGACACCTTGTGAAACTGCGGAAATGTGAGCCACAGAGTGTAAAACTGTGGTACCACCAGCCGCCGTCTGACTTCCGTTGCTCCTAAAGTTGTGTTATTATGGTGAGGATGAGGTGAATGGCGTTACCACAGTATTGGAAAGGGAGGAGTGAATGGAGGGGTACTACGTTGGTTGCAATCTGCAACCACACCGCTAGATATCACCAAATCCTACAGACTGTACCTTTAATTGAGATATAACTGGTTTATTGCCGTTATCTTGTATTGTTGCTCTTATTGCTGTTTTTGTGAGAGGTGGAAAAGATTTTCCTTTCCTGAAAATACTAAACTTGTAAACTGAATCTGACCCTGAGAAAAAGGTCTTACCATCAGTTACATCAGCTCCTCGTTCAAACAGTACCCACTCACACATACACACACACACATGCAAGAACACTGATGCAAAACCTCAGGTAAGATCATACACACACACACACACCCATACTGATGCTGCAGTCTCACCACTCATCCCCCATAAAGAACACGTTGTCCTCCTCTTCCTCTCCCCACAGCCCAGCTGCGCTCTGTGCAGGAGGAGATGGACAGCCTGGAGGAGGAGAAGGAGAGCGAGCTGGCCGAGGCCCAGGAGGAGCTGCGCGTCGCCCACGAGGAGGTGATCCTGCTCCAGCAGGCGGCGGAGGAGGCAGCAGCGGAGAGGGAGAACGACATCGCCTCGCTGCAGGAGGAGCTGTGTCGCCGGCGGGCCGAGCTGCAGCGCCTCAGCGAGGAGACCCAGGACTACGAGCTGGAGATCACCACGCTGAGGGCCGAGATCAGCATGAAGAGCCAGCGCAGGGAGGCCGAGAGGAGAGAGGGTGAGGGACGAGGAGGAGCATTGAGAGGAGAGATCAGTGTAGTAAGAAGAGTAAAACACAAAGAAGATAGGTATAGATGAGGTGCGTCAAACTCAATTTCACTAAGTGCCACACTGGGAAAAGAGAATCCCATCAAGGGCCAGACAGATAAAGTTTATCGACATGCTTTTATTTAATCGAAACAATAAAAATAAAATGTCTTTGATTATATTGTTCCCATATGGCCTTCTCACATACAATTTAGTACGCATAAAAAAATCAACAAAAAAGTTGCTTAGCATTTAGTCAAGCAAAATAATGCATTCTTATTACATCTTTACAAACCATACAGCCAACTCACAAAAACCTGTTTTACATGCCTGAATGTGACAACTCAATGGTTGTGTGGGACATTTAATACAAAAAGATCATTGATCATGTAGTTTACATGTTCCAGTCTACAGCCTCGCCGTCTGGCATGCAATCGGCTGCACATAGAACCCTAAAAATGATAAATAAACTTTGCAGTCGAGCAAAACTCAAATGCATCCCTCAGCATTAACTCCTTTTTTGTGTTAGCTAGCTTGCAAGCTTGCAGACAGTGGAGGCACGCTTGTGTGTTTGGTGTACGGGGGACGTGTTGCTGTGCAGACTGCAACTCAGCGGGCCAAAATTTATCGAAAACCTAAATTGATAAATTGCGAGGGGCTGGATTTGGCCCGCAGGCCTTGAGTTTGACACGTGGTATACATGGATGTCGGTGAGGATGAAAGACAGAAAGTGGAGGTGGTTTCTCCCTCTTTACAACAACGTTTTACTTCACAGTACATCAAAGTTAAAATTCATGAAGTCTTGGTTTTACACCTCATCTTCACACATTGTGTAAACAGCCATCAGTGAGAGGACTGTCTCCGCTTCAAGCTCACTGCTTGCACAAATGGCCCATGATCAGTCTTTGTGGCGGATATCATGAAAACAAAGCATCGTGTCATGAATGTTCTTATTCCATCGTCACGTCATGTTAGCATCCCGCAGTCAAGCACATAAATCATTTGTGGGGTTTAGTAAATATTACATATTGCGAATGTCATCGCTGAGTGTTGCGATGGGAGTGGTGTGTGTGCGCAGATGTGTGTGTGTGTGCATTTAGCATACCAGGAACATGAAGTCATGAGGGGGAGGGAGGGACACACACATCTAACACATGATATCATCGCTGCAGCTGAGCCTCGGGTGGGACTGAGGGAGGGAAGCTCATATTATATTATTTAATTGTTGGGCTGTTTCATGAAAACATCACCCCAAATGTATTTCATTTGAAAGGACAATCCAACTCACTGTTTGTTTTCATATCACATATCATCAGTTAGCTTCATATTTAACAGATAGACATGAGTGTGATATCAAGCTTTTCCTAAAACTATTCCTTAAATATATTCCATACATGTTCTTATGATGTTAAAGGGATAGTTTGGGTGTTTTGAAGTTGGGTTTGTATAAGGTACTTATCCATAGTCAGTGTATTAGTTACAGTAGATGACGGTCGGCACGCCCCCAGTTTGGAGAAACAGACAGTAGCACCGACACCGGAGCAAAGCAATACAGTGCTGTGGATGGGGCCAGCAGAAAAACATATTTTAGCTCACCTAAAAATATCTGTTTGAGCGTACGTTATATTTAGAATATTTTATGACGATGAACTGAACTGAAAGTGAAACTTATCTATACTGTTTTTGTCATCTGAGCCTGCTGGCTCTGGATAGAGCATTGATAAAATATTCTAAATATAGCGTACACTGAAACGGATCTACACTTTTTTAGATGAGCCTTTCTTTTAGGTGGTTAAAATATGTTTTTCTGCCGTCCCCGTCCACAGCACTGTATTGTTATGCTCCGGTGTCGGTGCTCCTTTCTGTTTCTGCAAGATGGGGGCACGTCGACCATCTTCTACTTTAAGCAATACACCCACTATGGATAAGTACCTCATACAACCCCACTTCAAAACACCTGAGCTATCCCTCTAAATCCTCAATCAGTAACATTAAAGATGAGCTCAACTGACCTGCTCCCTCTTAATATCTCTTCATCTCTGACCCTTCTATCAGGTGACGTGGACCTGCTGAAGGAGGAGTGCCGTATGCTGAGGGAGGAGTGTCAGACCCTGAAGGAGGACAACAGACGTCTCTCCGAGCGGCTGCAGCTGCTGCAGAGACAGAGGACATGGTGAGAGGTCGACGACTGCTCACTCATCAGCTGTGCTTACTGGATCAGCTGGAGGGGAGAGCCTCTGGGATACTAGCACCCTCGTCACTCACAGCCATTCACGTCGTCACGTCTCATTTAGAAAAGACCAGCCACCTGAATAATCACTGCACTAGAACTGTAACATCATATGAAGGATTACACATAAAGCTTATTAATTGATAAGTAGATTTACAGAAAATTAAACGAGATTGAAAATGTATTCTTGATCTCGAAGACAATCTCCCCACAAGATCTATTTAGTAGCTGTTATGACACTTTTGAACGCAGCATCACACGATGTTCCTCAGCAGATGGGGAACTGGGGATGCTCCATCTGCTGAGGAAGATCTGGTGAGGCATCAAAAGCTAACTTTATTTATAGCTCTAATCAAAGCAGAAGTTACACCGTGCTTTACAGGAAGAAGAACAGAGAAAAGGGAGAAGAGAGTAGTGCTACCCCCTCTTAGTCGATTAGTTGATTTGTTATGCTTTTTTTTCATGCTGAGTGACTTTTTCCAACAAACTTATCAGCACATCTCTGGTCAACACAAGATTTAAAGTGGTGCTTTTATGTGATTCTCAGTTTTACAGAGCAGCTGATTAAATCAACTAATCGATTAGTCGACAAAATCGTGTGTGCTAGTCGACTAAGAATTTTTTTGGTCGAGGTCAGCCGAGAAGAGACGGAGAAGACAATACATACAACACGGAGATATAACCCACAAAATAATAATTATGAAATCAAGAAAAAGGTTTTGATTCTCTGAGACTTTGTGGTAGGCTGTTTCAGAGCAGCATAAGCGTCATGACCAGAACAGCTACTAAATCAACGTATTCTCATAAAACGGTTTGTTTGATATCTTACAATAAAGTTATTCCTCCTTTTTCGTCCGTTTTCCTGCGAATGTAGCAGCAACATGTCTCAATATCCACTCGTTACATACATAAAGTCTTTTCAAAATAAACTTCACAGGAAACAACTTCCTTAGGTTTAGTCAAGAAAACTACCTAGTTAAGTTTAGGAATCGATCGTGATTTGGCTTAAAACAACACCAGAAGTGGCGTTACTTAAGTACGTAACTTACATGACAAATAAATCAACACTGACTTCTGGTTTCACACGGGACATGAACACCTGTCTCCTGGGCGAAACTCTGGTATTTTTTGACCCACCCATCCTCCGCGACCTGTGTTTGCTGCTATTTATATTTATATTTCCTGGTTCACAATTATGTTAATTACACACAAATTGATTTCTTGTGATATACACGGATTACAATGCGTCTTTTCGTAGGTATAGCTACGAACGGTGTTTGAGAACAGCCTGACTAAAAGGACCTTATGGTGGAACAACCATTTCAAATGATGATTAATGAAATTGAATTTATCATTCTCTATTTCCAGCTGTACTTTTCTCTGCTTTGCATCTTTATGAATTTAATAAAAAAAAGACAAAACAAGCAATTATATTATGCTGGGCCTTTCTCATTGTTCTCTGACAAAAAATGTAATCATTTGATTAGTTGAACAATGAAAATAATCTTAGTTGCATTCCTATTATAAGGCTGGCTGGATACATAAGGTGGCATGTCTGCAACAGAAACACAAATAATGTAAAAACAGTGTCAGTTATCAGACTTTGTGTACGCCATGATGAAATCTCTGCATATGTGACAACACTAATGCTAACAAGCTCTCTGGTTCTCACATCAAATAGCAACCAGCCTTTGATCATGGAAATTATCAGACAAATTGGAGCCCATTTTTGAAAGTAATGTTGCTCCATTACTCCTCTGGTCCAGCTCCAGCGTCTACCTTTCACTGAAAGAGGAAGATGGAGAGGAGGGCACAGAGGGGAAGGAGATGCAGACCGGCTCGGACGAGGTCATGACAGAGAGCTACATGACCATGGCCCAGTCTGGGAACTGTCGCCTGGTGGACGCCTCCATCCAGAAGAATATTTCATTTGATGGGAAGCCCATGACACAGAGCAGCTGGAACGGAGGCATCGGGGAGATCTGCTCCCTGAGGGAGCAGCTCAAACAGGCGGAGGAGAAGGCCTCGCAGGTCCAGAGAGAGGTAGGGAACGCCCTGGGAGTCGATTAGAAATATGAATAAACCATGGACAGATTTGGGTCAAATTGATTTCATTCCAATGCACTTAAACATGTTTCAATAAAAGCAATGCTGTAAGGAAGAGAGTGATAATGTGCCCTCTGTGTCCTCCAGTGTGACGGTCTGAAGGTGGAGCTGCAGGAGCTGCAGGTACTGTATGACAGCAGTCAGATGGAGAGAGCAGAGCTGGAGGAGGAGCTGCAGCGCTGCAAGGCAGAGTTGGAGAAGCTGTCAGGGGGGGGCTCAGGTGAGGGACAGACATAAATAATACAATGATATACAGTTGGAATCAGAAGCAGGGAAACTGATGTTACACAACTGTGTGATTAATGTTGCTTCACATTCTTCACTTTAGATTCCTAAAAGCTTCCGTAGAGCAGGTTGTGTTGTCTCTCAATTCTTTTATTTTAAAGGGGACATATCATGAAAAGCTCTTGTTTTCAGTGCTCGTGCACGTACATTTGGGTATCTGGAGTTGCTACCAACCCACAAACTGTGAAATAAGACAACCCAGCTTTTTGTGGGCTGCCTATAGATCAGAAAACATGTGATTCAACAAGCCATTCATATTTGCTTGTGGCTTGGAGAGTGGTGCAGGAATGAGTCCTAAAACGTGGAAATGAGTTAGCATTTTAGCACTTCCGGTTCTCTTGTCTCAAAGTCAATGGGTTTTTAGTTAGATGCTTAAAATAAGGTCTGTGGTCAACACAAACTGAAGATAACGTTTTGTTCTACGATATATGATACAACAGTAAATATCCCACTCGTGAATTTTGAAGCCTTTGTGTCTTAAAAAAGGCGGTTGCTAAAAAGTGGCTATATGAGACTACTAAATGTCATCACGCTGACTCGTCCGCCTTTACAGCCTCGTTGTGTATACTCGCGCTCATGCTACCGTGGTGTAGTTCGTTTATAGCCTAACATTAGCTTTTTACTTCTGCCGATTGCATTCACACTTCAAAAATCATAAAAGTGGTGTTCATTTGTGGAGATTATCTTGCTGAACAAAAAGTATAAATTTATGTTTGTCACAGAGCTTATTTTCTGCAGTAATCCAAAACCCAATGGAAAAATCCCATTGGCTAGTTGTCAAGGGAACCCAAGGCGATGCTAACTTCCTGATTGGCCTACAAAAATATTTACATCCCTGCAGCACTCTATGTCACATGCAGGCTCATTAGGATATACCGCCCACGGCTTGAGAACTACCTGCAAAGGTGCACCATATTGTTCAAGCCAATCAGAACAGACTGGGCCTTTTCATGAGGGGGGCTTAAAGTGACAGGTGTTAAACGGAGAGTGAATACAGGTATATTCAGACAGACAGTGTTTTTTGAACATTAAAGCATGTCTTCTAGTAGAAACCCAAAATACAAGTATGAACCTAGCGTGTCCCCTTTAAAATAAATGTGAACTTGTTCTAGAAGTAGTTTTAAGGATTTCCTGCCATGATTACTACACAATTAAAGAACACTTTCTCTTTGCACCCACTCTGTCAACTAACACACCTCACATCACACCTACTGTATCCGTATCTGTATACTGTATCCTGTGTCTGTTGAGCTCACTTTTCTATGTGTCTCATACTGTAGCTATCCATGTTGTGATATGAACTGACCTGGTCTGTCAGCCCATATCAGTATTTATTGTGTGCTTTGGGCTGGGAAACCTCCCCCCCCCCACTGTGTCTGTGTTCTAACAATGCTTTAATACTGCTGTTGGACAAAAACACAAAATCTGCACAAAAAAAGGCATCCAGGCTTCAAGCAAAGAATGCCTATTCAATCACTGAATCCTATGTCGGTGTCAGATATTCTTCAATAGAGAAAAAACTAATGAAAGGACCTTTGCAGCTTTAGATTTATTAAATGTTCATGGTCTTATTTTAATTAGGTGCTGGGTGAAAGTCAACTTGCAGTGAAATGAAACATCTTTGAAATAGGTATTTGAAACAATTAACAGCATTTCCTGTTTTACTTTAGTCACAGATACACTATTGTTGAGGTGAGCTAAAGGTCGCCCCAAGATGAACCTTCTTAATGCAAGAAGTACCGAATTCATTGTCCTTTTAACGACATTATTTATCTTTCGTTTGTCCTCTGGGTTTGACTTTTGGACAACACAGTTTGTCAATGCAGTGGCACTTGAATGCACCAATCCAAGGACAATCTGAGGATTCAACTGCATTATCACGCAAAGACAAACTCAATATTCTGCAAGTTGATTTTTATGCAGCTTTAAAAGGAATGGATACCAATGGCTATCTGTAAGGAAAGAATATATGCATCCAAAAATCTTTAAAAAAACAAAACTATTGGTTAGAAGCAATGTAAAGTACTGTAATATGGTCCTTTATGCAGTTAGAAACAAATAGGACTAAAAATGTGTGTTTTGTCTGCAACAGCTGTGATGAGATGTCTCTGCGTTGTGTCAAACTGTCTACCCGTGCCTGTCTCTGACGCTGTCCTTGTTCTCTGAATGTCCATGACCTCTCAGCCTGTACCATAACAAATTTAGCAAAACATCAAAACAAACAGACTCTAAAATGAGGATAGAGAGACAAAAATACCAGCGTGTGCTAGTCACAACATTCATGTCTTTCTTTCTTCGTCACCATGACATCACACGCAGCCAGTAAATGCCACACAGGACTGCTCACACATACTCACATTGAGTTGATGTGTATGTCACCTTAGAGTTATGCATTGTTTATGTAAGAGGAAATGTAAATCACTCCATCACAACCCTTCCCCTTTATTTCACAGCCATAGACCATGTCACACTTTTAATTTAGTGATTTGTAGTCCATTTGTGCTGTTGTCACACCCGTTTTTCCTATCTGTGTTTTTATTATTTGGATAATTCAATCCATCCATTCATTCATTCCCTTCATCCCCATGGTATTTGTGTTTGTTTTTATTCCCTCCTCAGAGATTCATCCATGCGTCTGAGCACCCTGTTCTCTCCATCCCCTTCATAGGAATGATTGTAATATTGGCTGTGGTCTGGTGCTGGTTGTCGGAGCTGGCGTCCCAGAGGGCAAGGTATGGGAGGAGCTTATCTCTAATGCTACACATATGGTTCTTACACACTGATTAAAGAGTCAGTCAGCTCAGCCAAATAGCATAATAACATAGTTTCTTGCATATCTAGATGTGCAGATGGTTTTGTATTTATTTGCTCAGGTTTTCAGATATCTGTTGAGAGAGCTGTGAGGATTCTGTTTCACCCCGATACAACAGGTATCTGGGTAATTCACAAAAACTGTCAGTTTTCATAGGGAGTATAGATAGATAGTGTATTTGTCACGGTTAGGAGAGCAGGCAGCAGGGGAAGGACCCAAACGCAGATGAGGACAGGCAGACAGGTGCAGTTCAATGATTTATTACTAAAAAGAAAAGGTTTTTAGACAGTGAGAGCCCAGATGGCAGGCAGGTTACAAGCAGGTTGGCAAAACAGGTAACAAAACTCCATACAGCAACGAGGAAGATCTGACAGCAGAACAAAGGAAATGGACCGGTACATGTAGTGACTGACTAATGGGGAAGTGGGAACAAGTGAGCAGAGGTCTGGTGAGTGCAGGGCTAATGGTGTCTTCAGATGAAACTGTTGAGCAACATGGGAAGTCGTGTATACGATATGCTTGGCGTTCAAGTGGTTAAGTCGTGAAGAACACCGCTGCTAAGCAACAGCAATATTGACTTTACTGTCGGCGTCTAGAAGCCACAGAGGCTAACAGTTTAGCAAGCTAACAAGCGGGTAACATAATGCAGTAAATGCAAAGTCATAATGACAGATGAAAAAGATGAGGCCGTTGGGAGTATCAGCATTTTCCTCAGACCTATTATTAAATTTGAAATTAAAATAAAAACAATATGTGACTAAAATTACAATACATTCACTTATTATGCATCGAAAAATGAACTTCCATGGCCTCCGCCATTTCTGACAACTAAACACGTTACAACTCGTGAACTCTGAGCTTTCAGAAACTTTCCACTTACGAGGTCGTGAATACAACAAGAGGGGGGCGTTCATATGGACTCTTCTCATGAACACGGTAAACACGACCCCATTTGAAGGCACCATAAGGAGCGACAAGTCAAACTAAGGCTGCGTTCCAAATTGCATACTTTTTCTTTTTCTTTTTAGTACATACTGCAGCTGCTCTTACAAAGTATGTACTGTTGCATGCAGTAGGCATACAATTGGAACATACTATTTCTTCACAACATTGTGCCTTGAACTTTGACCCTCTTGTTCATATATCCACCGCACAGAGGATTGTGGGTCAGAATAGCCATAGAAGCATGCTGGATTGCATACTGCAAAATGCGACCGGATGTAGTAGGACATCCTGGTAGTTTTGGCATACTTCATTTGACATACTATGTATTGGAACATACTAAATCTTATTCTGGTATACTAAATAGGATGTAGTATAGGTATTGGAACACACAGCCCTTTTAGTGACTAAAGGGGAAGTGGGAACAGGTGAGCAGAGGTCTGGTGAGGGCAGGGCTAACGAGAGACAGGTGAAACTAATGAAGGAGGTGGGAAACACACGAGGGCAGCAACTGAAACGATAGAAGTTAGTCTTTCAAAATAAAACAGGAAATACTAAACATGAATCCTGTGAATAAATAAAACAAGGATAAACATAACCTCAGAGCAGATCATGACAGTATTCTGTGGATTATGCAGAGTAACCAGGACACTGTTTCTGAAAAGACGTGTTGCTGGATTAAAAAAGAAGAAAATCCCCTCCTTTGTATTTGGGTGGAGGCAGAAAAATCTCACAACCTGGGCATGGCATCTGCATGGCTCAGTACTGTAAGAGAAAATGTGTTTTTGTGTTATTTGGGTAAACTGACACTTAAATATACTGTAAGTTATTGCTCAAGATTCATTTAGAGTGGTGATTGTTATGGGAGGGTCTAAACTGGAGAAATGCCACATTTGCCTGCCATATCTTCAGTGAATGAAGGTAGATAATGATATTAAATATTTATGGAAGGTGGACGTGGGACGGGTGGGCAGTTTGGCAAATTAGAAACAAAATATTACCTTGAATAGCTCTGAATATGTCATTTACAGGAATACTTCAACATTTTGGTAAATATGCTTTCTTGCCAAGAGTTAGACGAGAAGATTGATACCCCTCATAGCAATAGAAACAGTGCGTAACAGTTTTTATGCTAAGTTAAGCTAATTGAGCTCAACAGTGACCGCCCACTTTTTGAACGGCTCCGGTTCTAGACGTGTTTGTATTTCCCATTCATTCACTCCATTGATGAGTTCAGAAAATCCTTATATAAAGAGTTTTAAGCACGGAACCAAGCCAACCAGCTATGAGATGAATCGTGTCCATAAAACATTTGATTTGGAGCAAAAAAAACGAGGCAAATATAAAAGACTGTGTACATAATTATTTTAAGAGTGAAGGAACTACTCATTCCATAAACCGTTGCTAATGGCAACTTTCCGCCACTGGAAACTCCCCAAAAACTTTAAAACTAACCGTTGTCGATCTAAAATGAAGACAGATTCAGAAACTGCGTGCCTTATTCCTAGCCCTCAAACACATTTCGGTGAACTATTTTCGTAAGATATGAGAAAGTTTCCAAACGAGCCGCCATGTTGGTCCGTTTTTAAATCCGTTTCCATGGTAAAAGCGAGCTCCATCGATCAGAGACGTCGTTGTTACACTTAGATTTGTGGGTAGTGTAGTACCTCTCCATGACATCGCAAATAAAACGGGTTTTTTCAAACAAGGTTGATATGATATACGGACTTGCAGCTTCTACAGGAGCATATATACCATCGTTTCACAATCTCGTAGCTCGTGGTAAGTCTACCTTGGATGGTTACAGCATTATGGCTAATAATCTAATCCTCGATTCAGAATATGAATGGGGCTTTTTTGAGCTCTATCACATCCTAGCTCCAGCTTCATACTTAATGTACCAGACAGACAGAGTGGTAACAATCTGCTCATCTCACTCTGTACAAAAGCGAAAAGCATATTTCCTAAAATATCAAACTGTTCCTTTAAAAGCCCAGTACGGTTTATCTGTGGCTGATGGATAGCCTCTACTGACTCTTAACACCACTGTTTTCCTGTCTTCCTTCAGGGGAGTGAGGTAGGTTGGAACTCCATTTTAACTATCACTGCAGCCACGGCAGTGCTGCTAATGATGACTAGCCTGTTGAGAGCTCTCGTCCGATGTTGATTGGATGGGCAACAACTGCACAGGGACAGACGTCTGCTTCAGACCAGCCCTTGCTCTCTCCTGCCATGTCTATAGACTGAACTGGAATTCTCTGAATGTAATAGAGCTGACAGCTGTGTAGTAGAAAACGTTGCCTTTAATGAGAAGGTACTACGTGAGAGCGGTGCACTCGGTCTCATTTGAGACCGAAGATGACGACGAGTTGACCTGCAGAGAGTCCACACGAGGACTGATCTCACTCCACTAAATGTATGCTAGTGCTGTGTCACTCCTCCTCTGTGTCTGTGAATATTATTTTTCTCTCCTTAAGCTAACAATGTGATAAAAATTAAGGGTTTGATTATTAATGTGCACCAAATGGTTTTCAATTTATTTAACCATTATTTATTTATTTGTTTGTTTAAATATTGTTGTCTCTGATAATAATGGCCAACACGGAGTCTGGACGTTTAATGCACTGAAATCCCTGAAATGTACACATCATGACCTTTAACTATTAACAGAAAGAGCAGTTTCTTTGTGAATTAGTTGACTATTAAAGGTGTTATTGATAACATTGATAACATTCAGCCTGCATGTTGCATTCTCCCTCCCCTGTTCAGTTGTATTTACTTCACAACAAGTCGTTGCCGGCACTTACCGTCAATCTCAGCCATTTATCCGTTTTTTTTCCACACTAACTGAAGACCCAGAGATACCAACGCTGTTTTACTATTGGCTCACAAGCCTCGTTAAAAGTGGGAACCAAGCGTCAGATATCTTCCACAGAGATAAACAAAATATTCATTTTGGACCCGCCAAAAGTTTTTGAACAATTAATTCAGAATCTAAATAATTGTTTTCAGGAAAAGACATTTTATTCAGCCCCTTTCTAAAGGCTTTATGGATGTGTTATTTAAAAAAAAATATTCATCTACAAAAAAATGTTATCAATAAGACCTTTAATTTAGGGCTGTCAATCAATTCAAATATTTAATCACGATTAATTGCATGATTGTCCATGATTAATCGAAAATTAATCACACATATTTTTATCTGTTGAAAATGTACCTTAAAGGGAGATTTTTTAAGTATTTAATAATCTTATCAACATGGGAGTGGGCAAAATATGCTTGCTTTATGCAAACATATGTGTATATGTATCACTGGAAATCAATTAACAACACAAAACAATGACAAATATTGTCCAGAAACCCTCACAGGTACTGCATTTAGCATAAAAATATGCTCCAATCATAACATGGCAACCTGCAGCCAAACGGGCAACAACAGCTGTCAGTGTGTCAGTGTGCTGACTTGATTATGACTTGCCCCAAAACTGCATGTGATTATCATAAAGTAGGCATGTCTGTAAAGGGGAGACTCATGGGTACCCATAGAACCCATTTACATTCACATATCTTGAGGTGAGAGGTCAAGGGACCCCTTTGAAAATGGCCATGACAGTTTTTCCTCGCTAAAATTTGCCGCAAGTTTGGAGCGTTATTTAACCTCCTTCACGACAAGCTAGTATTGACGTGGTTGGTACCAATTAATTTCTTAGGTTTTCTAGTTTCATATGATACCAGTATCTTCTCTTTAGCTTTGAGAGCCCACTACAAACTCCGAAAAGATTGATTGTGTTAAAGAAATTAGTGGTATTAAAGCGATTTAGTGTAATTTATTATTGCGTTAACTTTGACAGCTCTACTTTAATTACTTGTTGCTTCCCCCCAAATACTGAATGCAATACATTCTACATACTGCAAAATTGGATTAAATATCACAAAATCTCCATGAATTAACGCCATCCTACCATTACCAACCACACAATTTTGGAATATCAAATTAATTTCTTTCCATTGTAAACACCGATGATATGCTATTACAATGACAACAGGTAATTAAACACCTGTAAGCTTAGTGTATAAGGCTGGTGTTTAACCCCTCGTGGATGGAGCCAGCTCTTCTTCACAGTGTTGTTGTAGTCATATGTTTTGCTCCAGGCTTTGTCATTTCCACCTGCTGCCTCGCACTTGTCTTGTGTGTGACTCTGAAATCAAACGACTCCCACCTTCTTCTTTAATTATCGGTTTAACCAACACGCCGGTATTTCTGATTCATGTTACCTGCCCACGTCTCACTTTGAAAAGCTGAAATCTTACACCCACAGCTACATTGTTATACTTACAATATGGTTTGCTGTAGTTTTCTTATGTGCTTGTAAAGATATCTCAGCAACTTTGGGAGCAAATTGTAAGATGTTATTATGTTTTCTGACATTTCGATGTAGAGAAATAAGCTTTTGTTCCTCTCCGTCAGCAGGATTTAAATGGCGAGTGTCCTACAGTAGTATTGTTATTTAGATTTATGGTGATCGCAGGTTGTTCCAGGTACTCAGTGTGAGGACGTTGACAACCCTTGTTTGCTGGCGACACGCTTTATGTAACAAACTGCAGACCTGATAGACACCGGTTGACAACCGTTCACACTTAGATTGAACCACTGATGCGTCTGAAGTGAAAGATCAGGGTTTGTTAGTTAGTCATGAGGGCATTTTAGAAATTGATATGGCTCCAAAATATGTAAATAGGAAGATGTCAGAAAAAGTTAGTTTAAACGTTAATTACAAAAATTGTATGTATATGTGGAAGGATTATTGTTTACATTTGTGAAACGATCTTTTTTGTGAAACTATTTGACAAAAGCATGCTAGAAAACATATAGAAGCACAATATATAATTTATGTTACTTTGTATTTCATGTAAATAGTTACGACATATAGTACTATGGGGGAGATATTTCTTAAATCCATTTGTACTAGCTTTGTAGAAAGTTTATTCTATTTTGAAAGAGCATCGTATATTTGATAGCCAAATGATATAATGCCGTGTAAATGTTTATTTATGGTGACGTTATTCAAAAGAACTGCTAATCATTTTCAGTAAAGGTGGTGTAGTCATTGCATGCATTTAGATTGCATTTGACCTTAGTTGCTAGAAAGAGCAATATGACTTCAGAAATGTATTGAAATCTTTTCTGAAACATTTGTCATTAAAGAGAACCTTGATAAGCAACGCCTGACCAATGTTATTTCTGCATATGAAAATACACTAAGGAAAAGATGTACCACTGGACTGCAAATGTTGTCACTGTCTATAGAAATTAAATTCCCATTGACTGCAATGGTACATATGAACTGTCTGATTCAGAACATTATTTTTCATTATTTAATGAATATTAACTTCATCATAGTGTCACAAGCTTCTATATTGCACAGTGTTTCTCAGCTTGTGGCTGCATTGCTATTTTCAGTATAGTCGTGGCTATTTTGTTACCTGGAGGTCTATTTTGTACCGTAAATGACTTGAGAAAATAAAAATACCCGCCCCACATGATGTCTGAGAGCTTTCTTTTCTTGGACAGAGGCCTCACCGTTAGTCACCGTCTCAGGGTCTAAGGTGTCGCAGAGTCCCATTCATGAAATCACCACCAGCAGTCAACCTGAGAGAGAACCATCTCTGCTGGAATTACATTACACGGGTAGTATGTATATTAATAACCTTCCCTCCAGAGACGTGACATAAGCTGACAGACACGGATTCCTCCCAGATGGCAGGAACTGGTGTGTCAACGTTGTTGATGAGGCCCATAAACTACACTCATTACTCCATAGCCACGACTCATGGTCCACTGAGTTCAAGTGTGTCTAATTATCTAAAAGTATCGTGGATGTGCAGACCCAGTCATACAGTTAGTTTAGCCCTCACTGAGCAACCTTCTGTCACTTGAGGTTTAAGTTAAATTAGTTTCTGCAAATATTCCCAACAGATTCAGGTTTCTGTCTCATTCTGTGTCAGAGTTATGGCTGAAGAAAAAAGGGTCTTAACGGCCGAAACGTCAGATCCAGATCACCAGTGGAACCTAATCAAGTGGGCCTTGGCCTCCGGCCTATTCTGTCCAGCAAATTCCCCCCAAATCCATTTTTAAATATTTAATATATTCACCTGACAGACTAACAGGAAAAAAGCTAATTAAAAAAGGTGGCAAGCTGACTGTGAGAGCGGCCAAGGGCCTTCTCTGGGGAATTAATGTCAAGTGAACAGTGTCCAGCTCAACAGTAGCTCTGTGGTTTGGTTTTTAGTTTAGTTCACACTTTATACTTCCAAGGTTGAGATTCATGTATTATTATGAAACAATATACTGTATACCAAAGTATTCAAAGTAACATTGTCAAAAGTTGAACGTGTTTAATATATTGAGTCAAATGTGTTTTTTTGTTTTAAAGGGGATATATAATTCTTATTTTCAGGTTCATACTTGTATTTTGGGTTTCTACTAGAACATGTATACATGCTTTAATGTTAAAAAAACACATTATTATTCTCAAACTGTCTGTCTGAATATACCTTTTTTCACCCTCTGTGAATATTGGTGCAATTTAACTTTTCTAGTGTTCATTTACACAAAGTGGTTTTGACTCAAAAACTGTATCCAAGTATATTTTGAGGTTTTTGTGCTTTACTTGAGTATTTTCATATTATGCTACATTATAAATTATATATGACTCTACTGCATTTCCATGGCAATATTATACTTTTTACTTCACTGCACTTATTTGACAACTGTAATAAACTACTGAAAATCAAGAATTTATATTTACAAATTACTGATCAGCTAATAACATATGATGCAGTTACAGATAAACCTATCCAGCAAAGTAAAAGCAGTAAATAGCTTATAGTAGTAAATAGCTTCACTTTGCCTTGCCACAACATAAATTACTGCATACACAGTAATACATCAGTAATCATAACTTAATATTATAAAATAACACTGACAGGAATCAAAAGTAAAAGTTGTACTTCTTTAAGTACATTTGGCTGGTAGTACCTTTGTACTTGTACTCAAGTAAAATTTCTAACAAAGGACTTTTACTTGTAGTGGAATATTTTTTACCTTAACATTGCTATATTTACTTTAGTAAAAGATGTAACTACTTCTTCCATCACTGCTTAAACATGAGAACTGTGAACCATGATTTGTCAAAATGACAATATTGACAATATAATTTTACAGAGAGAGATGATAAATAGTATTAGTGAATAATGTTGGTGTCTTACAACCCCAAGAGATAACATAAATACTGGTGTTAAAGTTTAATCCCCTACTTTTATTATTATTGGAGAATGTTCTGGCTCATGATTCAAGTGAGCAAAAGAAATGGCTAAAATGGTTGAAGAAGAAACAAAACGCTTGTTACATGTTGGGAGATGAACCTGGCGGTGTCCAGACAGAGTATCCTAAGAATGCCTTCTGCATGTGTCACACAGTTATTCTTACCTCCCACTACTTCATCAAGGACGGCGGTGCTGGCATCTGGTGTCACTGCCATGTCACTGACTGCTGAGTCACAACACCGTGACAGCCCCCGAACCTGCAGCAAACATAATATTTATTGGAAATGACTCATTTGCTTTGCAGATGATCAATTTTACGATGCGCACACACTGTCAACTGTCTCGGTGTATTTCTGTACACAGCCTCAGCTTCAATCAATGGATGCTGTCATGTTGACAAAGTTGGAGATGACACTAATTTGTTTTCAGTCAATTCAAGAAGTCAGTTTGTCCTTTCGTGTTTAGTGAAGAAAAAAAAGATTCCCATGTGGCCTCATTTAAAAGTGTAAATTGGGCTATAAATCCTGAATTTAGTGAGTTGAAAGGCAAGAACTCTCGGTTTTTGTTGGTGACACAACTGAAATCAATTCATACAATATATTTAATTACTATGGTTATTCTATAGGTCTATCAAAATCCAAATGAACTGGTTTTCATTAAAGAAACAACAACATTTAAGGGAATCTATTGGCGGATTGTGAATGTGACGCCCCTGTCGCCTATTTTTGGAGGGTAAAGGGTGCCAAAAGAGTGCCATCTGCTGGTTGTTTTTCTGCAAGTGTCAAAAGCACTGCTGAACTAACACAAAACACTACACAGTGAATAAGATTCAAGAGCCGAATTGTAGTATATATAGTATACTGTCAGACACAAAGGTAGGCCAACATTATGGGTTTCCCTTTGCAAGATAGTCTAACAGTAGATTAAATATGCAGTATTAGCCAACGTTTTGTTAGTATTCAGTTAGCAGAACATTAGCTATCTTTGTCCGGATGGTAGTGTAGTTGGCGTTTAGCTTGTAGCCTAGATCTAAAGGTCATACACTTACCCGTTTGTAAATTGGACATGGGCCCCCAAAGATTTACATTTTTTGAACAGCAGGTGTTCACTAATGTCAATTATATATATATTTATATGGGCACATTTTTCTTTCGCACGTAATTTATACATTTCTGATGATGAACGATTGACAGATGACAGATGAATGCACCGGTGATATATGTTTAACTGTGTTTATTTGACAGTCTACTCTCCAAAAAAATGGCCGCGCTGTCCCAGAATGATCCGCGATTCCCATTTCCCATTGCTTCTCACGGCTCTCAACATGGCGCGGGCGAGCCAGCAGCAAGCTCGCAGCTAACGGTGCTAACAACAGAGGGACTTCATCTCTTCTAAGGTAACCTTAGCAGTTACTCCACTATATCTTTACATAGCAACTAGTTGTTTGCTGCTATATTGATGCTCTGGATATCAAATGTAGCTCTCATAATATCAAGCATCTTTCCATAACCTTCCCTGAGCTTGTATTGACCTTTTGCTTGTCTACACAGACATGCATTTCACTCAGGGGTGGCAGATAGCTGAAACACGCGCTAATGCAGTTGCTTCATCTTTACCAGGCTGACCTCATGCTTTAAAATGTCTCTCTCAAACGTGATTGAGACTGAATTTAACGTGCTTGTTTTAAAGGGGACATATCATGCTTATTTTCAGGTTCATACTTGTATTTTGGGTTTCTACTAGAACATGTATATATGCTTTAATGTTCAAAAAACACATTATTTTTCTCAAACTGTCTGTCTGAATATACCTTTTTTCACCCTCTGTGAATATTGGTGCAATTTAACTTTTCTAGCGTTCATTTACACAAAGTGGTTTTGACTCAAAAACTGTATTCAAGTACATTTTGTGGTTTTTGTGCTTTACTTGAGTATTTTCATATTATGCTACTTTATAAATTATATATGACTCTACTGCATTTCCATGGCAATATTATACTTTTTACTTCACTGCACTTATTTGACAACTGTAATAAACTACTGAAAATCAAGAATTTATATATAGAAATTACTGATCAGCTAATAACATGTGATGCAGTTACAGATAAACCTACCCAGCAAAGTAAAAGCAGTAAATAGCTTATAGTAGTAAATAGCTTCACTTTGCCTTGCCACAACATAAATGACTACATACACAGTGATACATCAGTAATCATAACTTAATATTATAAAATAACACTGACAGGAATCAAAAGTAAAAGTTGTACGTCTTTAAGTACATTTGGCTGGTAGTACCTTTGTACTTGTTGTCATGTTCTGGCTGTGCCAGCCTCTTATGATTTACTTTTGTGATTTTGGATTTGGTGTTTGTTATATTATTCCGGTGTTTCCTGTTTTATTTTGGTAATTCACTCCTCCTGTGTCTTGTCTGGTTTTACTTCCCTCCTTTGTTTGTTTTCCCGCCTTTTGTTGATTGTCTGCCCCGCCCTGATTTGTTTCACCTGTGTGTAGTCTTGTCTAGTATTTAAGCCTGTGTGTTTCCCCTCTGTCCTTGTTGGTTCGTCTTGTCTCCCCAGTCCCGTCTACCTTGTCCTCCGTGTTCATTGTTTCCTCCAGCTCTGGTCTTAGTGTTCCTCCTGCCCGTGTTCTCGTATCCTCTGGTTTGTAGTTTTGTTTTGTTCTCAGTTTGGTTTTGGTATGTTTTCTTTGTACTTTGTTCCTCTCCTTGTTTTGTGGTTTTTGGATTTTGTCAGCTTTAAATAAAGCTCGCTTTTATTTAAAAACTTCCGTTCCTGCTTGTTACTCTGCGTTTGGGTTCCCTCTGTAAACTCAGCACACGACACTTGTACTCAAGTAACATTTCTAACACAGGACTTTTATTTGTAGTGGAATATTTTTTACCTTAAAGGGACTGTTTGTAACTTCTTACACGTATAAATCTACCGGGTCGGGATCCCATGCGCGCTCGCATATGCGCGTTCGCATATGCGCTCTCGCTTATGCGCGCTCGCTTATGCGCGCTCACGTGTGGCCGGAGTCTTTGCTCCGCTGCCTGCTTGCCTTCACTCACACACCGCGTGCGTTCTCGCTGTCTCGCTACACCTCTACATGTGCATGCGCGCACACTACACACTGCAGAAGAGTTAGTTTAGCTCTGAGAATATCTAGTGAATATACAGTGGACGTATGTGCAGAAATAAATGCTGCAGCTCCTCCAGACCAACTTCTTGTGAAGTGATGGGGCTCCGCAGCAAGAAACATTATCGTCTCCGACCGGGTGCCGGAGGGAGACACCGGCACCCGGTCGGAGACGATAACGTTTCTCTTCCTGCTTCTGCCTCAGGGGCTGAGGCAGAAGCAGCGGGACTGAAGCAGGAAAAGCCAACACTAGGATCAGCAGTGATTCGTGGAGAGACCTTCGTCTGGTCAGCTAACATTACTGCCAAGCAGCTGAAATATAGAGTGATATTGTGGTTTTAGCTGACGTGTGTCGCCTCACTGTTTTGAGCGATGCTCGTTCATGTCTATGTAGAGCGAGCACAAGCGCGAGCCCCGACGCTAACTGTCGTTGACTTAACGGCCACAGGTGTCGCTGTTAACAAGCATTTCTGAAAGTTACAAACAGTCCCTTTAAGTACATTTGGCTGGTAGTACCTTTGTACTTGTACTCAAGTAAAATTTCTAACAAAGGACTTTTACTTGTAGTGGAATATTTTTTACCTTAACATTGCTATATTTACTTTAGTAAAAGATGTAAATACTTCTTCCATCACTGCTTAAACATGAGAACTGTGAACCATGATTTGTCAATATTACATTATTGACAATATCATTTTACAGAGAGATGATAAATAGTATTATTGAATAATTACCATTTAACGTGTGAATCAAACTTTTTTTTGCCAATCATCCACACGTATTATTGGAGACAGAGGGACCTCACTACACTTCTCACTGTCTTTTCTTAGCTCGATTGTTCAGCCACTTGGATCCTGAGCATGACACAGTCCCAGCCCCCCAACCAAGCTGCCAGACGCTCAAATAGGAGCGCCTAAAAATAAAGCGCATGCCGCAACTGTTGCGCTACTTTTGGTCTGACCAATCCCTGCTCCATCCTCCCAGTAAACCGACCCCCAGACTCCCCAGTTATCCTCCTGTATTAGCAAATAGACTATGATCACAGCCGCTGAGTGACGTGTCCCCGGGTCCTTTATATACCCAACTCTTTCACTCTTCACAGCAGTCAAAGTTAAACTTTAACAAACGCTGCCTGAGGAGCGACTTGTCAAGAGGGTGACAATTAAAAAAAAAAAGAAAAGAAAAGAAAAGCGGACGACCAGTCTGTAAATCTGGATATTTGAATCGATCACTGTCCTGACATTAAGTGGTTTCTTCACAAGTGCGTCTGAAAAAAAATCTCAAGGCTGCTTTTTTAAACTCCCCCCAAGTTTGAACTCTCGCTTTGCCATCGAGCTGCGAAAGTTTTCTGCTGCTGCCGAGCGCAACAATTCAACACATAAGTGTCAACCCGAGGTATAAAAGTGGACACGGAAAACGCCACCATGATGAGCAACAACTACGGCGACGACCAGCAGCAGCAGCAGCCTCCACAGTACTACCAGGCCACCGACTTTGGAGAAGAGGAGGAGGACGAGATGCCGGCTACGGAGAAGGACCTGGCCGAGGACGCACCATGGAAGAAGATCCAGCAGAACACCTTCACCAGGTGGTGCAACGAGCACCTCAAGTGCGTCAACAAGACCATCAACGACCTGCAGAGGGAATTTACTGACGGGCTCAAGCTCATCTCACTCCTGGAGGTTTTGAGCCAGAAGAAGATGTATAGAAAGCACCACACCAGACCCAACTTCAGGCAGATGAAACTGGAGAATGTGTCTGTGGCACTGGAGTTCCTGGAGAGAGAGCACATCAAACTGGTCTCCATTGGTAAGTCTGGAAAACAACAAAAACAGTGGTCAAATGCAAAACACAAAAAAAGTTATTATTAGGTAGGAACAAAGTTATAACTTAAATTAAGTTAAACTTTAATGTATGTTTAAATGCTGCTGTCTTGGCCAGGTCTCTGCTGCAAAAGATATTCTTACTACCTGGTTAAATAAAGGTTAAATAAAAAAACAAAAAAACAATTATGACTTTATGACAGTGTGCCTAATCAGATGCAGAGCGTTGATATTTAAAAACATTTTTTGATATTTTTTATAAATTTGTCATACCTTCACAGACACATACACATTCAGTAGCTGCTCTCTTGGCATTTTATCATCAGCCAGCAGTGAGACATGGCTTTCACAGGCCTCTGGAAAACTGTATTGATCCGGGGTCAACAGCTTATTGGAAAGTTGCTGAAGAGGTGCCACTGAGGTCATTAACTTGTGTCAGGGCCAAGGGCGAGCGGCTCCATAGCATGCTTAAGCTGCAGCAATGTGGTAAACTATGGGCTGGAAATTCACTAGGACCGTGCTAATGAGAATGAAACTATTTATGCGTATATGTGGACAGCGGTCACACACACACACACACACCGCTCTATACACACACACACACACACCGCTCTATACACAAACAGGCACACTCTGTCAGGTCAGGGGTCAGAACGACTCACGCTGACAGCCCATTGCTGTCCGAAGCCATCAGCAGCTCCTGTGGGGTGAGGATTAACTCTGGAGGGATTTGGGGATCAGACTGTGGTACACAGATAGCTGAAGCTACAATAAATTGTTGTGAATATGTGTCACATCCACAGAGCCACCAGAAGAGGACTTCACTATGCCACCTCTGAGACACATTTAATAATAACTGAGGAGAAACTAGTAGCCTAACACGAAAAGCACCGATACTGTAAGATGAAGAGTTATGGCTCAATTATACACCTGTAGACAAGCCCACAATTCATGCAGGAGAAAAGTTATTAAAACTCTGACAGAGTATTTTTTCTGTTTTGGTGACTAATGATCCTGCCACACACTTGAGTGAAATTCCCGGCGTGGCTGAAGCTTTGGCCGTCGCACTGTGAAGGCCACAGTGTGTCCAACCTGACCTGAATATACTCCGAGTGTGTTTCAATAGCAAGCTCAAATCTCCTGGTGATCACAGAAGGGCAAAGGTCACTATCACAGATATCACCTCAAAGTCTGCAGAGTGTGTCCAGGATATTTTGTCTAGGACTTAGTGTGTGGCTGGCACCATTGTCCCAGCGGTGCAGACACACACACACCAGGTCAGACTGTTTTGACAGAAACAGGGCGTGATAATAGAAGTCCTGGTATTTTACTTCCTCTCTGCTCCATGCAGCTGTAGTGGGTCAACGCAGCCCTCTTAAGATAATGTCGCGGTCTCATTACAGTGACCCAGAGACACTAAAAAAATCACCGCAGGCTTTTAGTCGCACATATGTCACAGTGTGTAACTAGATACCATTTGATGGATGTCTCTTTGAGCACACAGTTGCCCTTAAATCCGAACATGGCGGGATCAAAACCACACTGTGCCGCGTCGTGCCACCTGCCTGTGCCAGTCAAACGGCGACACATCAAACTCTGATAGGAGGCACTCATCTATGCAAAAGATTAATAGTCTCAATAATAAAACAGTCTTGTGATAAACAACTGGCATCAAAACCCCTTCGTTATTAAAGTCTTACTGAATTAAGTGGAGTGTATCGCACCAGATTAGTCGATGAAACATTAAAGTCAAGCGCTCCTCAGAGGTTCATTTAAATGGCTGGATTTCTAAATTAAGGTGGATTCGAAACGGCCTATTTGACAAACTTTTCCTCCGAGAACTTCAGGGAAATGAGCTGCGTGCTCGCTGTCAATGAATCTAATCTCCACACCTATTTGATTTATCGCACTCTGCTGCTACAAGTTTTGCACGTAATTGATATCCAAGTGGTGTTTATGCAGAGAGGGATCCACTTCCACATGTCCTCAGCTGTCACTGTCTTCAGAGTGCCATTGTGACTGGATGACAGATTGTCAGGGGTCCTCAGCCAGACAGCTGTCTGAGAGAAAGGGGGCTCGGGGGGAAGCAGCGAGGAGCATTACATTCTTGTCTCCTCAGCAGTCAATCATCAGTGTTTGTATTTCTGGTCAACTGCAAAACAGCAAGGAAAAACTATTTTGATATAATACACTTATGTATAGATCTTATGTCTTGTGGTTTAGCTTTGGGGTGCCTTGTTAGTGATTACAATAAACAGACTGCAAACCAATTTACTAGTAGATTGCACAATCTCCCTGGAAGACCAATTAACAATGAAAATACAGCTGGAAGATGCAGTTAACTAGTAAACCGTCAAATACTGTAGGGCATCATGTGAACTTTTTGGAAGTTATAAATCCTCTTTTGTCTCTGCTCTGCAACTACAGATAGCAAAGCCATTGTGGATGGGAATCTAAAGCTGATCCTGGGTCTTATCTGGACTCTCATCCTCCACTACTCTATCTCCATGCCCATGTGGGACGACGAGGATGAAGAGGAGAGTAAGAAGATGACCCCCAAACAGCGCCTGCTGGGCTGGATTCAGAACAAGGTGCCCCAGCTGCCCATCCACAACTTCAACCGGGACTGGCGGGACGGCAAAGCCCTGGGAGCTCTGGTTGACAACTGTGCCCCTGGTAAGAAAGTGTTGTAGCAGCATCAGCCGAGTCTACAGTAAGAGGAAGAAGTGCTGAGTCAGACTACGTGCTGTGGCTGTTAAAAGCCTTGTTGTATATAGCGGTTTTCCTTGGTTGCTATGGAGGTTGGGGTCAGGCATGTGTCAGTCAGTGTATCAGAAACAGAATCACCTCCTCAGGAGATTGTCTCCTTTGCTCCTAATCTAGAAATGAGGGCTGTATATCTCTCACACATACTCACACACATTCAGATTCAGATGTGAGCTAGTGTAATCTGTCTCTGGAGAGCAGGTAGGGTCAGAGGATTGTAGATGGCTTGCTGATGGCCGGGGGGGACGTCCCTGCCAGCTGTCCCACAATGACTGAAGCCTTCACTCTCACTGTGTCTCGGGCCCCGAGGCCCCGGCTTTAGTGTTTATAGCCATGCTGCTACACAACACCCCCAAATTTGGGCACCATTCCTCCTCCTCTGTCAAGGGGGGATGCTTGGCTCCGCATCAAAATGCAGAGTTATCTGTCACAGGGAGGTGCCTAAGCCACAGATCCAAGGACCACAAGGCCACAGTTTGAGTCACTGCCAGTTCAGGGTACTGCTTCCAACTCTGAACATTAGAGAGTCCCCTACTCCCCTAGCTGGGCTTTCACAGAGCGAAAGGTGGAGGAGTAGCAAGAGGAGTGCAGAACGCCGTGTTTAACTGTGTTTATATGAGCCATTGATCTGCCGAGACGCATCTTTCAAACACTGCGCTGCAGCACTGACCATACAAGGTTGTGTTGTTTCATCAGCTAATACCAAACAGCAGGGTGACTGACGAAACTCGCTCTGTTCTGAAACACAGACGCTCTGCTTTTAATTCAGATACAAATGTGCAAAACAAGTTAATTGGCCAGACCAGGGAGAAAGAAACCACTATTCTATCTGACAGGCAGACACAACTTCTGTTAATATATCCAGTATTTTCTTATCTATAGCATACGTCCGCCTGTTTTGGTGTTACAGCGATGTTGCATTATGAACTACGTGGTAGAGCTGACATCACTTTGACGATTTCCCATAGTACCATGGTGGAAAGGCCCACCCTGGTGCCTCCCAACTGACAGCTCTGCATAATTCTTTCACTGCACACTCCTCCCTTGCAGATGCACATAAACTCAACCCTGTTAATACTGTGTCTATATTAATTGGATAATAGTATTCTACGGTGTGCCTGTATGGGCCTTTTGAGTGAGCGGCCACTCCATCACCAACACTAATCCAATTTAGGCATTAGCAGCACGCACGAGGCTAGCTTTAGCCTCGGTGAAAGTGCCAGAGCGTTTCGAGCAGTCGAGGGACCTCTATTGTCACACATTGTGGATTCACTGGAGCAGAGCAGCGTGGGTAAGGGTCATGCGACGTTGTAGTTGGAGGTGTTAGACAGATAGTCGTGACAGCCCTTATGTGGCCTTATTATAGCAACAGCAGCAGTGTGACACTGCCTGCATTTGTCTGTCTAATCATCCTGTTTGCACTCTGTTAGGTTTGTGTCCTGACTGGGCTGAGTGGGACCCGAACCAGCCTGTGGAGAATGCCAGAGAAGCCATGCAACAGGCTGACGAATGGCTGGGCGTGCCTCAGGTAAGATGCACGATGTGCTTTTTAGTTTGCTATAACTCAGCTGGGTGCCAGATGGGTGGGGTTGATATCATAAGACGATACAGCAAGATAAGCAGGTGTCTTCTCTGTTTTCTGAGGGTTTATACTCGGTGGATACACATCCAGTAAGCACCAATCATTTTCCAAGCAGTTTAAAGCAAGCTGCAGGATACATATGCAAATGAAAACAGTCCTCACCACATGTGCATACACCTGAGGCAATACTGAACTGGAGAAAAAAAAAGGCAGCGCTGTGTCTGATACGGAGCCCAGTGTTTTTCCAGGTAGATCATGCTGGAGGGTATCATGAAATATTTATTACCCATCTCACTTCTAATATTTCCATTTACTTTATTGTAGCTCCCAGTAAGTGAGTTTGTAGGAGTTTTATTTAGTAGATTCATGAATTTGTGGAGGTGTGAGATTTCTGAACACCTTTCCAAGCCAGCCCCTGAAACAGAGGTGTAAATATGCCTGCGCTCATCAGAATAACAATGTGAACAGAGCCAATATACCATATTTCCATTCCTGTTTGCAAGACTCTGAGTCCCTTTATTGTAATGTGCTCTATGCAGGTTGTTTACTTGTTTGTCTAAGACACAAGGTTAGCTGTTTTCCATGAGGCTTAGCATTGGTGAGATAGCCGGGGGCTGTGTGTCATGGCTCTGCAGGCCTCGGGGGCTGGAGTACAGTGTGGTGGTGTTAAGGAGATGTGAGAAAAGTCTGGCTCAGGCTAAATCCCCCTGGCTGGCTTATTGAATGCAACAATCCTTAACCCCGCTGTCCTGGGGTTAAATATAACCAGCGTGGAGCTTGGCTTTGTGCCACGCTGTGATAGACGGGCAAACAAGTGCTGGAAGGGAGTCAGAGGTGGGGGGAATAAATAAATGTAATCCTTGTTAAATCCCATTGCACTATGCTTAATGAGGGAAAGTTGTATGAAGAGTCAACCAAACCCTTCTTAGAAATACAGTCAATATAAATGTGTCAACACAAATTAGGCTGTGGTGTCTTTATAGTCATGGTTGTTGCAGGATGTTGCCTAAAAACAGGACTTTACCTTTTATGTTGATTATGTTTTTCAATTAAAACCCAACCTATTCACGCACACTATTCACCTCTGCTGTGCTGGTTGTGTTTCTGTGCTGTATAGGTGATCGCCCCTGAGGAGATTGTGGACCCAGATGTGGATGAGCACTCGGTGATGACCTACCTGTCTCAGTTCCCCAAGGCAAAGCTGAAGCCTGGAGCTCCTCTCAAGGCCAAAAATCTTTTCCCAAACAAGGCCAAAGCCTATGGACCTGGTGGGTAGCCCAACACGGTTTACAACAGTTCATATGAACAGTATGAATGTGTTGCCTGTTGTGTTAGAACGTTACATTGCTCCAAACCTTGCAGAATATATCACCACACCCTGAGTCTCTGTATTGACATTACAGGTATCGAGCCTCAAGGCAACAAGGTGCTGCAACCAGCCGTGTTCACTGTGGAAACTCTGGAAGCTGGAAGCGGTGAGGTCCTGGTCTATGTGGAGGATCCTGAGGGACACAAAGAGGAGGCAAGTTAGACCTGACAGACACATATAGTCCTGCTAAGTTTCAAAGTTTTGCAAAGTGTATCATTTGATATTTAAACAGGACCTTTTGTGCTTTTTCCCTTCCCTTTAATGTGTTATATATTTTGTTTGTGCATGTAAAAGATCTGCAAAGTTACAAAGCCTAAAGTCCACGCAAAAGGGAGTTACTCAGTTGACAAATCACAACAGAGGACCAATCAGAGCAGACTGGGCTTTTTGGGAGGTGGGGTTGTGGGGGAGCATAATAGATCCTCTTTAATCTAACCCTCTCTTACTTTGTTGTCTTATTCTCCAGGCTAAGGTTAAACCCAACAAGGACAAAAACAGGACCTACACGGTCACCTATGTCCCTAAAGTTGAGGGTGTTCACAAGGTAAAACCAAGCCCACACATCACTCAGCACAACATGAACAAACCAGTCTATTTAAAAGGGTATTAACTTTGTTTTGCTTTTTTTTTTCTCTTTAGGTGAAAGTGCTGTTTGCTGGTCAGGACATTGACAAGAGCCCCTACACAGTGAATGTAGCAAAGGATTTGGGCGACCCCAGCAAAGTCCATGCCAGGGGTCCAGGTCTGGATCCTACAGGCAATGTTGCCAACAAACCCACCTACTTTGACATCTACACAGCTGGTTAGTATGGACAATTCAACCACTTTACTTATGTACACATGCAGACAACAATGTGATTTAATGAAAGGCTTGCAGTATTTTAATACAAAGTCAAACGAATCCCAACAAACGAGTCTCAGAAAGACTAAAGCTACAGCATCTACTTTAACCTGTGATCATTTTCTTGTCACACTCAGGTGCTGGCAACGGCGACGTCAGCGTGGTAATCATTGATCCACAGGGCAAAAAGGACACCGTGGAGCTCATCCTCGAGAATAAGGGCGACAGTGTTTTCCGTTGCACCTATCGTCCCATGCTGGAAGGCCCTCATATCATCCACGTGCTGTTCGCAGGCCAGGAGATCCCCAAGAGCCCCTTCACTGTCAACGTCGCAGAGGGTGAGTCATCTGTCTGTGTTGTAAATTACTGTCGGACAAATCAGATTTCCTATCATGCTGTTAGTGTCAGGGTGATCTATCAATCACAATCTACAGTCATCTTTATATTCCTTGGGAACAGCCACCCAATATAAAGCATAACCCTTCCTATCTGTCATTTCTAGCTCCACCCGTTGCTCCTCCAATGGGAGCTCCACTGCACATAGTCCCTCAGTCAGTGCGCACCCCTCCTGGAGCGGAGGGTGGGAAGGGGGTACCCCCCCAAAAACCTCGCCCAAGTTAGTATGGTTTGCTGGGAGGAGTCTGCGCCCATTGCTCAGCCAGATCCCCCCAAACCTTTCCCTCTACCGCGCACTGCAGATGCCCCTCTGTGCTTTCTCTAAGATCATGGTGCCGCGGCTCGATGCCTGCTGCGTCTTCTTGCGTCCTGCAGCTTGATGGTTTCGTTATGTTCAGAGAGAGATGAAATGCATTGTTGTTCAAATAATTTACAGATTGTCCCACTTTGCATTTGTTCTTCTCTGTTAAATATGTTTGCTTGTGCCGTTGACATGTTTGTTTTTCTCTCAACTAAATTTGCATCAGCCAGCATTCAGTTTATGCCTGCAGTCAACACTTTGACTGACTGAAATGTTGTTAGATGCTCTCTTGATGCTCTCAAATGTGTCAATATCCACTTCAACATTCTGCACTCTGTGTTATTTGTGCTGCACAAAGCATCATTCTCATTCGCAGGTTCTGCCAGTCCCTCTTGAATCGGATATTTTAATGTCTTTGCTACTAACATTGCTGTCTACTGACTGCTGGCTACTCTGAGATGCCGTTTGCCTTGCTAAATATTTCTCTTTTTTCACACTTGTTGTTATTCCTTTCAGCTATAAACCCAAATGCCTGCAGAGCTACAGGCAGAGGCCTTCAGCCTAAAGGCGTGAGGGTGAAGGAGGTTGCAGACTTCAAAGTTTTCACCAAGGGAGCTGGCACTGGATCGCTGAGCGTCTCAGTCAAAGGACCAAGTGAGTCAGACAGCTCTCTCTTCTCTGCCACACTCCTCCTCATACATTTTTAGGATTATTCTCTTTGGGGTAGCATTCACATGGGCATATGATAAACAAAATGCATAAAATGTCTCTTCAACTTGATAAGAATCCATATTGACTGCATTATTCATTCTCAGCTGGAGCCGAGGAGCAAGTGAAAGTGCGAGATGCAGGAAACGGCGTGTATGAATGTGAATATTACCCCCTTAAGACTGGTAAATACACAGTCAGCATCACCTGGGGAGGCCAGCCCATCCCACGCAGGTAGGGTTCTATTGCTGCCTGTAGCTATTCATTAACAATGCACATTCACTTGGTAATATTGTGCAATCTTGTGTGCCGCTGCAGCCCCTTCGAAGTGGAGGTGGGTGAGGAGGCAGGTTTTCAGAAGGTGAGGGCCTGGGGTCCTGGTCTGAAGACGGGCAAGGTGGGAAAATCTGCTGACTTTGTAGTAGAGGCCATCGGCACCGAAGTTGGAACTCTGGGTGAGTCATTCGCAAGTGATGTGAGCTCTTACAGAAGAAAAGTGGATTTAAAAAAAAAAAATGTATTCTGAATGTGAAATATGAATTCTTTTGATGTTTAGGCTTCTCCATCGAAGGCCCATCACAGGCCAAAATTGAGTGCGATGATAAGGGTGACGGCTCTTGTGATGTGCGCTATTGGCCCACTGAGGCCGGCGACTATGCTGTCCATGTCATTTGTGATGACGAGGACATCAAGGACAGCCCCTTCATGGCCCATATCCTCCCTGCAGACAATGACGTCTTCCCTGAGAAGGTAATTTCCACTCACTGAATTATATACCTATGAGATATAGAAGTATAACAATAAAGCAGATTGCCATTGCTGATCATAAACAAAATACATTAAAATGATCAAATGTTGCAGGTGAAAGCATTTGGTCCAGGCCTGAAGCCAACTGGCGTCATTGTGAACAAACCAACTGAATTCACCATTGACGCCCACCTGGCTGGGAAGGGTCACCTCAAGATCTACGCACAGGTACCAGTTCATGAACCCTTCTTTGTTAATTTATAGGATTACAACATTGATATTGCATGTATACAGATCATAGACTCTATATAAAGATGGAAGACATGACAGCTCCCCAAAAGTGAAGCCAAAACATCTCGATTGCCCCCTGGTGGCTGGCTGCAGTATAGGTCATGTTAGCGAATGGGACATGATCCAAACTAAAAAGTCAAAAGTCTGCGTCAAATTTTCAATACATTTTTTCCCAAAGATGGTTTCTTTCATTTCCGGTATTTCTTATCACACTGATGTATGTTCAAGTGATAATTTTTCTGATAAGTTAGGTTTTAAATAGTTATTTGATTCTATAAAAAAGGTGGTGAGACGTCACGATTTAAAGCAGCTCTGAGTGAAGTAGTCGCGCAGAGAGGAGATGTAACTCGACTTTCCATTAGACTCTGGCTCTAAATGACGACAAAATCTCAAGATGGCAGCTCCAGTATCTGGGATATTTTGACTTCACTTTTCACGGGTCGTCCATCTATATATACAGTCTGTGATACAGGCCAGAGCTGACATGCTTTTGTATCCACTAAGGACGCTGAAGGCTGCACCATCAACATCAAGATCACTGACAAGGGAGACGGCACATTTCTGTGTGTGTACACTCCTGTCAAGTCCATTAAACACACCATCATCATCACCTGGGGGGACGTCAATGTGCCCAACAGCCCCTTCAGGGTAAGACATGTGATGATGTACACACACACACACATAACTACGTTGCACTCAGTCAATTTAATCGAATGATACTCCATCAGAAGTAGGAGGACTGCAGAAGTTGCACTTGAACCAGCTGGTTTTGTCTCAAGTACACTGTGGATTCATTAGGTGCTGGTTGGAGAGGGCTGTCATCCAGAAAAAGTCAAGGTCTACGGGCCTGGTGTGGAGAAGACGGGGCTCAAGGCCAACGAGCCAACATACTTCACAGTGGACTGCGGGGAGGCTGGTCAAGGTGAGTGTGTACAAGGAGATATTGTGGGTGGTTACAAAAACACTTCTAGTATAGTTGAATCTTAATGAAATTAGTGCTACATCACGTGGATGTTGAACAACAAACTGAATAAGTAAAGTTGTGCAGCTTAACTGACAAAGTTTAGAAAAGTTATTTGAAATGTATGAAATATACTTGAAATAAAGCTCCAGGCAGTGGAGCTTCTATAAGTTCAGATTATCTATTTTTGAATGACCTTCTTGAACTGTGCTCATTGCTATGCGCCATTAGGGGACATCAGCATTGGAATCAAGTGTGCCCCAGGGGTGGTCGGCCCTGCCGAGGCAGACATCGAGTTTGACATCATCAAGAATGACAATGACACCTTCACTGTCAAGTACACTCCCCCGGCTGCTGGCCGATATACCATCATGGTGCTGTTTGCTGACCAGGTAAGAATACAGTTTCCAGTGCAAGACGGACTGATGAGTTTGAATTTTATTTAGTCTTGGGTGATTTATCATGATTATTTTATGATTGGCTTTGTCAGGAAATTCCCATCAGTCCATTCAAAGTCAAAGTGGATCCGTCCCATGATGCCGGTAAGGTGAGAGCAGAGGGCCCCGGACTCAACAAGACAGGTGAGATCCACTGAACCAGAATTAGTATAAATACCAAGCACACCAAATGTATACGTATTTGCATATGAAAACACCCACTACAATACCTTGATGTCATAGAAATGATTTGACTAGGATTGGTAGCACTGACAAAAAAAACCAACGTGTGTTTCAGGAGTGGAGGTGGGCACTCCAACCCACTTCACCATCTACACAAAGGGAGCTGGCAAGGCCAAGCCTGAGGTGCATTTCGCAGCATCAGGCCCGGGAGAGGCGGTTCGTGACTTTGAGATCATCGATAACCACGATTACTCCTACACTGTCAAGTACACGGCTCTTCAACAGGTACAGTAGGCCTCTGTTTGAAGGCCATTAACATTAGAGCAGGGTGCAGCGATGATTCACAATAATGCATCAATATTCATTCTCGCTCTTGTGACTTTTCAGGGTAACATGGCAATATCAGTCAATCATGGAGGAGATCCCATTCCCAAGAGCCCCTTCAACATCACAGTGGCACCACCTCTGGATATTGGAAAGGTGAAAGTGGAGGGATTAGACACCAGTAAGTTACAAACACTAAACACTTCGCTCTTGCATGTACCTTGTAAAAAATAGTTAATAGCAACAGTTTAAGTGTTTTGTGTTAATTGTTCTTGCAGAAGTGGAGGTTGGAAAGGATCAGGAGTTCACAGTTAACACGAAGGGCGCTGGTGGGCAGGGCAACGTGGGTGTGAAGATGACCTCACCCTCTGGCCGACCAATCCCATGCAAGCTGGAGTCTGACAAAGCCAAAGGCACTCACAGCGTGAAGTATATTCCCCCAGAGGAGGGGCAGTACAAGGTTGATGTCAGCTACGATAGCAACCCGGTGATGGGAAGCCCCTTTGGGGTCGAAGCAGTGATGCCTGCTGATCCTTCCAAGGTAAAAGTTCATGAAAGCTGCATGTAGTTTTACACTTCATGAAACATAACATACAAGTATTTGATGTTTTGTACACCACATCTCAAAAACCTGACTGTTGCATCATAGGTACGAGCCTTTGGCCCAGGCCTGAAGGGAGGCATTGTTGGTAAACCAGCTCCATTCACTATTGACACAAAGGGAGCTGGGGCAGGCGGGCTGGGCCTGACTGTGGAGGGTCCCTGCGAGGCCAAGATTGAGTGCCAGGACAACGGTGACGGCACATGCTCAGTGTTCTACCTGCCCACAGAGGCCGGGGAGTACGCCATCAACATCCTGTTTGCCGAGCAGCACATCCCTGGCTCTCCCTTCAAGGCCGCGGTGCGCGCAGCCTTGGACCCCAGCAAGGTGACGGCCAACGGGCCAGGCCTGGAGAAGGCCAAGGCTGGAGAGCCGGCAACTTTCACTGTGGACTGCACCCGGGCAGGCGACGCCGAGCTCACCATTGAGATTGTGTCAGAAACCGGGGTGAAGGCTGAGGTGCACATCCAGAAAACTACAGAGGGGACCTTCTCTGTTACGTACATCCCATCCTTCCACGGCATGCACACCATCACGATCAAGTACGGCGGCCAGATGATCCCCCAGTTTCCCAAAGTCCTGCAGGTGGAGCCCTCTGTGGACACCAGCGGGGTGCACGTCTATGGGCCAGGAGTGGAGCCCAGAGGTAACGAGACCAAGAAGCTTAAAATGAGTTAGCACTTCATGTTAGACTTTTAATAAACCTAGGGTACTTACTAATGCTGAAAGAATTAGTCAATTAATTGATTAGTTATTTGTTAGAAAAGCAGTTGAAGTCATTTTTCAAGCTAAATTATAATTCAAATTTTGCTTTTGAACTGTGGTTCTGAAAACACAAGCTATTAGGAGATTTGAATTGTTAGTTGCAGCCCGAGTATGTACTACAGGCTATTCCAGCCCTTTAACAACCAATAAGAGGGTTAATTCACGATCATCAACACTCACACTATTGACGCTGTTACGGACTGTTATAAGCAACATCATTGTGTTTTTATTTAAATGACCTGCTAACATAACACCATATTTATGTGTGTTTACATTGTTTGATTATTAGAAGATCCTCATTTTCTTAGTAGTTTAATTAGTCGATTCATTAGTTATGTAAAGTTTTATCCCAGGCTGTTTAAGCAGGGGGAATTTAGAATCAAAGTGAATAAAAAATATGTTAAATACAACATTTCTTTTTATTAAAACAATAATCTACTAAGATTAAAAAGGTGTATCATTTTCACATTTAAATTCACAGCTTTGCAGATCAGATAGGAAACGTAAATGTCCGACACTTTGGCACTTCACTGTTTTTCAAATCTGGCACTTCTAAAAACATAATTGAATAGGCCTAATGTACTAATTTAACTAGTTCAGAAACAGCTCACAAATCCATATAAAGGATTTATAATGTCAAGTCTTGGAATGACTGAGCCCACTCGGTCTTGTTTCTCATCGGCAACAAATCACCTGAAGGGCTCTTCTGTTTCTAGGGGTCCTCAGAGAAGTGACAACCCACTTCATCGTCGATGCTCGCGCCCTGAACAAGGTTGGAGGAAATCATGTGAAGGTTCACATCATCACCCCCTCTGGCACCAACACAGAGTCCCACATCACCGACAAGGGAGACGGCACCTTCAGAGTGGAGTACACGGCTTTCGAGGATGGTAGGAGAAAAAAAATATTACTTCATTTCGTTTAACAGTGTTAATTCAGACAAACAAAGGAGCATGAGGTGGAGAGGCACCAGACAGCATTGACTTTAACAAACCTAACCTGCTGCAGATAGATAGAGGACTTTACATAGGCTGTCTGAGAGAGAGCACACAGACAGACAGAGAAATCACTAACAGGTGCTCGTGGTGGGCGCCATTTGGGAATAAAGCAGGAGAGTAGGAAAAGAAAGAGCGAGAAAGAGAGGGGTATAAATACAGAATGATGCAGTGGAGCAATGATGTGAGGGGCAGAGAGCAGGGAGGCTGAGAGGCAGACAGGCTCTGTTTTATAAATAGTGTGCTCAGGAACAGAAGCTCTTAACAAGGCAGGTATGTGTGCTGAAGGCTGCCTGCACACAGCCGTACAGAAGGGGAATGACAGGGGATATTAATAGAGACCTATAACACAAAGCAAAGAGATCACAGAGCACTTCTCCACCACCAGACATGCTCTAATATCATAGCAGTGCTGCTGGGAATCTGGCATATAGGCCTACTGAGAGGGCTCTGTCAGAAAAATGTTTTAACAGAATAATGAATAGGGAACAGATGTAATGCCTCGTACGTTCACCCGAGCGTCTGCGTTTTAGATGGCGTCTTTTATAAATAAACAGATGTTTATCTCCCTAAAAGGGGAAATTGTCTGACTCATAATTAAAAGCAAGCGGCAATAACAGAAAACATTTGCTCACTTTGAGAACATCCAGGCAGAGAGGTGAGACATCAAATATTGAACTGTATCTGTTTATGTGCAGGAATGCATCTGATTGAGGTGCAGTACGACGACGCACCAGTGCCCAAGAGTCCCTTCAGAGTGTCTGTGGTGGAGGGATGTGATCCGACCCGGGTTCGCGCCTTTGGACCAGGTCTGGAGGGAGGGATTACCAACAAGCCCAACTGCTTCACTGTGGAGACCAGGTACTGTTGGAGCACATTTAAAGTAGGGCTGTGTATGGGCAAGAATCTGGCGATACGATACATATCATGGTACAGGGGTAACAATCAATATATTGTGATACTGCAAGCAAGGCGATATCTTGCGATTTTTCAAATCAAATTTTAGGAAAACTGTTATATTTATAAAGAAACACCACTATATGTGTAAAATCTGAGCGAAAAAAGTCACTGTGAAATGGCCACTATAGGGACAAACATCATCACACATGAATACAACTGGACTCATTGATCTACAGAAGTCTCAGCTTTCCAGTCGTTTCCAATATATGCAATGCCAAGACTATTTAGAGGCCCCAGTATGCAGAAATATTCACACACCATTTTAGAATAGGCGAAAAAAACTGCATGGTTTTTGCCCAAAACTACATGTGATTATCATAAAGTTGGCATGTCTGCAAAGGGGAGACTCGTGGGTACCCATAGAACCCATTTACATTCACATATCTTGAGGTAAGAGGTTAAAGGACCCCTTTGGGCCATCGGAGGTTAATTAAAAATCTATAAAACGTTAGGGAGAATCTTTACAGTATTTGTTTCGCTATTTTCTTACACTCTTTAAAGGAGACATTTGTGGGAACTTATCTCAAACATGTGCAATAAAATAAAAGTGTCGGCTTCTCTCTCAGGGGTGCTGGTACAGGAGGTCTGGGCCTGACCATCGAGGGAGCCTCAGAGGCAAAAATATCCTGCAAGGACAATAAAGATGGCAGCTGCAGCGTGGAGTACATCCCCTTCACTACCGGAGACTATGACGTCAACATCAACTACGGAGGTCACCCGATCCCTGGCAGTCCGTTCCGTGTTCCAGTGAAGGATCCGGTGGACCCCAGCAAGGTCAAGTGCTCAGGTCCAGGTCTGGGCACTGGCGTGAGAGCCCACGTTCCTCAGACTTTCACAGCGGACTGCACCAAGGCTGGACAGGCTCCACTGGATGTCAAACTCTATGGCCCAACAGGTGAGGACCTGCTGTTTGACTACTCCAGTAGTTCTCAAAGTGTGTGGGGGGAAAGTGTGATGCGGAGCTTATGTTTTGACGGAACTCATGTTTAGAAGTCGTTTCCTTGTCCAAAGCTGACAAATAACAGCAAGTTGGCGGTGTATGATTATTTCCATAATGTCGTTACTTCCAGGTACTGTGGAGCCAGTTGGTGTGAAGAACAACGGCGATGGCACCCACACAGTCCACTACACCCCGGCCCAGGACGGCCCTTACACTGTAGCTGTCAAATATGCAGATCAAGAAGTCCCACACAGGTGCAGTATGAGTTTAAAGAGCCTGGCAGAGTGTGCAGATATGTCTTAATTAAAGTTCCGCTCTGTCTGGCTGCTGGCTTTTAAAAAAGAAAAGTGTAGCAAATGTTCTGTTCCCATTCCTGTCTTTTGTAGGTCTGGGTTTAGTAATTACACTGATATTCTCTCCTTCCTCCACAGTCCATTCAAGGTAATGTCTCAGCCTGGGCATGATGCCAGTAAGGTACGCGCTAGTGGCCCTGGTCTAGACACAAAAGGTGTGCCTGCAAGCCTGCCAGTTGAGTTCACCATCGATGCTCGTGATGCTGGAGAGGGACTGCTCACTGTGCAGATTCTGGTGGGTTCAGTTACCTTTCTTTCACACAATCTCCTTTTTTTTAACCATAAGCCATCATTTAAATTAAATCTTATATTATCTTTGACAGGATCCAGAGGGCAAGCCAAAGAATGCAACCATCCAGGATAACAGGGACGGCACCTACACTGTCTCCTATGTACCTGACTCTACAGGCCCCTACACCATCACCATTAAATATGGAGGGGATGAGATCCCTTATTCTCCATACCGCATCCAGTCCCTGCCCACAGGAGACGCCAGCAAATGTCGCGTCACAGGTAAGAAAACCACATAACTGTTCTAATAAATAAAAATAATATATTTAGGGCTGTCCTGAATACCATTTTTTTGCCTTCGAAGCTTCAGTGAGAAATATTCGAAGGTATTCAAAGCTTCGCGGCGCAGCAGGCTGCCTTGCTCTTCTGTCTGTCTGTCTCCATCTCCCCTGTTTCAGTACCCGGCTGCTGTTGCACTACTGTACACACACGCACCTCTACATACAACTGTATCCGTCTGAGAATAACTAATAATAATTAATGTTGAATATGAATAATGAATAATGTTGTGGGATTATTCTTTATGTTATGGGCTATTTGGGGATTTATACTTTGTTATTAAGCATTCAAATAGTGATTTGGAGGTTGATTACCATGGCAATAGTCGAAGCTTCAGAGCATTCGGGTCAGTCCTATATATAATATAGTCGAAGCGTTTATATATATATATTCAAAGTCATTATTTTTTCTTTTCACAGTTTCTATTGGAGGACATGGCGTGTGTGAGTATTTTGTTTTTATTTCTGTGCCACTGCTGGAGAATCCACACATTTATAAAGAAGCACTTCTCACCCTTCATTCTTATTCCCTCTCTGTCCTTTAACAGCGAGTCTTCAGAAGCTGCAGACCTCCGAGGATACAGTTATCACAGTGGATGCCAAGGCTGCTGGGAAAGGCAAGGTGACCTGTAAGGTGCAGACCCCACAAGGGATGGAGCTGGACATGGATGTGGTGGAAAATCGTGATGGGACCTTTGACATTTACTACACAGCCCCCGAACCTGGGAAATATGTTATTACCATCCGATTCGGGGGACAGAACATCCCTAAGAGCCCCTTCCACGTGGTGGTGAGTAAAGGAGTTATTAAACAGTTGTGTGCACTCTTGTTCTAACATTTAATTCAGCAGTTAGAAACTATTTTTCTTCTCTCTGTATCGACAGGCCTCAAACGAGCCAGTCGTTCCCCAAGATACCGTGGATCCTCTCTTCCGCCCGGTTAACTTCCTCGTCCCCTTCACGCCACAGCAAGGAGAAATCACAGGTGTGACAAACACCACTCAGACAGAAAGAAAATCCTGCACACACACACCCACACACACGCCCACAAAACATCTTTTTTAGGTCACTGACATTTCACCGAACCGCTGTCATTTCTAGGTGAGGTGCGGATGCCTTCCGGCAAGACTGCTCGCCCGCATATCACTGACAATAAGGATGGCACCATCACAATAAAATACCAGCCCACAGAGAGAGGTCTGCACGAGATGGACATCAAGTATGATTTCAACCACATTCCAGGTCAGAAACATACCACATTAGAAGGAGGGGAAGAAGGGAATAAATACTCTTCACAGTTCTCAGTCTCATTACTGTTGATGATTTCCCCCATAGGAAGCCCTCTGCAGTTCTTTGTGGATGCTGTGAACAGCGGAGTGGTGACTGCTTATGGTCCAGGTCTGAGTTACGGCATGGTCAACAAGGCTGCTACTTTCACTGTGGTCACCAAGAATGCCGGAGAAGGTATTGTACCATACTTTAATCTGCAGATATCTTCTTTACTTCTGCCGCAGCCTAGTCGGCTACTTTTGCATACGGCGTTTTTAATAAAAAATATTTTTTGTCTCTACGAATGTAATAATTTGTAAGAGAATATCCTGAAGTGTGATGCGGTGGATTACATCATTGAAATATTTATATTTATTTGCAATGAGAGATGCGCTGTTCTGTGGCTTACAGTATGACAGGATTACTTCTGTTGCGCGTCTCGTACATTAATAATAATCTTTATTTATATAGCACCTTTCAAAACACACTTAAAAGTGCTTTACAGTAAAAACAGAGCACATTTGAAACACAAGGATAATGAAATGTACTAAAAGCCAATAACTAAATACATAAAACCCACAGGGTAAAACAACTAAAATGTCATAAAACATATATAAAATCACAGAAAAGCAATTCTAGACGTGACAGAGTTTGCAGCCCTGATCTCCTCAGGCAGGTCATTCCATATTATAGGTGCACTGACTGCAAAGGCTCTATCACCTTTATGTATGAATCTGGACCTTGGAACTGCAAGGAATGACACATCCAAGGATCTCAGAGTGCAGGAAGGGACATAGGGCAGTATTATTAAATGCTCTTGCAAACCATTAATGTTGGTGCATATTCCCAGGGTAAGGATCCTAAAGTGTGCGATTTCATTTCATCACTTTTTTTTCTCCCCCTCTACCTTGATATGCGGTATTGTACGTCCCAGTGTGACTGGTGGCGGCTGTGCAGCCATCGTCCACGATCAGAGCCAAGTTCCGCCGATAACGATATTTGTAAATCATTATATCGACCAAACAGATTAATCATTCTACCTCTATTTCCTTGTGATATTTGCTATTTCACTGTTGATCTGTGGTAATACAGTTAACCCTTACTACACCGCAGAAAAGTAAGAATCTGTGTTTTTTTCTGTATCTCTCAGGTGGTCTGTCACTGGCAGTGGAGGGTCCCTCTAAGGCCGAGATCACCTGTAAGGACAACAAAGACGGTACTTGCACCGTGTCCTACATGCCCACAGCTCCTGGAGACTACAACGTCATCGTCAAGTTTGACAACAAGCACATTCCTGGCAGTCCCTTTACTGCTAAGATCACTGGTGAGGAAATAAATCATTTCCCCCTTAGAATGACTTTTTTATATTATAGTAGATGTCTGTATTATAAATCAGCTTTATGGGGTTGACAAACATCTTAACCACCTTTTTTGTGTCAAGGGGATGACGCCATAACCAGGACATCACAGCTGAATGTCGGCACGGCGGCCGACGTGTCCCTGAAGATCACAGAGACTGATCTGAGCTCTCTGACTGCCAGTATCAGAGCACCATCAGGCAACGAGGAGCCCTGCCTGCTCAAGAGACTGCCCAACAGACACCTCGGTGAGATATCCATTTGCCAGAGCTACAAAATAACAAGAAGAGTAGAGGGTAGATAAGAGGTTGAATGCATTTACATTTCATTTGTCTGGCTCTTTGTCTTGATTTTTTTCCTTCTCTGCCTTTTTCACAGGTATTTCTTTCACCCCTAAGGAGGTCGGCGAGCATGAAGTGAGCGTGAGGAAGAACGGCGTGCACGTGGCCAACAGCCCTTTTAAAATCATGGTCGGCCAGTCAGAGATTGGCGAGGCCAGCAGAGTGAAGGCTTTCGGTAAAGGCCTGGTGGAGGCACGCACTTTAGAAATGGCTGAATTCTTTGTGGACACAAGGAACGCAGGTAAGATTTAGAGACAGTATGTTTAAACCTTCACGGCAAGCACGGTCGCAAAGAAATACAAAGGCAACACATAAGTTTTCAACTTCTCTCTACTTCTCTTCTTCCTTTAGGTTACGGAGGTCTAGCATTGTCAATCGAGGGTCCGAGCAAAGTTGATATCAACTGTGAAGATGTGGAGGACGGGACGTGCAGAGTTACCTACTGTCCAACAGAACCTGGGAGTTACATTGTTAACATCAAGTTTGCAGAAAAACACATCCCAGGTCAGAATCTTTCATTTAAGTATTTGACATCTTAAAGGGAGACACCCCAGGTGAATAAGGTAAAACAAATAGATAGCACCATGAAACTCCCACAGTTGATTACTTACATTAAAACAATTATTTTTTGTAATACAAGTTTTCTGAAAATATATGTTTAGATATGCAAATGTGGCATTATCTTAGATATGTGCTCATTTGCATACATTTCCAGAACAGAAATCTAAACACTGGATAAAACCAGGTTAAAAATTAATTTCATTCTGTTGACATATTAGGATCAAAGGTTTTTACAGAGGGAATCACTCCATAGATCAAAAAATACTGTTAACAGCCATAAAAAAATATATTTACTCCATGTCCTTAGGGGTAAAATGTTGTATAAATCAGGCTATGAATTATATATGAACAAACCCTTCTGTAAAAACCTTCAGAATATGAAACTGGAGAGTTTTATGTATTTAAGTGCTACAGAAGTGGAGATTTCTGGCTCAGAGTGAGAAAAAAATCATTTTTGAGAAAACGGCCTTTAAAGATATGTATTGTAAAATTTCATACATTTTCAAGGCACTACCGATGAATAGGGTAAAAAAAAAGAACTAATAGATATGAAATGTCATGTTTAAATACGCAAATGAGGCATTATCTAATGCTAACTGTTGGTGAATTAAGGAGAAATCTACAGACACAAATAGACAAAGTGGTAAAATAAACACCTAAATGTGTAATGTGTAATAGAAGCAAAATAGCTGAAAATGTCAAAATTGACTGTTGCATGAAAAAAACGTTTTTCTCTGTAGTGTCTTGCCTTAAAATAAAAGCAAATATATATATAATTTGTATATATGTATATCTGTTTGTGTCCTCCAGGAAGTCCTTTCACAGTAAAGGTGACCGGAGAAGGAAGGATGAAGGAGAGTATTACTAGAAAGAGACAGGCGTCTTCTATCGCCTCAGTGGGCAGCACATGTGGCCTTAACCTCAAGATCCCAGGTGAGCTCAGGAGCCAATCAGAGGGTAGCGATTAACCATCTTAACATAAATGAACTCCTGTTTGTATTCTCACTATTTCTCCTCGCCATAGGAAACTGGTTCCAGATGGTCTCAGCTCAGGAGAGGCTGACCAGGACGTTCACCCGCAGCAGCCACACCTACACCCGCACCGAGCGCACAGAGATTAGCAAAACCCGTGGTGGAGAAACCAAGAGGGAGGTACGGGTGGAGGAGAGCACCCAGATGGGCGGCGGAGGAAGCCCCTTTAGGGATGTTTTTGGAGACTTTCTGGGCAGAGAGAGCCTCAGCAGCTTTGCTGGCATCACTGCTGCCAGACCAGAGGGTGAGAGAGAGTGAAGTGTGAAAACTTGTATGCTTTAGCTTAAACTGTCCAATCAACGATATATGTTGTATTTGTTATATATCATGTGCAAATGATATATGTTTGTATCTAAACACTTCCTCTGTGCCTCATCCAGTTGAGGGCGGCTCTCAGGCCATGACGGCTCAGGTGACCAGCCCCAGTGGGAAGACAGTGGATGCCGACATCGTGGATGGAGGGAGCAGCACCTACAGCGTGCGCTTCATCCCCCAGGAAATGGGACCCCACACTGTCAACGTCAAGTACAGAGATCAACATGTCCCCGGTAGCCCCTTCCAGTTCACCGTGGGGCCCATGGGGGAGGGAGGAGCGCACAAGGTCCGTGCAGGAGGACCTGGTCTGCAGAGAGGCGTGGCTGCAGCACCTAGTAAGTTCACTGTGTGGACGTGGATCTCCAAATTAGGGTTGTAAGAAAATATTGCAACACATGAGTATCGCGATATTATGTTGTGCGATACTGTATCAATTCTCCAAAATGCTGTATCAATTTTAATTAACCTCTTAAAAATCTGACGGCTTGCTGTTGGGCCCGGCCGCTATTCGATATTTCGGAGGTTGCAGCAATTTGGGGCAAAAAACATTCAGTTTTTTGCATGCAGTATGAATGCGTATTTTTGCCTATTCTAAAATGGTTTATTTCTGGTGAGTTTTTTATACTAGGACAGTTTTCCTAAAATGAAATTTAAATAAATCGCCTTATATATTGCAATATATTGAATCATTACCTCAGTATCATGATACGTAGCGTATTGCCAGATTCTTGCAAATACACAGCCCTGCTCCGAATACCATTCAAGACAGGAGTTTGAATGTTTCATGAAGTGTTGATACTTAAGCTGAACCTTTTGTTTTCACCCTCTCCAGCTGAATTTAGTATCTGGACCAGAGAGGCAGGTGCTGGCGGTCTGTCCATCGCCGTAGAGGGCCCTAGCAAGGCTGAAATCTCCTTTGAGGACAGGAAGGACGGCTCGTGCGGCGTCTCCTACATAGTGAAAGAACCAGGTAAAACTTTTGTGTAGAAGTTCCCTCATTTGAATGTTTTTTGTCTCTAAATTGCTCAACTTTTTAGTAATTCTTCCGTACCTCCTCCAGTTCATTTGATAGTGAAAGCAAATAACCTGTCTGCTTCCCCAGGTGACTACGAGGTGTCAATCAAGTTCAACAACGAGCACATCCCTGACAGCCCATTCATCGTTCCGATTGCTACGCTGTCAGACGAGGCCCGCAGGCTCACTGTCACAAGCCTTCAGGTAAGATCACACACACACACACACACAGATTCGACAAAAGCCGCATTAATTTGTTGCACGAAACAACGGCAGACACACACGGTCACAAAATATCAGGGTTGAATATAACAGATTGCGCGTAACATAATGTTTGAGTGGCTGTGGATATTTCGGTCTAAAAGCACTTTGCCCTTGAAGTGTAATTGAATGCCAGTGTTGGAGCAGTATCCACCACTATAATACTGCGATGCTGGCCGGTGATGAAGGGCTGGATTAACTGTCCCTTGCTAATGTGGGGCAACACAAGCTGTGCTATGTGTGGGCAGTCAGTCAGCGAGGCTGTGTGATTGTGTTTCTGTCGGAGAGGACAAAAGCAAAAGAAAACAGCGAGCAGAAGATAAAGACTCTTAAAGATACCTGTGACAGCTCACAATATCGCTCTCCTCGCTCCTCACTTGTTTTATTTGCTTTCACAGTTTCCATTACAATTGACAATGATGCTAAAAACATGTATTTTGAGTTGACTGAAATGCCACTTCAGAGTGCTTTCCGACCACTAGAAGCCAGGTGAAGTGCAATATCAGACCAGCGTTTAAAATGTCACACTGCCTCTTATGTCTGGTAGGACCGCTCGTCCGCCTGTAGGGCAAAAACACTGAACGCCTCGCTGTAAACTCTGACCTTTTCTGCCTCTCACACCCAACCGCTCGATCTATTCTCGTTCAGGCGTGATGAGTCACACACTTTGTGTCCCTCGAGGTGCGGCCACACACACACACACATATTCTAATCATATTCTCCCCTGTCTTTTACAGGAGAAGGACTCTAAGGTAAACCAAGAGGCGTCCTTCATGGTGCAGCGCAACGGGGCTCGAGGTGTGGTTGACGCCAAAGTCCACACCCCCTCTGGCTCTTCTGAGGAATGCTATGTCACTGAGCTGGACAGCGGTACGCACTGACCTCACTTTGTAGTACAAAGTCTCATAAGACAGAGAATTCTGCTTTCTTTTAATCCGTAAGCTTCATTTAGGAGTAATATATCCACTTGTGTTGTGTTCAGACAAGAGTACAATCCGCTTCATTCCACGGGAGAATGGCGTCCACTCCATAGATGTCAAGTTCAACGGATGCCACATTCCTGGAAGCCCCTTTAACGTGCGAGTGGGAGACCCGGGGCTCGCTGGAGACCCCGGCATGGTGACAGCACATGGCCCTGGACTGCAGGGAGGAACCACAGGTAGATATCACCACCACCTCTACAAATATGCACCACTTTCAGCATGGTTTCCTTGAGCGGTCTTTTCATCTCTCTCTGCATTGCCTTCTTTCTTCCAGGTTCACCCTCAGAATTCGTGGTCAACACCTGCAACGCCGGCTCTTCCACTCTATCGGTCAACATCGACGGGCCGTCCAAGGTCAAGATGGACTGTCGGGAGTGTCCCGAAGGCTACAAGATCACCTACACGCCCATGGCGCCCGGCAACTATCTCATCACCATTAAATACGGAGGGCCACAGCACATCGTGGGCAGTCCGTTCAAAGCTAAAATCACAGGTCTGCTCGACAGTCACGCTCCCATCTGATCCGTGGATCTCACATGACAAGTGTCTCGATTATGAAACGAATGTCCATCTGAAAAACCAAGTGTGGAAGTCATTAAAATGTTATGTCATCTCTGTTCATACTGCTCGGTGTACATCTTAACATAAAAGCTGTCTTTCTCTGGCACTACACTGATACAGTACATTCCTGCTGTCACTACTTGGTGAATTCAATTTTCTTTATTAATGTGACGTTCAAGAATTCCCCATGAGTCCTGGAAGTTCACTTTTTATTTTAAAGTGGTGTGAAATGTTTTCCTATTTGAGCTCAGCCATGATGACATTAAATGAGCTTTCTCACTGTCTCTCCCTGTCCTATAGGCGCCCGGCTGTCAGGGGGACACAGTCTCCATGAGACCTCGTCCGTCTTGGTCGAAACCGTCACCAAGACCTCCAAAGTGGGCGGTGCCTACAGCTCCAGTTCCTCCTCTTCCACCACCTCAACAAAACTGGCATCTGATGCCAGCATGGTGGTTTGTCGTGGAGCGGGGCTGTCCCAGGCTGTGGTCGGACAGAAAAACAACTTCACAGTTGACTGCAGCAAAGCAGGTGAGTTGGTCACCCAGATAAAAACACAGACAGACAGATCTTATGTTCATACAGTAAAAAACACGTTTGGGCAACAGAAAAAGCTGTAAACACAACACTGACATATTATCACCTTATAAAGTTATGGTGAATGTGTTAGCAAACAATTGCCAGCAGCATCCAGCAGATACGGAACCAAATTATGTAAATGTTATGAAATATGTGCTAATTTGCAGAACAGAAATCTGAACATTGGATAAAGCCAGGTTTAAAATTCTTGTTTCATTTTGTTGACATATTAGAGTCAAAGGTTTTTACAGAGGGAATTTTGGATACCTTTTTTTATCACTCTATAAATCAAAAATACTGCCAACAGCCATAAAAAAAAATCAATTTTTGCTATGTTTTTAGGGATAAAATGTTCCATAAATCAGGCTGTGAATGATATATGAACAAACCCCTCTGTAAAAACCTTCAGAATATAGAGAGGAGTGTTAAATGAAAAATCTACAGACGCAAACAGACCAAGTAGTAAAATAAAAACACCAAAATTTGTGTATTTTGGATGTTTTCTTTCCACTAGTCTGAAAGAAGACATGTTATGGAAGCAAAATCTCAAAATTGACCAGTGCATGTTTTTGCCTGGGGTGTTTCTCCCCTTCATCATTTCATTCTTAAAGCCAACACAACACACACACACACACATACGTACTGTATATGCAACTTTTGTCCACCACGCTCAATAAATCCCCCTCTTACTTCTCCTCTCAGGTATCAACATGCTGATGGTGGGCGTTCATGGACCCCAGACTCCCTGCGAGGAGGTGTATGTCAAGCACATGGGCAACAAGCAGTATAACGTCACCTACACCGTCAAGGACAAGGGCAGCTACACCGTCATCGTCAAATGGGGCGACGACAACATCCCCGGGAGCCCTTACAAGGTGCTCGTGCCCTAAAACAAACTGCACCAGTGCCCCGTCCCTTCCTCTCCACTGACCCACCGCCCTCCTCTCGTCACGCATCAATCAAACTCCCCAGTGCTTCTTTTCTTTCCCCGCGCCGCTCTTCGCTCCTTCAGCGGATTACAATATGCTCAACATGCACTAAAACCTGCGAGGACATTTTGCTTACAGTTTTCTTGATGACAGAATATCTATTGTGCCAAAGTTTTCTGCATTAACTCCACATTTACAAGTACGCGTCCACATTCAGAGTGATGTCAAGGCAAACAGTGTTTGAGTCTTGGAGGCTTTGAGTGGTGTTTTGGTCGGTCCATGAAATTTCCTCTCTCTGTTCTGTTGTGTTGTAAACGAATGGCGTCATACACAAATGTTCAGAGAGTAATCAACAGTATTAAAGTGTGATGCTATGTGGTTTTGTATGGTTTAAGAATGAGATCTGTTTTTTGTTATATTAACCTATTTTTGGTAAGTCTTTGCAGACCTAATAAAGATTGAATTGCTAACTTTCCAGACATGAGTGGTTGAATTTATTTGATTCCTCACAGTGCTGGAAGACTCTTCCCCAGTTCAGCAGAAGGCATCTCTTGCTTTTTAGATTTTCATAGTTTCATCATGCAGCTATTTTTTGACTGCTGTCGGTTCTTTTTCTCTTGATCACAGAGTCTCTCAACTGAGCATCCGGCCAGTTTCTAACGCATAGTAGATCTCAACTCTTTTAATATTTTGTTTCACATCTGGGGATCTCATAAAATCAATTCAACATCACTGATTAGTATTGCACTGCAATCATTTGCATCCTGTACTTGTCCAGATGCAATCACAAGATGGCAGCATAGTCAAGCTCTCCTCCATCTCAACGTCTCAACCAAATGCACCAGAACAAAATCTCCCATTGTTCCCAGTGAAGATTAACTACTTCATCTTTAACACAAGGGAGCCTGCGGAGCATAGAAACCAGAGCCTCCATTGTGTGAGTAATTAATCCTGTTGGATCAGAGATAGCTGGAACACAAGTGGTTTCTGTTGTGGCATCGTCGTGGGGTGCGGGGGGGAGACCATGCTGTGGCACAAATCAACCAGAAAGACGGGAGCCTTTTTGCTAGTGTGTGTGTGTGTCCCTGTGCATATGTGTGTGTCTCCTCCGTGGCCTGTGCATGTGTTCTGTATGTCCTCTGCGTGGTCTGCAGGCCTCGGTCCCACAGTGAGTCAACCACCCAGCCTCCACACGCCGACACACTCCACCAGCACCAGTACCATCCCTCACAGAGAGGAGCCTATAATTAGGTGCTAATTTTCTCTGGTTCCACTGTGACATGATGCTGGGGGCCATGGCGAGGCAAGACAGAGCAGCGAGCGGGTTGCGTTTGATGAACAGTGGCGTAGAGCTCAACTCCGGACCATCTGGCCAAGTGGCTGGCGCTGCTGCTGACGTTGAGACCGACCTGGGCAGGGCCCACCCACGTCAGCCTGCTCCTCCGGACCAGGACCCAGGCGTCTGTCCACCACAACATGTTTATCTCGAGTGGCTGCCAAGTGAATCACAACCGCGTGGAAGATGCAGCTCCTCGCTATGCAGACAGCAGCGATCAAGCAGGCAGAGAGAGGAGATAGAGGAGAGGGGGGGGGGGAAAGAGGAGGGAGGAGAGGGCAAAGAGAGTGTGGGAGGAAGAGAGATGGATTAGAGGAAGAGAATGGGATTAAAAGAATCCAGATGGAAGAATGGGATACAGACAGAAACAAACAAGCAAAAAAGTACATTTGAGGCAACCTAAAAAACTGCTCCAGATTCATTTAGAACATGCTAATGCAGCGTATAGCTTAACCTTCAAAGCTATCATGAATGTTGGACTTAGTGAAATGGGTGATGACTTATTAATTCAGCTCTAAGGAGGATCAATGGGGGGTGGGATGCTTCTGTCTCTCTTACATCTCTCTCATCCCCATCTGCACTCTCTCTCTCTCTCTCTCACACACACACATTCTCAGAAATCTGGATTATGTTAAGAGTAAATTGTGTAAAGGCATGCCCCCAAAAGCTTTTGAAGTTGGTGCTCTCGGGGCAAAATCTCATTCTCCGGCTTGCCCCCTATCATGCTGACTCCTGCTCTCCTCTCTCTTTCCAATCTACTCTGATCCAGCCTCCCTCCCTTCCCTCAATTTAATTTTTCCTCCCTCTCACTAAATTCCAATCAATCCAAGCCTCTGCAGATCCAGTGGTTTATTTCTCCTCTCACTTCTTCTGTCACCACCCAGCTCTGCTTCTTCTACCTTTGACCTTTATTTATCAGTGCAGCTAGTCTCTACAGCTCTGATGGAAATCCCTATAGATTAGGTCACAAGACATTTCTTGAAGGAAAAAAAAAACATCCATGGCTGAGCAAACAGACAAACAAACAGCTAAACGAATGTTTGCACAAACAAATGGCCGCCCGGCTGGATTAATGAATGGACATGTAGGGAGAGAGTGGAGGCAGGGATCGTTGTAGGAACTCATCCATCCGAGCCCCAAGGCCCTGGTATGTAATTGCTTCATGCATAGTTGATACACTGCATAATCAACCAAATACACTAGATTTTTTTCTGTGTTTATATAGAAGGCTGCTCTTGCATTAGCAGGTGGTGAAGTTCCGATTCAATGGGGGGCATCCTTTAATGGAAGAGCTCATATCTGAGTGCTCATCTTTCCCCTTTAGGTTTTACAGATACACATGGGACCAGTGAAAGGTATGCTGTCCCGTGATTGAATCAGGAACATGTTGTGTTTTATTCATATAGAACAAAGATGAAATATTCATAGCACAGTGTTGTTGCTATGCTTTCTTCTGTGTCTCATACCTCTCATGTGCACAAACCCTGATTAAAAAACAGAACGGGCTATGACCGCAAATTGGTTCACTTGGCGCAGGAGCGTAAAAACAATGCAAATGGACGGAGGGAGGTCCCACCGGGCGCCAGCTGATTGCGTTCATGCGGCATGCAAATGCGTGAAGCATGAAGCTGGTCCAACCTATTTCAACCCAGTACAGGCAGGCTGAACGCGCTGCACTATATAGAGGGATGGATTTCTGTTGATGGAAGCGTCGGACGAGAGATGCATGCCAAAGACCACCTCGAGATAGCATTTTCCCCCTCGTGCCAAAGAGCAAGCACAGATCACACACATTTTCTCCCACATAAAGCTTGACCAGCCAGTCATACTTCCAGGCACACACACACGCAGGCATGAAAAGAAAATAGCATGCTGCGAAATGGTTTCATGAGGTGAATGAACAGCAACAGCTCGAGGCAGAAGACATGACGGGGAAGGAAAGCCTTCCTTTAGTACGAGAAAAGGTGTGCTCGCACTTCTTTTGTGGAGTAGCGAGAACGTGTCAGGGCCAAAGTCCCCATGTCTCCATCTCTAATTGGAGCATATCCCTTTGCCCTGTCCCTATCGCACTATGGTGGAAGCAGGATGCTGTGCTAATGGATACCCCCCCTGTGGAGTGCTTGTCCTTGATGTGCTGGGCTGACGGTGGCCCACGCTGAGGGTAGACTGCAGATTAGAGGCAAATCAGAAGATTTGTTTGTCCTCTCCAAGCGGGGCGGGACATTCAAGGAGAGAGAGCCCAGCCGTGGCTGTGATGGAGTGGGTGGACCGGTGCGACAGATGTGTGTTAGTGTGACTGATGTGTTCTGGGTGAGCGGGCTTCGCTGGGTCACAGACACCTGGAGAACGAGCAGAAACCCGTCCAAGAAATGCACGGGGGCATACTGTTTGTTTCGATCAGCGTCCAAAAGGCAAACGGTAGCTTTTTTGGCGATAACACCTCTGGTGAAGATTTAGGGGAAGATAACGATGTTGTAATTATCTGTGCGGAATTGGAACTGTGGATGCTCAATGAGCTATAAACAAGGTTACTCCGGTCCCCTTGGGGTAATTGTTTCAAAGGCCTGCAACAGTCTGGTCCAGTGATGGCGAAATTGGAAGGGGTGGTATCCTGTAATTTCTCAGATCACTGAAGCATGTCCTGTGTGTGGGTTGAAACTGATTTGAAATGGAGGCATAACTTTTTGTTCCCTCTTACTGTAAGAGTCAAAGTCATTGGTCTCAATCAGCTTTTAGCGTGGAGATGATAGGGCCCGGTGGGTCACTGGGCATCACATGCACTGCTTTTTACATTTCAGTGAGTATGCCACTTCCTATTACAGAGTATTCTTCCAGTCACGGCCACAGCGCTTCTATGAAAATCATGTATTACAGGTGGTTAAATCTATGTTCCATCGGATAGAAATAGCTCGGTTGAACAGAAATACATCCTATTTGATGCTCCTCGCAGATGGGCCGTCTGTTAATATTAGCATAATGGAATTCAGGGCACACTCGCAGAAATTCACTAATTCATCACAGCATCAGGCCCAAGCTAAACAACGGCGTGGCCCCTTGAGCTTTGAAAGGGCAACGTGTTTCCAAACATTAGAGCAGATTGACTGTTTACAGAAAGTGCTGGACTTTATTGTTGAATCTTGACACAAGCTAGGCGGCTCTGCATGGCGAGACGTCGTGCCCGTCATGCTGGCTTGACCGCAGGAAAAGCTGCGAACGAACGGGTTATCCCTCTCATCTTTGTGGCTTACTTCACAGCCACGGCCTGATGCTGTGATCTCCCTCTGATTTACATTCCTTCCCTGCATTTCCTCCTTTGTATCTGACCGACTAGTGGGCTCACTTTAATGCATGCATCTGTAGGAGAGCCACAGCGAGTTTTAGCAAAGTTTGATTATAATACAGTCACCCCCTTTCTAATGTACCAACCGAACACTGGGCTGTCTGAAAGATGAGAGGAATCACAATGAATTTGCTGCAGTAAATTGATGCTGGGAATGTCACTTTTTTGAGAAAATGTAATATAATGCATCATCGCTGTGTGTGAAAATCGCACGGTATACATAGATTAAAACGCCCACACAGCTGGACACACACACACACACACAGACACACACACACACATGTACGTACAAGTTATTTCATCAGGATTGCTTCAAAATGCATGCGTTGCAGGCACTCCGTCTTCTAGACGTGCTCTCAGCTGGTGATTAATAATGTGTTGCTTGCTTACATTATTTAGAATCTTTAAACTAGATGCCTCTTTATTAACATGCATATTACATTACCATGTAGGTTCAGGCCACATTAGTGTCATGTACAGCCCATCTCGGGCCCCATGAATTTAATTAAGCATGTTGTCTTTAGGTTGTTTGGGTTTGCCGCAGGCTACTCACGAGGACATGACGTCCAGGAATATCATTAACATTTTATATACATCAGACCATCAGATACCTACTAGGCATTACACAAGAGTTGAGAGATGAAGGTGGAAGAATGTGAAGTTTGACTTATTGGAAAGATTGGAGGACAAATGTGGTGACAGAAATGATCATGACTGATTATCACAGGAAATCAATGAAAGCAAGCTCTGCTCCATATACAGGATCCTATAGTCACTGCGTCAAATATCATATGGTGACATTTACATACAAGATATGAGACGATAGACGATGTCTATAAGAATCATTAAAGTCCCAGTCTGTAATTTTTTAACAATATAAATTTCATTTTTGCATATGGAATTGATGATTTTGACCAAATTATGAAAGATATAGGCCTATTTTTTGTTTGTTTGGAACTGATTATAATTTAAACTAGAGACCATATTGCGTTGGGATCACACCAGCCGTGACTCTGCCAAATCTGGTTACGGTTCCCTCGTCTGGAAGTCAATGGGTTTTTAGATTCCTGAAATGAGGTCTGTGGTTAACACAAGTTTAAGAGATTTTAACGTTTTGTTCTACGGCATAAAATACATCAACAAATACCCCACTCGTGAATTTTGAAGCCGTTATGTGTCTTAAAAAAGGCGGATGCTAACAAGTGGCTAAATGAGACTACTAAACGTCATCATACCGACTCGTCCGCCATTACAGCGTCGTGTAAAACTCGCGCTCATGACACCGTAGTGTAGTTTGTTTATAGCCTAACGTTAGCTTTTTACTTCTAGTGATTGCATTTACACTTACACTTACATTTACACTGTACTTATTATCTGTACCTAAGGTCTGCACAGAACTAGGTAAGATGGCCTTTAGCTATTCCACTCCCTTTTCCTGGAATACACTGCAAGCTAAGTTGAAACTGGGAAATCTGATTAATTTTTTAAATTTAAAACATTAATGAAAGACTTAGAAGCAGAGTCAATCGGGAGCTGTCTGTGTTTCTGAATATTTTCACTTTAACCTTGGCTTCAAACACTTGATTTTAATGTGTTTTGTATGATATCATGCTATGTATTTATTTTGCATTTGTTTTCATTTGTGGCATCTGAAACTTTAATGTATGTTTAAATGCTGCTGTCTTGGCCAGGTCTCTCTTGCAAAAGAGATTCTTAATCTCAATGAGTACTACCTGGTTAAATAAAGGTTAAATAAATAAAAAAATAAAAAACACTTCAAAAATCATAAAAGTGGTGTTCATTTGTGAAAATTATCTTGCTGAACAAAACAAGTATCATAAACGTTTGTTTGACACAGAGCTTATTTTCTGCAATAAACCAAAACCCAATGGAAAAATCCCATTGTCCTTTTGTCAAGGGAACCCGGCGCATGACCCGGCGACACTAACTTCCGGGTTGGCCTACAAAATAGTGATGTGTTGGTCGCTCTTTGAGCCGGCTCTTCTAGGTGAACGATAAGAGCCGGCTCCTGTCCGAGAGATGTTTTTTTACGTTTTTTAATTAATTCAAGGCAGAATGATAAGACAATCTTCTCCGCGCCAATATAACGTTTAGTATAATTATATTGAATAATTTAAGTGATATAGGTGCACAATTACTAATCACAGGTCAAAACAGCGCTAAATTTGGCTGAATTATAAAAGGCAGAAGTGGTAATACGAAGAGCAGTTTGGGAGCCGAAAGAGCCGGCTCTTCTTTGTGAGCTGAGCCAAATGATCTGGCTCACTAAAAAGAGCCGGAATTCCCATCACTACTTCACGGACTAGTGACTCACGTGGCTGACGATAACGACGAGTCACGTGGCTAACGACTACAAAATAAGTCAACGTCAGGCCGTTGGACCGTTAGTGGCGTTCGGTGAGCGTCAGTTAGTGTTTGCGGTGTGTTCCACTAGTAACGGCTCTAGTCTGCCCGTGACGGAGGTTATTCGTGGGCTATCCAGCAGGATGAATCGTGTGTTGAATCAGCGGCAGAGCTCGTCGGTGAGAGAAATCACTCTGATTGGCTGTTCAGCTTAAACCAATCAGAGAACGAGAAGAGGAAAGCTAGCCAACGAGTAAAGACAAGAGGACACACAGAAGTCTCTCATCTGATCGCTCCAGTACAGGGCTATTGTCACAATGACACGGCCATCTGGAGTGAAACTAAGAGGTGAGTGAGAGTGCTGTGAAAATTCGTCGCCAAATGCCACTTCATTTCATGTACGTATCATAACAATGGCTCGTATATCTGCCGTCCTCTGTCTTCTGGTTTCCCTTTTTGAATGACGAATGTGGAGAGTTATTTAATCTCGCGTACTTGGTAGTTGACTTTGCAGAGTGTTTGAGTGCAACTTTTTGGCCAAGACAAAGGCAACGTGAGACGCAACAGGTGGCCTATGTCGCTGCTAGCTCTTTGATGTCTGTTTGGAGTGTCCCCAGCTTAACAATCATTAAAGTCCCAGTCTGTCATTTTTTTAACCATATAAATTACTTGCATTTTTGCATATGTAATTGATGATTTTAACCGAATTATGAAAAATAAAATTTCTGCTTGTTTTGAATTAGGGATGTCCATAACTAACCGTTTAACCGTTAACCGACATTAAGCATTTTAACCGATTAACGCTATCGGTTAAAACGGTTATAAGAAATGTTAATAATGAACTCGAAAGCTGAGCGGCTCAGAGGAGCGGCTCCCCGCTTTAAGGAGAAAAGCTGGTCCACCTTAACAGCCCACCTTAAGAGGCGGAGCCGGAGTTGCAGGATACGGGAAGTCAGCTCCTGTCTCTCACTCGCTTGAGTTGTAGTTTCGTAGCATTTATTCGCCGACAAATAAACTGTACACACACTGCTACACCTACGTTCACAGCTATAACGCCACCAACAACCCCACACTCACCACCAACACACACACACGGTCTGTTGGAAACTCGCTAAAGTTACGCAGACTACGTGTGCAGCGGCGAGCCTCCGGCAATGCTAGAGCTGCTAACATAGCACAAATACACACTGTTTGTTGGCCACTCGCTAAAGTTATGCCGGGCAGACAAAGTATCGTTACGCCGGGCAGACACACAGCTGACAACCTGCTCCCCGATGGGTGAACCGGGGACTCCCGTCAATGAATATATGTTGTGCTCCTGCAGCTGGTAAGAGGCACAAATCTTGTCGGTTAACGGTTAATAATCGTAAAAACGAGGGTCGGTTATTGGTTAAGAAAATGTTTCAAAATGAGCATCCCTATTTGGAACTAATTTTTACTAATTAACTGTTACAAAATCTGTCAGACAAAATCCACAGACATATAAACACCTGGTAAAATACTCAAAACCACTTCTGCAATTCGTTCTCATCCCAACTCGTCACATGGTGCTTTGTTACACCCCTTGGCGTCACTTCAGGCAACAAAACCACTTATAGGTTTAGGGTGAGCAGATCCCAATAAACCAAATGTGGGACAAAGAGTATGTTTGTGTGGGACAATGTGGGACACGTTACCAAGGCTGAGAGGTAGTCTACAATTTTGATGTAGTGTCTATCTAACTTAAATAATAAAAAAAATTATTCTGCCCCTTATCTTGTAACATCTCTATGCTTTGCCCGAATGCATCCATAGATAGGCACATCTCTTTTAGAGCCGCAGGTTTCTTGTGAAACTCGTATGAACTGTGTCGCTTCATGTTGTATTCCTCCCGTGTGAAATTGAAAAATAACTGTCAAATTTCACAAAAAACTCTTGAGATTCGCCTTCCATTGGCTTATAAATAATTATAAGTAGTTTCACAGTCTTTGTTGTTTCTGCTCTTCCTTTTCTTTGTGGTAGTTTCCATCATATTCCTCCTAAATCTGCATAGCGTTGCGCAATTTTCTCTGTTGGGCATAGCGTAGAAAAAAACAGTGAAATGTTAACTTGCACTTGACCCACGTGGGCGCAGCTTGACAGCAAACAGTCCCGTGATGACAGCCTTCCCTGCTTTCTTCACAAACATTGGATAAAAGCCAGATTTTAAAAAAGCGTCTGTCCTGCAGTGACTTTTTAAAACTAGAGCCAATTAAAAATGTGGGACATCGTCTCAATACGTGGGATGTGGGACAAGGGATAAAAATGTTGAGCAGTCCCTCGTAAAGTGGGACACTTGCTCACCCTACTTAGGTTTAGGAAAGAACATTGTGATTAGGCTTAAAATTACTACGTTTTGAAATTAAATGAAACGTGAATTTGTGAACACAGGACACGAACAAACAGCTGATTGTAACGTGAAAGTGAAACTTTACGCAGGGGACACAAACTCCTGGATGAAAGCCTTGTGTTTGTTGGACCCATCTGTCTCCCCTCCTGCGTGCCTGGTGTGTGTCTTTTTGCTCTTTAAACTACATCACCACACTCTGAGTGTCTAATATTGCCACAGATGGGTTTACATTGTAGTTCATTGAAAGCTCGGTGCGTCTCATACAGGTGCTAAAGGGTGTCTGGTGCGGCGGTATCACATGCCGACGGCCGTGACAAAGTCTCTGTATTTGACGCCCTGAGAATAAGAACGGGCTGGGTGAAAATAGAGGAGCATTTGGTAGCTAAAGAGCCAGATATTTTTCGAAGGCGTTGGTGGAGACCAAAACCAGAGCTACAAGGAGAGTGAATATTGGAAATACATTCGGATGACCAGACAAACAACTTCAAATGTTGCTTTTCTGGATGTATAAATAGACTTAATATTAACTTTATAAGGTGAAAATGTGCCGGTGTTGTGATTACAGCTTGTTCTGCTTCCCACAAGAGGCACAATAAACATCAATCAGTTCTCCTTTATGTATCAGTATTAATTCAATGTCAGAGTAGAGAGATCAGGTGTTGTCATATTTTATCTTACCGATGTCAACAACTCCTGTTTATCCTGTAATGAGAGATGATTTTATAAGGCATAACAACACGGATCAAGGTGGTGATGTGATGTGGATCAACCTTGAATTTCAATTACAACATCAGAAGCCTCATTGTCATGTGCATACATTGGCCCTATAACCAACGTTTAAAGGAGGAGGGGAGAGCTTACAATTATGCTATTATTCCCAGTGTGTCCTGTTAGGCTAAATACTTCAAATCCAGCAGAAAAAAGACGTGAATTAATCTGGTTTATTTGAATGGGATAATAAACCCTGCGTAATAAGCATTATATTTATATAAGTGAGTGGCAGCTTGCGTCTCGGCCTCTAGGTGTGTGTTAGCGAGAAACAGAGAGGAGAGAGGGAGGGAACATATGTGCTTGTGTGCTGATGTGTATGCCCATGTGTGCATGCCTGTTTATGGATTTGTAACTCCAACGAGGGTGTGGGAGGCGAGGAAGGGGGGGATACAATTTTGTCTGTTGTGATCCAGTCCCAGCTGTGTCTCATTAACTGCTGTCATTTTAATCCTCTTAGTCAAATCCCATAATTTTGTCCATCAACAAAAACATAAGCAACAGGGCAACGATTAAGCTACCCAGTTGCAGCCGTTCAAAATGGAGGAAGTCTAGATAGAGTCGACACTAGCTCAGTTACATCCACCCCGGCGTTATGTAAAACAACGGGAAGGGGGGCCTTTCCTTTAAATTTTCATCGACTACTTGGTGCAAAGCTGCTAATCTGGTTTGGGCTCTGCAGAATTCTGGGAGCTGAAAGGATTTGTTGTTTTACTCATCTGCAGATCCTCCGGGGAGGACAAGCCGTTCGGTTACGTATCACTCTGGATTCCTGCAGTCAAATTCTAGTTTACCCATGTGAATTTATTTGAAAATGTATGACTGATTCAGTCTCTACTTCCCCGTGGCCCGACAGTCCTCTCCCCTCCGTGATGAAAGCTATTTTCTTCTCTTTCCCCACACTGACAGCTGGTGTGTGCTCCTCACCAGCAACACTTCAGCTCCGACCAGCTCTATGTATAGATTGCCGTCATTGAAAAAAAAGCCTATTTCGGTGGTTGCTTCTATGAATATACGTGCAACACTCTGCCGTGCTTTATTTCCAATGCAATTACTGCTTTCCCTCCAAATGAGTCCAATAATGCTGCAATGCGCAAGCTCTTCAGGGTACATAAAATCCAACTTCTTTTCGTGATGAGAAACTCGACATGATTGTCCAAATGTCAAGCTGTCCCCCGAGAGGCATTGTAATGTACACAGAGCCCATGGTTGGTTTTAATTGTGACATTTATGAGATGTGGGAAAGCAACATTTGTGCTCCCTTTCTCCTAGTGCAAAAGCTACCCAGAGGATCCTTTTTTTCCATGAGAGTGAATCGTTCATTAATTGTGGGTACAACTGGTGAATCGATCTGTCAGGTAGTATTTTCCCGAGCTGCAAATTAGTTTCCCTAGAAGCTGTTAGGCTGGCTATATGGGAAGGTTGAAGCAGTGTATGGTAATGCCACAGTGTTGCCATACAGTAGCTTCCCATGATGCCTATAAAGTTCAAATCAACACATCGCAATTACCATCTATTCTTCAGTGTGCGGCTGCCCGTAGTGGCTGCCTCAACCAGGAGAGTTAGGACAAGCTTCACTGCTTTATTCTCCCGTATGTCATCCTGGGCTGAAAAACAAGATTAAATTGGTTCTGCTCAACTATTTGCTGTCAGCTAAAAGTAGATGGTTCGGCCTCAGAGAAAAAAGGTATCCTGCGAATCTGCGACCAAACACTCACTCAAACAGACAATAGAGGTGCGTGTGCGCGCATATGCACAAGGTGGATGCAGATGCACGCGCACAACCTCGCACACAAATAAACCAAAGGAAATTCAAAGGATTCAGAAAGCGCTCGCTTGCACACACTGAAACACACACAGCGGGTAAACACACAAGACCGCACAGTCAAACATTAGTGGCGTGTCAGAAGTCTGTCATTTCTTGTTTGGAAGATGTGACGGCGTGGGCCGGATTTGTGACCTTTGTTGTGACTGTGAGGCGTGTTCCTCCCTCTTTGGAGAAGATGATTAATTTCTGTTATTTACATTACTGCCCTGAAGGCTCCTCAATGGGCCTCACACATTTGTCATTTCCACCGCACTGTTTTTCAAATGGAAATGAAATAGAATGCACAGCCTCCTGGGTCCGCCTCGCCGAGACTCTTTTTGAGCAGAGAATGCGCCGGGAAAAAAAACTGTATTTGCTCATAATAAAACAGCCGTGTCAACATGGCGCTGCAGCAGTCACGCAGTGCAAAGTCTTTTGGCTCTAGTAAACAACAAAATAATCTTGAGGGCTATTAGATGCTTTGCTCTTGCCATTCCCACACCGCTCTTGCTTAATTAGAGCTCTGATTGGATGGGCACAGTCCATAAAGCAGCCATAACACTGGTTCAATCCAGCTGCAGATCTGCACTGCTTTTTTAACGGTGGTTTATAGCCTGCAGGAACCATGACATCCCCAGATGTCTGTCTGTGTATTCCCACGCCCATGCAGCACACACACATAGAGCGAAAACACCTAGCGAATCTGTGTTCACCCTGTTCTCACTTCCTCCTCTTCCTCTCTACAGCTTATTTCTTCCACCTCCTGGGAGCGTGGCGATGGAGTAAAAGGAAAGTGAGAGGAAAGAAACGGGGAGTTAAAGGAAGAAGTGAGAAAGACTTGAAGGTGTCCTGAGAGCGCTTTAGCTTTATGGAAAACGCTGCGGCTAATCCTCTGAGTGCCACTGCGCTCCCCGCATCCTAAATAAGAACCTTTTTGTAAGGTAAGTACAGACACTTCCCAAGACGTGACTATCTCTGTCCCCTCCCCTCCTTCTTTCTCAGTCTTAGAAAAAACAAAAAAGACAATCAACTGTATGAGCTTTGCTTCATCGTGACCATCATTAGCTTTCATTAGACTTTTTATGCAGAAACACAGTCACTGTTTTCATCATTAGGGCCTGATGAGTTTCACTGAAATGGTCTGATTGTGAAACAGCAGCCGCTGATGAGCCATAAATGACTTATGGTCATTTATGCTAATCAAAGCTACACACACCTCGCTCTATGTTAAACAAACTCTTTATTTTCCCAATGAGAAGGGCTGGCATTAGTTCCCCGGGGTTGTATTACTACAGCTGGCCTACAGCTGTGATCATAACTTAACGTCTCAATAATGGGCTCGGCCCCTCTAAGCAAGCTGACCTGTTAGGCCCGGGACTGCTTGACGGTGGTAATTACACATGTGAGCCATTTAAATGAGCGTGATTAGCCAGTAACAAGCTGAAAGAGTGAAAGGAGGTGATTAGACAACTGCGTGCCGACTCGTCCGCCTGTAGGGAAAACCCCAAACCGCTGCAGGTGAATATTTGTGTTGCTTTGTGCAGTAATAGTCGCTCTAACGATGTTTATACTCGTGGTGGCGAGCCCAGTCATAATGAGAATCTTAAATTGTAATAAAATGCGGTTTTACTACTATAAATTAGACAGAAGGCACACCAAGGCACAATGAAACGAAAGTGCTTTTTATGTAGCTGTGTGTGCTCAGAAAGTCAAAATCTATTTAATATCAGCAGTTCAGCTTGGGTTGTTCACCTTGTGTTTATTTCAGTCTCTTGTTTAATTTAACCACAAGCTTGTGTTGTCAGCGTAGCCCCAGAGCTACGCTCAAAGCCCCAGCGTTGCCCTCTGGATTTTTTTTCTCCCTTTGCAGATAAAGAAACCCCTGGCTTAGCATATCAAAACACTGCACTTTAAAGTGGCAGGTTTATTTATAGAACGAAGGATTTATAATTATTTTAGCATCAAAAGATATGCTGGATTGTGTCATTCTAAAGCTTGTATGTGCTACTCGCCATCATAATATCTGACAAGCGGCTCCAGGCCATAAGCTGTATACTCTCCGAGCAAGAGCCCCGTTCTGAGTGTTTTCTTTATGTCTCCATGCCGGTGACAGCTGTGGCCGGAGGCATTATGTTTTTGAGTTGTCCGTACATACGTACGTGCTTATGTACGCACATACAGGGCCGGCTCTAGCCCCTTTTGGTGCCCTAGGCGAAATTCAAACATCCACCTGAGGCCTGTACTAAGAGGCAGGATTTGGGGTTAGCGAGGTAACTTCAGGGTTAACCTTGGGTTTTCCGTCCTATTACGGTGGTTCACTTCTTACCAGGGTAGATCGCCATGGTAACTTATGCTGAACACCTAACCTGCTCCGGAGCTCGTTATGTTCCAGATAAGAGATCAACTCGTATAAAAGCACTGTCTACTGACCAATCAGAGTTCGGTGCACGGATCGTTTGGTAATATTACACGAATACGAAGAAGTTACAGTCATAATCCAGACTAACAGCAACACAGTTTAAACTGACAGATGCAGGATGGACAGCTGGGTTTATGCTGTGGGTGCTTACTGCTTTGAAGTACGTTTTTATAAATATTTTTTTTTTACTTGCTCTCAAGTCTGTTTCACACCGCCGAAGACGGGGACGCGGCTGAAAGAAGGCTGAAACAGTCATAGACGCCACATCGTTATCAGAGGGCATGATATAGGCAACTGTAATCTGTTCATTCATTCTACTTTGAAAAGCACTTATATACTGTATATCATTACCTCATCTAGACGACTATATGTGACTTTTGAGTATTCCGTTAAATTAATGGGTCTGTTAATTTACGCATTCACACATTGGCAATGTTTTCTTTTGCGAGCTGTTCTTATGTGTTTAACTTCTTCGTATTTGTCTAATATTAGCCTATAGTTTGTAAAATCTGCCTCTGTGCTGACAGTAGACTTGTCCATGTCTGTGATTGGTCACATGCTGCAAACACCGCCCCTTTCATGTGAACACGCTCACAGCCAGATTGAGAAACCCTGAGTTGATTTACCGAGTTGATAACCACCCTCGTAGGACCGCTTAGCGGGATCGCGGTTGTCAGGGTTAGTTAAGCCAGATAACGAGAAGATACCCTAGGGATGTTGAACTCGCTTTGTAGTGCAGGCCTCTGGACGAAGGATGAACTAATTACATTTTGGCAGTCAAAGTTCAAAGGTCAAGGTCAGGAACACCTGGAGGGAATTGTATTAGATCTGGCACAAACCTCGACTTGGACTCTAGGATGAACTGATTCGATTTTGAAGGTCAAAGGTCAAGGTCACTGTGACCTCACAAAACACGTTTTTGGCCATAAGTCAAGAATTCATATGCTAATTATGAAAATGTACACAAATGTCTAACAGGATAAAATGATGAAGTGATGACCTTTTGGACAGACATGGTTGTAAACTGCAACTTCACTGCTTGGCGGAGGCAAACAACCATGAGGCGGTAATTGTAGTTTTGTGAGATTTCAATAACGCTCCAAGTCAAAACTTAGTGTTTTCCCATTTAGATATTCCTGAGTTTAAAAACATACCTTTGCAATCACTAGCTACGGCAGCAGTCGTTCCTGGGGGGGTGCACAAATCTTTAATTACCCATGAAACATTAAGTTCTAGCAGCGTTTCCTCTGATCATTCTAAAGGGAGTTGACTGCATCACAGCAGCAGAACCAAAGGAAAAAAAGAGCAAAAGCAGCCACATGACATCTTGAATACTTTGGGTGACTGATCTGAACCGCCGAGTGTGACTCTACTGTTCTACGATCAAATGTTGCATTAAGTAGAACATGACATCAAATTAGACTCAGTGATTAGTGGCGTTAGTGTAGGTCAGTAACAAAGCAGGACACATCTTCAGTAAATGCACATATCTATGCCCAAACATACGTTCGATAATGATCCTTCACTCAACTTGAAAAACTTCTCCAGCAGCAGGCCGGCTCCAGCAGCCATTAATAACATATTAACGATGTATGTCTACTTTGAAATTATAATATTTTTGCAAGGGGCTCAATTTGAAATCCATCACGGGTGTGGGGGGCTCATTACTAGTATGTAGCCGAGGAATTATCGGAACAAGGCCCTTCGCTGCCTGTCTGTCATTACACCACTGTCAGATGTGCTTTGGCTGGGGGGGCTGTTAAAAGGAGCACGGGGGACTTATCTGCTCAGCTGTAAAATGATTTTCTGTCTCCTCGAGAGATACCGGCAGTGTGTGTGGGGGGGTATCAGTGATCTGAGAGTAATTAAGATATGGGCTCACATCACACAAGGGCTTTGCACGCGGGAGACGAGCGGATAAAATTGAACGTGAAATAGTTGAGTTTAAAAGGGGGACTTTGATTAATTACAAAACTCTCAAAGGACGGTCCACCCCCTCTTAAATTGAACTGCCATCCAATAGCAGCCGCTCTAGAGCTGATGACCTCAGCACCTCTCCTTTATCTTTAACAGGCAGGTTATCTCGTTATTCATTGCGGCTCGCCTGTTCATTTGCTATATTGCTCGTTCTGCACGACTGAAATACATCATTATCTTTGTATCAAGCTGTTCCATGTAAAGATTTTCTTTAAGGGTAAGACAGTTGTGTGCTCGATGGAATTTCAATTGAGTTTATGACACATGGCCTATCTACACTGGTATTTTCCCCGTCACTGCGCACGCTCTCATCGCTAAAGATGTTGATTACAAGGTTTCATCATTAATATAATACGCTGCAAATAGCTGCTGATGTAATTCCTAAATCGAAATAAATGTGAAGGAATAGTTTGACATCTCAGGAAATAGGTGAAAGTTAGATGAGAATATTCATACCACTCTCATATATGTCCATTAAATATGAAGCTAAAGCCAGTAGCTGGTTAGTTTAGCTAAGCACAAAGACTGGAAACAGAGGAAAACCGCTCGCATGGCTCTGTGTGATGCTACAAAATCTGTCTAGCAGCACCTCTGAAGTCCACAGAATAACCTGTTATACCTCACTTGTTTAATCTGTACAAACACTGAATTGTTAAAATGACAGTTCTTCGTTTCATGGCCAAACTATTCATTGGCATGCAGATGACTAACTGAATATTAGAAGGTGTAAGTCCGTGCTAGTTTTTAATATCCGTGTTTTGCTTCATACGAGTTGTAAAATTGTCATTCACATCATAATTCTCATTCTTTTAAACATTGCCTATACTGTATATAGATTTTAATTAGTTAGTTAATTAGAAACCAAACACTGGCTCTAGAGAGAGCCTTTCACGTTTTTACGATACCTGAAGGTCACCGTAGTTCTCCAACACACTTGTGAAACTGTGATAACGTGAGCCGCAGAGTGCAAAACCGTGGTACCGCCAGCCGCCGTCTGACTTCCGTTGCTCCTAAAGTAGTGTTATTATGGTATGGATGGCCTCTGAGCGAGGTGAACGGCAGTAACACGGTTTTGCACTCGACGGCTTGCGTTTTCAGTCTTGGAAAGGGAGGAGTGAGCGGAGGGGTACTCGGTTGCAATCTGCATGCCGCAAAATCCTACACACTGTACCTTTAATTGTATGTACAGTGTTGCTGGCTGTAGCCTCAAACTATGTTCACACTACAAGCAGCAAAATGGCCTTGCGTGGCCAGCTACATTGTTGCCGCGTCGCCGTTGCGCAGCACTCGTTGACTTAGTTATGTCCTTAAATAGCACTGGGAACTGGCTAACGGCAAAACATACGATTGGTTGACGCTTCACCTCGTCATTGGAGCACTGAAAAAAGTTGAGACAAGCTCAACTTTGATTTGTAGCGCGTCACGCCCGTCACAAAGCGACAAATGTCGGGCGTCAGTTTGTAGCTTCATGTCACTGGCTTCCATTGAAAATGACTTGTAGTGTGTTGCCGTGTCGCTCGTAGTGTGTCAGATATGAGACTCGTATCGATCTTCTCTTCTAATTCTCTGCCAGAAAGCTTATTTCCCAAAATGTCAAACTATTCCTTTAACTATCACTGGTGGGATGCATCAGCTTACAATGTAATGTCGCATTCATCGGGTCAAATACGGGATTGCTTGGGCCTCATAGTCTGGTGAGTTACACAACAAAAGCAGTTACAAATGAATGTGGAAATAATGAAATATACAAAGAGGATCACTGGGCTTCCTAATGGATTGATCACCATGTGCACTTCCTGTCATCGCCTCTCTGTCCATATAATTCCCTGTGACTCTGCGGTTTGTGGGCTTTCTAGTAAAGCAGAAACGATTTCACAAAAGCAGCTCAAAGAAGCTTTAGATTAAAGCACCGATGCTTATCGCCGTTTACTGATATGATGCATTTAGAGGAAGCCCTCCTTCATTTAGTCTTCCTCCGAGCTGCGATGCCCATGATTGATAAAACTTTCAAAGGGAGTAAATTGATTTGCCTCCTCCTAGCAGGATTAATAGGCCACACTTATATTCACCTACAAAGTGTTCTTCAACACTCGTCTCTCTGGGCCTCTGGACTACATCACAGGATATCTGGTTCAATGACGGATCTCAGTTCACCGGCTGTTCCACTGAATACTGTTCATAGATGACTGACGATTCTTTCATTTGGGAATGAGAAACACGAGTAAAAAAAAAAAAAAGAATAAAAGAGGAGGGGACACGAGACAGAGAGCAGAGGAGAAACAAATTTTGCAGTCCAGATAAAGGGGAGGTGGAAGTGCTGTGTGCTGTGCCTTCATGATGATATTTCACCCTGAACAAACAAGCTGAGCCTCACAGAGAGAGGAAAGCATCGATCTACCCGGCTCCAATCATAATACATCCACTTTTCCCCAAGTTTACTTTATGGCATTCTATCAGGACTTTATAAATTATTTTAGGTGACAAATCGATCTGCAGCTTTGCCCCTCTCTCTCTGCTGAGTGAAGGGAAACTTGATTGTGAGTAGTATGTGTGCTTATGTAAATGTCTCTCGGTGTGTGTGTGTGTGTGTGTGTGGATACGCCCGCATGTGTGTCGTCTGCTTTGGAGGCATCATCTGCCATCTGGCCTCAAAGTACAGGGGCCACATGGTGGGAAAGCAAATGTCACTGGTCAGGCCTGCCAATGCCAAGTCCCGACAAATGACGTCAGGAGAAGCCCACACGGCCACTGCCCAAACAAACAACCCTCCTGACCCTTCGCCGCACAGATCGGGAGCTTGTAATGATGGCGTTGGTGATGTAAAGTAAGAATTAAAGCTTATCCTCGCGTGGCACTCAGTGACAGACTGTCTGGAAGAAGAGCTGATTTAAAAGCCTTCAGACAATATATCTTTAGGGATTAGAGAAAAGTTCATGGAGTGCAGACAAAAACACTGGTGACCTAGACTTGTGATGCGTTCATGGACTGTCACCCCACTCAGAAAATCCAAAAAGACAACAGGAAGCAAACATCTTCTACATCCAAGCCAGCTGTGATAAAGCCAGTGGCATTTAAGTATCAATCCTCCAAAATGGCAATGAAATCCAGTGAAACGGTGCTTCACATCTGCCAAACAAATGTGATTTCAATGCTGAAGCAGATTAGATTATATTTTTTCTTATCTAGGATGCAATCATGTGTGTTCTTCCAACGTGTTCTCACCCCAGCTCGTCATATACTGACGCTTTGTCAGACCTTAACTAAGCCTGTTGTGTCTCATACAGACGCTAAAGGGTGCCTTAAGGCCCAGACACACCAAGCTGACATAAAAAAACTAGCGGCGATGAAAGCCGACTATTGCATCGTCTCACGTCGCCTGTGTCTTTGCCAACAAGTTGCATTTGAACACACCACAAAGACTACAGGCAACGGCCAGTTAGCACATACGTTCTGCGCCAGCGTGAGAGGAAATAACTCTCCACACCAGCAGGTGGCGGTAGTCTGTAATCCTCATTCAAAAGGGTAAATCTGAAGAACGAGGACTGCGGATATACAAGCCGTTGTTATAATACAGCGTTTTCCGACCATTTTCACACCACTCTCACTCACCACTTAGCTTCATTCCAGATGGCCATGTCGCTGTGAAAATATCCGTGTATTGGAGCGATCAGATGAGGTGAAGATGAACGCCGACAGCCGTGACAAAGCGTTGCTATTTGGCGCACTGGTAATGAGAAAAGGCTGGATGGCCTGAACTTGTGGTGCATTCATAGACTATCACCCCACTCAGAAAATATAAAAAGACAACAGAGAGCAAATCCAAAGCAACATCTTCTACATCTGAGCCAACTGTATTAAAGCCAGTGGCATTTAAGTATCAATCAGGCGAAATGGCATTGAAATCCTGAACACGATCCAATGAAACACATCTGCCAAACAAAAAATGATTTTGAAGCTGATTAGATCATATTTTTTCTTGTCTTGGATGCGATCCCGTGTGTTCTTCCAACATAACTGTCCTACAAATCAATGCACACCATTGAACTCTGGTTAATGTCGCTTCTGATCTCGAACTGAACTTTACAGTAATTTACGTCTTTTCTTAGCCGTCACCTCAGTGCACAGAAGCAGCTGGAACATCATGGTTTCAACACTTGCCACAGTTGAAAAAAAAACCCTTCTTTTCAATTTGGGGATGCGGCTACACAGACAGTGTGAACCTGTTAAAAGCTTTGTGTTCAGAAGATCACATAGCATCTGCTCAACACCTCTGCAGTGGGGATTGTGCTCAACAGATGAGGCGGGGTAAACAACACAATGCCCTTGGAAAAAGAATTACTATTTCAAATGGGGAGTTTGCCAGTCGGGCGCCGTGCTGTCTTTGGTTTTTAATTACACACCATGAGATAAACGCACATCTGTATTTTTCTGCACCGCTACAAGGCCAAAAAGAAATGTTACAAGGTTGAACTGACAGGGCAAGGTGAAGGAAAAGTATGGTTCAGTTTAGTTTCATGGCCGCACTTTACATTTTCCAGCCAGTGTGCGACGGCAGTTAAGGGACTCGCGGCTGATGGTGCGGTGATGTACTGTACTCGAGGAGTTTCTCAAAGCCCCAGACGCATGCTGCAGTGTGTGTGCTTTAGCTATAGGCACAAGCACTCACAGTGACAGACACCTCCCTTTCTGTTCTAATCCCTTCTACACCTCTTCACCAGATGACAAGAGCTACTTTCCCTATAGACACAGTGAGAGAGAGCGAGGTGAAAAACAATTAAAAAGGCGCTAGTGGGTGGAACACTTGTCCCCATCTCATTGTTTCCCATCCAGGATGTACTGTATATAAATGATTTAATGAGTAAGACCATGTTTAAACATCTTTTGTGTTTTTGCCAGCCTGTAACGGTGTTAGTAACATACGTAGGCTTTAACATATTTGGTTACAATAGAGAGCTCCAGGGCAACACAGTCTCATGGCAGTTTGTGAAATAGTCACAAAATTTAATCTATTTAATTCATGTACATAGACACGAATTTCCCTTTTTTTTGTGACGCTCAGTACGACTTCAAACAACACCGGGCGACACACGTGTCAATTTCCGCTCCAGACTTTTCAAAATAAAACTACTTAGTTAGGATTAGGAATAGATCAACTTGGTTAGGTTTAGGCAACAAACTACTTACCTAGGTTTGGGAAAAGATCATGGTTTGGCTTAAAATAATACTGGAAGTGCCATAACTTAAGTACGGAAGTTACATGACAAAAATTACTTAGTTAGCTTTAGAAAAAGATCGTGGTTTGGGAAGTGCCGTAATTTAAGTACAGAAGTTATGTGGCAAATTAATCAACGTTGACTTAGTTTCACACTGGACACGAACACCGGTCTCCTGGGCGAAAGTCCTGTGTTATGATCAAACCATCCATTCCGACCTCCTCTTTACACTGCGTTTGCTGCTCTTTATACTTTCCAGTCCACAATTACGTGGATTACATACAAATTGATTTTCGTGCTGACCATCACAACATTTTTTTGAAATTCATGTCCATGTACACTAATCAATACATTACATTTTGTGACTATTGTAAATGGGCTGTCCAGGGATGACATATTTTTGTAGGCCAACCAGGAAGTTGGCATCGCCCTGGTTCCCTCCACAAAAAGCCAATGAGATTTTTTCCATTGGGTTTTGGATTGTTGCAGAAAATAAGATCCGTGGCAAAAAAATGTTTATGATAATTACACGTTTTGTTCAGCAAGATAATCTACACAAATGAACATCACTTTTATGATTTTTGAAGTGTGAATGCAAACACCAGAAGTAAAAAGCTAGACTGTAAAGGCGAATGAGTCGGCGTGACAACGTTTAGTAATCTCATTCAGCCACTTGTTAGCAAGCGCCTTTTTTAAGACACGTAACAGCTTCAAAATTCATGAGTGGGGTATTTATTGATGTATTTTATGTTGTAAAACAAAACGTTAAAATCTCTCCAGCTTGTGTTAACCTCAGACCTTATTTCAGGCATCTAAATAAAAACCAATTGACTTCCAGAGGAAGGAACTGCAAGTGCTAAAATGCAAACTCATTTCCGGGTTTTAGTACTCATTCCTGCAGCACTCTGTATGCTTTTAATGCTAAAAATCAAACACAGGTAGCATTACAAGCACACACATTCCCATATGGCCCATTTGTAGCTTTTTGATAAGCAGCAGTTGTTAAATTACAGATTATCCCAGCAATCCTGACAGGGATAAAACTGGTCATGCCGTCCTCAAGCAGAAAAACATCAGCCTCCCACTCCCAGCAACTCCCTTCCCTGCAGCACATGAGCACACACATATAAATAGCTTCACACATGAATGCATGCTGCACACACACATGGACACCGAGATGGAGACACACAAACACACCAGCTGCCATATGCAATAAAGAAGCGAGAAGACCTACTCTATTTTACACATCCGCGGGGGGTCAATAACTCATTAGAGCCGAAGAGAGAGGCAACTGAGGGAGATGACGTGGTGGGAGATGGTGGCTCTGGGCGCTTCACCTGAGGATATCAGCGTGTCATTGTGCCCAGAGGTCATGAGGACGATTCATGACTTCATTAGTGGTGTGTCATAAAACATGCCAGGGTGTTCCCAGCCCTGAAATAGGCTACTACGTGTAATTTGCCTGTTTTATTCGTCTCTAACCTTTTTCTGCCTTTCTGCAATTTTTACTGCTCATCCTATTGGCTTTTTATTTATCACCCTTTTATCGCCTGTCATGAACTTTGCATCTCGTTGAAATGCTCCATAAAAAAAATAAAGTTTATTATGAGGTTAGACCTCTGTCTGTCCCGCTACCGACACGGTGCAGAGCTTTGCCCTATATATGATTGTCTTTAAAGGAGGCATTGAAGCAAATATTTATACTATATAGATGATTCATTCTGCTCACTTGTTATTTCTGCCTTAAACTTACAAGATTGCTTCGATAGTTTTGAATATTTTTTTAGTTTCTTTGTTGATGACCCGAATCAAAAGGCGGCTGCCCCCTTCACTTCTTCCTTAACAAGCCCTGGCACGTCTCCAGTGAAGGGGACTCATCTGTTTAATCATCTCAATCACTGAGCTGGACCTGACTAAATATAGAATTCACAGAAAACACTGTGTGGGCTGCACCAGTGTACCACAGTACAGTGGACAGACTGTTAATGTCAATGGATCAAATGCAACAAAAAAAAAAAGATGGCTGTGTGTTTGTGTGAGCCTACATGAAAGTCAGAGGGTTTATCAGACAGCCTGTGTGTTTGTTTTGGGTGCATGTCTTTGAGTTACAACACTAAGCACACTTAAGGACATGTTTACGAAACGTATCTTGTTACAAAACCTAATCCCGAAGGCTTCGGCGACTTTTCAGTTGTATAAGTTCAAAATGTCTGGCTGGACGAGACAAGAGCCTGATTGTATAATATTATCAGTGGAAGACCATGTTATGCAATTTATCATACATTCACATCAGCGGTTTCCATCTTTGAATTGATGTCAAAATACCACCAAAAAATGCAGGATGAGTTGTTCAACCTTGTTAGGGACGTTTGCTAATTACTTGATCCAAAGAGTAAATCCATAAACACACAGACGATGTAATTAAATCATCTGCACGGCTCTGCGTCAACACCAATCATCTGAAATGACCTTGGAACTTCTTGGACTGGAGCGTGTTTTTGAAGTATATCAGCACCAGTGGGCAACCTCCGGTTCTGAAAAGTGAAGCCGATGGTGAAGTGCCTTAAACTTGTATTCTTTCTAATAGCCAGCAGGGGGCGACTCCTCTGGTTGCAAAAAAAGAAGTCTGAATGTTAGACGTCTATGAGAAAATGACCCTACTTCTCACTTGATTTATTACCTCAGTAAACATTGTAAAGATGAGTTTATGGTCTCAATCGCTAGTTTCAAGTCTTCTTCAATACAGCATGATGTTCATTTAGTAAATTATGGTCCCATTTAGAGTCAAATAGATCATAAAGAGGGTCTGCTTTAGAGCGTGGCTATCATTATTGTGATTAGCTCCACCCATTTGTGTCACTTCTGGTTCTAAAAAATCAAGATGACGACAGCCAAAATGCAGGTCTCGAGGCATCAAAAACGACAGTCCACAAACGGGGGACGTCACGGTGACTACATCCACATCCAGTCTATGGTCAGCACCTTGGATGGCCCTACCATCCCCCCACAGACCACCACCATACAAAATGACTAGTCTTATATAATGTATCTGTCAATATACTGTGACAAGAAAACAAGATGGAGCTGTGCTTTCGCTTGTAGAACGATCTAATGATTTACAGAGTTTACAAACCAAATGGATACACACCCATACGCATTTTCTGAGGCAAATATTACCATGTTCTGTTAGAAATAACACAAATTCAGAATATTTTCTGACAAATTGCTTTGCTTTGCTTAAATTACAGGATATGTAAATGCTAAATAACCACTCTGACTGCCTCTTAAATTAAAACACTGTGGCTATCTGTAGCTCTGACAAGCTTGCAGCATCCAGCTCAGCTGGGACGCCTGCGTTTGGTGCCATTTGGCAACCGCTGGAATATTTAAATGCCCTGATGAATACATAGCCCCTGGGCCTGACTGCTCAAACTGAACACTGACTCTGCTCTGACATGCTCAGCATACACTAATGGGACTTCTGACAGTCCCGTGCATTCATCCTACAAAAAAACCCAGCATTGTGCCAGAGGGGACCAGAGGCTGGGTGTGAATGCAGTGCACTGGCTGAAGATCTGGAGAACAAAAGGCCACAGGTCTGACTAGTGCAATGTGTCCATCAGCGCCCACTTATACTGTCAAACTGTCCTTGAGCAAGACACTGGACCACTTCCTGCACTCTTGTTGCAAATTACAGTACTCTGAATAAGAGCAACAGCTGTGGTACTTTTTAAGAGAATGAATCTACAACTCATTTCGGTTAGGGTCGGGAGTCTGGGTCAATGAAGAGGCGGTCCATTTTCTAGCAGCTGTGTGTACTTAACAATGACTCTGAACCCCTGAAGCTGGAGAAGATCTACAGCTAAGTGTTCTACAGTGTAAAACATACCAGGAAACTGTAACCTGCATGCAAGTCTGCCAAGATGTTGAAAGCTCCAGAGCTGTCCGTGGTGCTGAAACACAAAAAACAGTAAAAACGGCACCAAAATCTGCAAAAGGCTCAGTGCTCTCTATGTCCTGCACATGCTTCTCGGTGGACTGCCGCTGTCTCTAATCCCCTCGGAGATGACGGTGTTGTGTTGTGGAACACAGGAGACATTTCATTGATTATGGTTATTTTGGAAAATGTCAGTAGAGCAGTGTAGCCCGATGATGTTGACCTTTTCAGCCGCGTAGCATCACAGAACGATGCAATTCAAGATATTGATCACGAGCTGTTGCACATCTGAAATCCGTATATTTATTTCTCTTAAAAAAACAAACAAAAAATAATAATCCTGAATATTGAAATCAATAAATTTCGCCAAGAAACCATAAGCTTGGCATCGTGTAAGAGGTTTAATACGTAAAAGAAACAACGATATCACAGAGGCTTTTCTTTGTTTTTGGTTTATTTTTACGTTGTGAGACATTTGGTTTGATTGATTTACAACTGCTATTGATAACATTGATAACGTACAGCCACTAGATGTCACATTTACTTCACAACAAGTCGTGGCCAGGCTCTTACCGTCGATCTCAGCCATAGATTTGTTTTTTCCACACTAACTGACGACACAGAGATACCACGTGATACCAACGTCGTTTTACTATTGGCTCACAAGCCTTGTCAGAAATCAAACATCAGATATCTTCCAGAGAGATAAACAAAACAATCATTTTGGACCCGCCTACATTTTTTAAATGATTAATTCACAATCATAAAAAAAAAAAAAAATCTGGAAAACCCATACTTTTATTCGGCACCTTTCTAAAGTATTATTACGGTGCCGTATTATTATTTATATATATATATATTTGTTTTCAAAATATTTTTTATCAATAAGACCTTTAACACCATTTGAGTTACTATTTCAAATTATAACTTTGGGAGTATGAGCATTTCAGTTTTTGAGTCTTTGATTTTGGTTTAATTTTATGCTTTTATGACATTTCTTTAAGATTGTTTGGGTGATCATTTTTGAAATACACATCTGTACAAATTGTATTGATGTAAAATATCGTAGTATTTTTGATAAGATAAGAAAAGAAAAGAAAAAAAAATCCCCAATCAGGCTTATTGTTTTTTTTCTCTGTTAAGGATTTTTCAAAAGAAAAAAGGAGAAAGCCTTCAAAGCACTTTGCGCATCATCAACATGTCCAGAATAAGCCCCAAATCCATCACGACCTCCACAGAAAAACAAGCTCACCTTATTGAAGAGATTTCATTTTCTATCATATACAATCATAGACTATTACTATGTGGAGTAAGTCGAATTGAGGAGGGTTTCACGGTGTGCAGCGAGAGGAAAACACACAAACATGAGCGGTAAGTTGAAGGTTGTGGAGATGCCGCCTACCATTACGCATTGATTAGTCGCCCCACAGTGTGAAGCAGAGGAATTTCTGGGTGCAGATATAGGACCACTCCTCTCTCTCTCTCTCTGCATACCATTTTCTCTCTCCTCTCTCTCTCTCTCCACAGTAGAGGGGCTCGGCGGTGGTGAGGAGGAGGAGGAGGAGGAGGAGGAGGGGGAGGGTGGTCTTTGCAGTCGACGAGAGGAGGAACAGGAGTTTATTGAGGGAGGAAAAAAAAAAAACGCATGAGCACCGTTGCTTTGCGGATGGAAAAGAGAGAAAAGGGAAAAGATTGAGCTCGGACGACGCTCCGAAACTGCTGCTCGGATTGTTTAACTTGTTGATGCGACGTTATTCTACTGTGTTTTCCCCCCTCTGTCGTCTGGCTGCAGTGACAGATAGATGGGTGGCGGAATCGCAATCCGAGGATTTTATGAAACTCACCGTGGATTAAAAAGCAGCCTTCCCTAAGGTGGGTGCTTTTACTTTACATTCCTGGCTTATTGATGATGAGGTGACGAAACCCCAATTCATATTCTGCCGCAAAGTACAGTTACAATAGGGGGGAGAAAATGCTGGATGCTGGAGAGTGCTACTCAACAGTGCAATGCGCAGTGGCAGTATATATAAGTGTGTTTTCTCTTATTAAGCCCAGGTAGCTTCAGGAGCATTAACCACCAGTGTGTGTGTCTCTGTGCTGTTTCTTCCATGCAGATGCGATCCATCTCTGAGCCGTAGCACTGTGATAACCGGAGCAAAAGGGGGGGGTTTTTGTATTAAAAACCACCACTACAGACAGAGGCCAGCATGGCAGCAGGTGTAGCCGCGTGGCTCCCGTTCGCCCGGGCGGCCGCCATAGGATGGATGCCCGTGGCGAGCACCCCGATGCCCATCCCTCCGCAAGACAAGAAGAAAGGCAAGGACGGGCTCATCATCCTCAACGTGAGCGGCACCAAGTTCCAGACGTGGCGGACCACTCTGGAGAGGTACCCGGACACTTTGCTCGGGAGCACCGAGAGGGACTTCTTCTTCCACGAGGAGACGAACGAGTACTTTTTCGACCGTGACCCGGACATCTTCAGACACATTTTGAATTTCTACCGCACTGGGAAACTACACTATCCGCGCCAAGAGTGCATAGCTGCTTACGATGAAGAGCTCGCCTTTTTTGGCATCATCGCGGAGATCATTGGAGACTGTTGCTACGAGGAGTACAAGGACCGGAGGAGGGAGAACGCGGAGCGGCTCCAAGACGACGAGGAGATGGACCAGAGCAATGACGCACCGCCGGTCAACCTGTCGTCCAGGGAGTTCCTGTGGCGCGCTTTTGAAAACCCGCACACCAGCACCATGGCTCTGGTCTTCTACTATGTCACGGGCTTCTTCATAGCCATCTCGGTGATGGCCAACGTGGTGGAGACGGTGCCGTGCGGCGCTATGCCCAACAGGTCCAAGGAGCTGTCCTGCGGTGACCGTTACGCGCTGGCCTTCTTTTGTTTGGACACTGCGTGCGTAATGATATTCACGGTGGAGTATCTCCTCCGTTTGATAGCCGCACCGAGCCGCTACAAGTTCATGAAGAGTGTGATGAGCGTCATCGACGTGGTGGCCATCATGCCTTACTACATCGGCCTGGTGATGACCGACAACGACCAGGTGAGCGGCGCCTTCGTCACGCTCCGAGTCTTCCGGGTCTTTCGGATTTTCAAGTTCTCCCGACACTCCGCGGGGCTGCGCATCCTGGGCTACACCCTGAAGAGCTGCGCCTCCGAGCTGGGCTTCTTGCTCTTCTCCCTCACCATGGCCATCATTATCTTTGCCACGGTCATGTTTTATGCAGAAAAAGGCTCCACAGCCAGCAAGTTCACCAGTATCCCCGCGGCGTTTTGGTACACCATTGTCACCATGACAACACTGGGGTAAGTGGCTGCACATATAAGAGAAAACCCTTTAAGCTAACTTCCTCCTGTGAAACACCCATATCTACACAAAACAAGTCATGAATTACTTTATTACAGTAATACCATTTATTAATCAACTATTTATTGTTTTTCTAGCCTAATTAGAGCCTAATTGGCACACATGTTCAGGCCATTGTTTGGAGCTGTAAGTGGCTGCACATAAGAGAAACCCTTTAAAGGTCCCATATTGTCATGTCTGTTACAGTATAAAGCAGGTTTAAGCGCTATATAAATACTGTGAAAGTATCGAAACGTTCAATATACGGAGAAATACTCACAGCCCGTATTCAGAAACTGTGTGTTTGAAACAAGCCCGTCAGGATTTCTGTCCATATGTGATGTCACAAATCTACGATATTTAGACCATTACACGGTTTTAAAGGTGAACATTCTAAATGTGTCCCAGTTTAAGTATAAAGTATAAGTATATGTCCCAGTATAAAGCAGGTTTAAGTGCTATATAAATACCGTGAAAGTATCGAAACGTTCAATATACGGAGAAATACTCACAGCCCCGTATTCAGAAACTGTGTGTTTGAAAACAAGCCGTCAGGATTTCTGTCCATTTGTGATGTCACAAATCTACAATATTTAGACCATTACACGGTTTTAAAGGTGAACATTCTAAATGTGTCCCAGTTTATTTCTGGTTACAGTGTGTATGTGAATGACATCAGCTGACAGGATGTAAATATGGACTCGAGCCGTTGCCTAGCAACGCAATTCCGTTGCATTCCATCGAAAAGCGTTTCAGACAGAGGGTGAATACAGGTTTATTCAGGCAGACAGTTTGAGGAAAATATATATATTTTTTTTAACATTACAGCATGCAAACATGTTATAGTCAAAACATAAAATACAAGTATGAACCTGAAAATGAGCATAATATGGGACCTTTTAAGCTCACTTAACTAGCTTACTACCTCCTATGAAACACCCATATCTACAGCGAAACACGACACAAAACAATTCATTAATGAGTTAATTAAAGTAATAGCATTTATTAATCAACTATTTATTATTGAGGAGCAGTTAAAATAGCTGTACAGAGCCTAATTAGCACACATGTTCAGGCCATTGTTTGGAGCCAATTGTGGTGCTGCCACAGGTGTGCACAGTGGGCGTATTAACAACCAATATGAGTTGCAGCGCAGGAGGTTTATAAAAGCTGCTGTGCGCCATTCACTGCCTGTCAATGAGCCTCACAAAACAGTCCTCATCCGAAGGTTAAGGCCTCGTCCCTGCCTGTTTTCTATGCTCTTTAATGGACGCGCTCTTTTGGAAAGGTTACCGCAGTGAGCACAAACACTGTGACCAATAAACAGACAGTGGAAGGGGATTTTCAGAAATTCAGCTTTACAGGAGAGCCCTCAGGAGCACATAAAGAGAGGCTCCTATACCTGTAACTGGCCAAAGATCCTGCATATACCGCATTTCCTTAGGATTAAAGGCAGAGTACAAAATGTATAGACTACACACACCTCCCCCTTCCCTCTCACACACACCGTCTCTGAGGTCCTCTCTCTTCCTTTAACGAGGTACAGTAAATATTTGAATGTTAATTTCATGCTCGTGAACAACCGTCAGCTGCACTATCTGCTGATGTGGCATAAAATAATTAAAAGCAAGTTAAAACGATTACATCAATTTAATTTTGTATTGATGGACGCACTCAACCGCTCAGATGGATGCATTATTCTTATTACTGTTATTTTCCATTTGTTCACTCCAGTTCAGCATTCTGCTTTGTGCTTTCCAAGGTGCTGAAAAGTTGTTGTCAATGAGAAGCCTGGATGATTTTTTATCTGTTTTAATTGACTAAAGCAAATGTGGCGTTTGAGTGCCTTGTTTATTAAGTTATGCAGTTGGAAATATAATAATTGGACCGTTTCTAATTTGTGTGTAAAAATATCCTGGTTAATTCTGCGTGAGGTTGAACAGCCACTCAGCCAGTGTTAGTCCTCACACGCTGCTCTTCTCACTGATGACACAGGTCCTGTTGAAATAATGTTGTCTTTTAATTTCAAAGCTTTAACATCGCAGATCAAACATTGCAAAACAAATAGCCTCTGGCTGTGTGTACTCGTGTGTAGAAGTGCGTGCTTGAGATGTGTCAGGCATACTTGTGTGAATATGAAGTTTTCAGAATTATTTGTGGTTTAACGGATGCAGAGATGTGTACGCTTCATACAAACAAACTGACTTTTTATGTGTTTGATATTCCTGATCCTCGTCTCTGCATTGATGCAGCCGCTCTGCACCTGGTTGCCGTTCAGCTCTGCAGGCTACACATCTTATTGTTGTAATTATGATTATTATTATTATTTATTGTCACTACGCCAACCTCTCTCTATCTGCCCCCATGCAGCGGGTGACACTGAGTTAGTGGATTTCCTGTCTTCTTAATAGCACACAAAGCTCCCCCCCTGCACTCACTCAATACCAGTCAAACTACCGCTCACCCTCGAAATGACCACTGAGCGCATAATTAGTGATATGCACGATCCGGTGATTGAGGCCGCCAGCTTGAACGTATACTGTAATGCTGCATTGGCCACGCTTTTCCATTCACATTCAGATGAGAGATGAGTTGTGCAAGAGGAGGGTACATAATTTATCTTTGGGGAGCAACAAAGATGTTGCTGCATTCAGCTCGGAATCCCCTTTGTGTTGCTTAAAGATGGATTTGAAAAAGATGTTCTGCCGTGCGAGAACAAAAACGGAAACGTCCTTGGTAATGGGGACGTTTTCTGTCACTCCATTGTGAACCGTGGCAGCCCGGCTGACAGATTTGCAACCTCAAGTGAAGCCTTGCAGTGGCGCAGAATGCTGCATAGTGGACCACCGGTGGAGAGGCTGAACACCCATCACTGAAAGACAAAGTCGGCCCGTTCTCATGATCCATCATTGTCTCGAGGTGTGCTTTTAAAAAAACACATACACTAGAGCTGAATACACTGAAGTGAGGAAAATATCTGTTGTGCTCTCCTCCTGTAACCTTCAAATACTTATCTGATAAGGCGAAATGATGGTCTGTTTCAGATCTCACCATGCCGAAAAATTGATCCACGCCTAACAAATAGTTATTTAAGTCAGATACGAATAGGGTAGTCTCTCCATTCGGTCCCAAATACGCTCTTTAAAGACTAGCGGGGGGCGCTGCTGGCTGTAACCTCCATTTGAGGCGTTTGATTCCATTCTGATAGTCAATGATGCCGTATCCCTGCGTGGTATCATGATGCCTTTCCACTACATATATTTTCAATTTCCCTGACTCAAACCCTGTGGAAGTAAAGACAGTGGCGTGCGTTCTCTCCCCCGCTGATGGCCCATTGATTGTGCTTAAGCAGACGTGCAGACATTGGGAGAGCAGGGGCTCCCGTTCAGAGGCACTTGGCAGGCAGCCTGAATGAAAGGGAAGGGTGCCTGGAGACTATAGCGGGGGAATCAATAGCGCTGTGCAGCTGCGTGTCACGCCTCTGTGTGTCTGCTGCTCTGTGCCACCAAACACAGGACAAGACCCACTTATCCCTCCTTATTTATTGAGCCTAATCTCTGTGGCTGCTTTCGGATACCTAACAAAGAGGAAGCCGCCTCTGTCAGAATGCGCCTGCCAACGTCTCAGAGAATCGGGTGACTGGGTGTAAAATATGAGATTCTTATCTGCGGTATTGCAATATCTTTTGAAAACGGCACAGAGAGTGTAATTTTGTGACTTGATTTAATACGGTCCACTTTAAAGGATCAGTGTGTAACATTTAGGGGATCTATTGGCAGAAATAGAATATAATATTAATAAGTATGTGTATAATCACATGAAAATAAGAATTGTTGTGTTTTTGTTAGCTTAGAATGAGCCCTTCATATCTACATAGGGAGCGGGTCTTCTCCACGGAGTTCACCATGTTGCACCGCCTTGTTTCTACTGTAGCCCAGAACAGCTTGGGCCGGAGTCAATAACGTTACTCACTCCCGTCGCCGCTGCTCTCTCTCTCTTGCATCACCACTCACTTCCCACATACACACTAGGCTTGCTGCGGTAGTAGTTGTTACCGGTGTTACACGGTGGTCGGGCATACACCGATTACATTACTTGCCCACCGCCCCCACTGTTGTTTTGCTTCTTTTTTTTTATAGAAATAAAACCCATTTAGTTCATTTTGGCGTATCAGTGGTGTGTGATCAATATATAGTCGGACGACGGACGCTACAATCTGAAAGTGAAAGTGTCTGCTCCGTATGGAGTCTCAGCACAGAGCAGCAGGAGTGAGATTTCACACACACGGGATGAGAGAGAGTTGACAGACAGGACGATGGCTGAGGATTTGGTGTCAAAGCGAAAAGCAAAAGCGCCTATTTGGCAATATTTCAGATTTAAACCCAATGCTATAAGGGAACCATAATGTTAATGAGTCAATCGCCATGAGGAGGATGGAGCGGTCTCAGCCGGTGTGTGAGGCGCAGCAGAACTCCAGGTGGAAACCTGCAGCCTCGCAGCAAAAGCTGGACTGGAGAGGCCAGACAGCCACCTGACGGTAAAGATCAAAGTAAGCGCACTACATATATTGAGCACCTAGAGAGGGCCATTCGCATTTTCCTCACCGCTACATACCGCCAGATCTTAAACACCATTCCTTTAAGGCAGCGATAGATTCCTATATATAGATAGCATCCCACTTTATTAGGCTGGAATCAGATGATGCGGTGTGTTTCTTCCTCTTGTTTTCCTCTAGATGATCCACACGGTCAGGGTGAATTAGCTGCAGAGGGACTTTTTGGTGCTTCAGATCTTTTAAGTGATTTAAGGTGTAATGGAGTGCACTGCTGAGAGCAGCTGTGAAAACGGTGGAAGTCAAGCGCAACCCACAAGGGAAGGGGAGCGTGGAGGACAGGGTTTAGTGTGGCACACAGGCACACACGGACACAAACAGACATTACCTTTGATAGACGTAGCGGAGCCGACCATCCGACACATTTCTTTTTTGTTTCAAACACACACTTAGGGCTGTGCAATTTGGAGAAAAAAATCAAATATCACAATATTTTTTACCAAATACCTTGAAATTGCAACAATACTGTAGAGGTGAATATTGGTGCTTTTACAAAATATTTACAAAATTCGATTTTTGATAAATGATCATCAGTAATGTGAATATAATGACTAAGTGTGTAAAGACAAATAATAAAACAGCTTTAACAGTCTGGTAAGTTCAGAAAATTACATAATTTTACTGTAATGCAGCCTTTAAAACCAGGATAAGACACTTATGCCATATTATGAAATATTAAGACGATATCTATTCTCATATCACAATATCGCTATAATACCGTTATATTGCCCAGCCCTACACATACTTTTCTCACTATCGTCATATCAGTATCCTTCTTTCAGCCTCTGGATAATGCTGAGAGTATTCTAATTACCTATTTGTTGTGACATTTATGTGCATTGTCCTACGGTGCAACAAACACGTCTACACGCTGTAGTCACTCAACAGATGCAGAATTTATCACCATGTCGTTTCGTCCACGCCGCAGCTCCGCCCACCAAATACGACTGGAAGGGCCTGACAAGTGAGCCCTATAAACCTCTCAGGGTAGGATTTATAAGACAGAAAAGGCAAGGTTAACAGACATGAGGGTCACTGCTGGGCTCATAAACCACCAGGAGTATAACCATTATGATGCTTGCCAGTTTTGACACCTCAACCCCCGTCGCAATCAAAGCCTACAATGCAAAGCATTAACATCCTGCTCCGATATGGTGCAGAGCAAAGCTTTTTGAAGTCCAAACATGTCACATGTAATTAAATGCACAGGAACAATCTGGAGGGGCTTTTACTGTGTCTGTACCGGCGAGATAATAAATGCATTTTGATGATATGGTTGGATAAGTTACCCCCTCGCAGCCAATGCAGAGGATTTTCACTCTTCTTTTTTTTTCTCCGCCTGAGCACGACAGTCAGCGAGAACATTTGGTGTGTTTGATGATGTACTGCAACGGGTGTAATTTTTTTGTGTTCAGTAGAATACATTACACCACTTGGCATTGTGTATGTTATGCACATTATGAAAATCAGCAACCCATTATGAGCGACGTGATGAATCGCCGTGTAAAGCAAAAGTGGCTGATGTGAGGTGATGTGTAGGCCGCCATTAGCCTGTAGGCTCAGAGTGCCTCTCCAGGTGCTTCATTGGGGAGGAGAGGTGATGCTAATACGAGGCTGGTATAATGGTCCTGAAGTGACAGGTGACTTAATGAGGGAAACCTGGCACTGAGATGCAAAGCTCCTTTCTGCCCATGCAAATGAGTGCGAAATGGAGGAGTGAGAGCGAGGCGAGGGGCGGGAGCAGGCAGCCTTCTTCAGAGGAGATTAAGATCATTGTGAAAGACGGAATCTTTGAGAAAAAAAATGCTCTTTTTTTTCTGCTAAATTGAAAATACGCAAGCCCCTGCATTTTCTTTATTCTCTTTGTTTTCATCACACTGCTACAGTTTCACACTGGCAGCTAGAGATTTAAAAGGGTGTTATGGAGGTGTGAGTTGAATGATTGATTAACATTTTATAGGCATTCATATATTACAGATTTATTACATCACATTTATGTACTTTTTAATAGGTAGAAACTTTCATTTGCACCTTAAATTACATTTTAATGATAGTATGTATTGTATAATATAATGTCAAAAAGAAAATGTATTTGTGGTCAGTGAACTCTGAAGTGAAAAACAGATCCTGTCCAGCTGGTAGGTTGATGTGAGGATACTGTGTATGTGAACTGACTCTAAAAGCAGGCATGCGTCACTGCGGATGGTCAGATTGATAAATAATCTATATAGCAAGGACAAAATGGCTGTCCCTCCATTTGATTCGATTTCTTTGACAACCCGTCTTCGAGGCAGCGCCAATAACACTCATTCCATGTGGGGGGTTTTTCATTAATTCACTTTGAATGTGCTGCATTAAGCAGGGAAATAGACTAGCATGTTCTGCTCTTGGGCCTGGGTAACGTAGTGTGAGGACATAAAATATGGCATCAGTGTTTTTTCCCACCGCTCAGCATTTTCATCTTCTTCTTTGTGTTTGCAAGCAACGTCAAAGATTAATGGAATTTTCCAGAACGAGATTAAAGTTGCTCCGAACCAAAGCAAGCATCACTGCATTAGGAAATAAACAGATATGTGAGAAAACACATCACCTCGATTTCATTGTTGTTAGAAAGTATTTGCTCCGCCTGGCTCCACTTCCATCCAATCTAACAGCCAAGAAACCCTGACCCAGCTTGAGAGAATGAACGAAATGGGGGGAAATATTGCTTATATTATGTGACTGCATCCTATCTTGAAAGTCGATATGTCGTGAAAGATATCGGATGTAAAGTGTACGCCGTGAGATCAGTGGATCAAATGGTGTGCAAATGATAAACCCAAGCCCAACAGCTATCTTCTCCTCTGGTGCTGCATGGCTTATTTACATACTCAGCATTTACATACAGATGAAAATGGCTGGTCTGGTCGTGGAGATTGGTATGCAGACACACATAATGCCTCCTCATCACTTTGTTGAGATGTACAACAGTCTTCTAAGCGGTTTACACTGCGCTTAGCATCAGATCCATGCAATTATCATGTCAAATGTGTTCTACAAAAACATATTTAAAGAAGATTTTAGGATTGTCAGGCTATATGTAGAGCTCATTATTCTAAACACGTATCCCTATATTAGTATTTACGTCTCTAGTGACAAAGGTGCATACTGTTTTAGTTGCTTACAGAGGCTATCCCATGGTGGCCAAAAGAAGAAGGGCTGAGTGATGCCACGAAATTTGGTTTCAGTCCAATACCAAGTAATACCAAGGCCAGAATCGAATCGATCTGAGACCTTTCATTATTAAAGAGGACCTATTATGCTTTTGTGCTTTTTCTCTTTCCTTTAGTGTTACAAAGTTACAAAGCCCAAAGTCCAGGCCAAAGGGCCAAAGGGCCAAAGGGAGTTACTCTCCCCCACAGAAACACTGCTCCATAACTGTCTGAAAAGCCTTGATTGAAGTACTGACTTTTCTTCTTCGTAACGTGGTGATGTCACCACGTAACACTTCTGCATAATACCTGCCTAGCGGCTATTTGGCGCGCACTCAAACAGAGCTAGTTAGAGCGGAGCTGGAGCGGGGTCCAAAGAGTTTGGTTGGGTTGACCAATCACAACAGAGGTACTGCAGCACAGCCAGTATGAGAAAAATTATGCTTTGTTTTTTTTAACATGAAAGTGTGTAAACATGTAGTAGATCCCAAAATACATGTATGAACCTGGAAATAAGCATAATAGGTCCTCTTTACAGGCAGTAATGTATTATGATGTAGGGGAGGACCATGCGTCATGATTTTAGGTGAATATTATCATCTTATCATCATTAGTAGGCTACTTCTGAATATGTTTTGGTGGTTAATAACAAAAATGTTTATTGTGTGAATTCTATGAGATAACGAAGAGTTTGGCATGTGCATATACACAACAACAGCAGAGAAACAAAGAGTTCATGCATTAATAAGAGTGTTCATTCCATTTTCTTTTTGTATCAATCTCATTGATGTGAGCATCGATACCTAAAACAAGACTTAGTGCCGGTAGTCTCAATCCATTAGGTATCGATTCACCCACCACTCCTACAGCACAATGCAACCTAGGAAAACACCAGCAAATATCTTCACCGCTTTACAATACACACGCGACACGGAAATACACAAATGCAAGAAACAAAAGAGATGTTCTCAAAGACACTAATGAGCTAAGGTTGTCTACTTAAGTGATGTTTAAGTCAAATGCTGTTTCCCTTGATTCCAGTCTTTATGCTAAGCTAAGCTAACCAGCTGCTGGCTTTTGCTTCGTATTCATGAGTCTGAGTCTGAGACTGTCCTCCCAAGAAGAAACAACAGCATAAAATGCCCCTAAAACAATATACCTTTACGTTCAAGTGACAAAGCCCTATAGCACCCATGGTAATTATGACGGGAGAAAAGTATGGCGTTTATTTAGTATCAAAATCCGCGCACGCACAGAACAGTATCCGCGAGCGGAAGAGCATCCTCCCGAGGGACCAGTTCAGCTCCGTGTGCACAAATACTGTCGCGCGAGCACAGGCAGGGCTGTGATGAGCGCTTGCTCAACCCTCTCTACACACTTGCAACTGCTCAACTCGCTCGCTCGTCAAGTTGACTTTTGAGACTTTGGAGGCGGGGATGGAATAGACAGTGGCTGATGTGTCCGCTCATTGATTGGTTACTTTCAACACCTACAGTCTCTGACGGCGAAGGCAGAACATGAATAATTCATGAACACGTGACACCGTTGTCCAATCATAGAGCACAGAACACGTGAACATCCACTCCTCCAAATATCACAATGTTGTATCTGGAAAGTTGTCTGTTCCTCCAGTTTGGAGAAACAGACAGGAGTTACTGTACGAAAGCAAAGCAATGTACAGCTGTGGACAGGGCCGGCAGCAAAACATATTTTAGCCATCTAAAATGTATCATATTTTCACTGCTTTATCTTGCCGTCAGACAGCCCTTTCAAACGGGGAACTATTCTGAAATTGAAACTTATCTATACTCTCTCAAAGACGTTGATAAAAACAGTATAGATAAGTTTCACTTTAAGTTCAGCTCCACATTAGAAAATATTCTTATAGTCAAAACATAAAACTGATTTATTTTTCAATAGTGATTTCGAACATCTTTGGAAGGCGCAGACAAATAATGCTGTTCTGCCGATAAAGACGTCAGATCAGAAAAAGCAACATATTTTGTTGTTTAAATTGGAGGACTAGTCTCATCCAACTCTTGACAAAAAGCATATATCCTAAAATGTTGAACAATTCCTTTAAGCGCTTTGAGTTCTCTCCCTCTTATTCTGAAAGGATCTTTATATTATTGTAAAGGTTATTTTACTTTCCATTGTGGCAATTCATGTCCTTTCATTTTAGATGGCCCTCATTTTCAATAAAACATTTTCACATACTGCAGAAACCCTTTTTATGAGTTTGAGTCCAGCCACTAAAAGTTTCCTTGGAGAGACATACTGTAGTCACGACTACTCACTTGTTTAAATTTTTTCATGGTCGGGGTTTCACTGTGAGGTCAGAAAACTAATTATCAGCTCAACATGGTGTTGAAACAACAGAGGAATGATTTGTTATGAATAATTCCCACTCGGTCACATTAGCATTGCGGAAAAAAGAAAAATCACTGTAATAAATTGTGGAGTTAAACATATGCAAGTCACTGGCCTTGCATTTGTTACTTCTGTGTAACACTTGAGCTAATCGGCATAACACAGAACAGGCTGCGGTTTGTATTCACAGAGAAGCTGTAACATCTTTAATGTCCGCTATGCCTGTCTGAACATTACCACTCCCCGCGTTGGCATGTAATGAGTGCTGGTTGAGGGAGAAACAGTTGTTCTTTTATTTTTAGATGGCTCTGTCACTACGGTAAACATTGAACCAGCATTCATTATGCCGCATTTCCCAGACCCAACCCAGCCTTTGCCCCCGTCATGACCTCGAAATCCATCTTTTGCAGCACAGATGCAGGAACAAAAAGTTATGGGGAAGGTGATGATAGTCCCACCCGTCATTGAGAGGAGTTTGGGAGGGGAGAATTGCACTTTGCACCGTTTTTTTTCCCTCTCAGGCGCGTGGAGCAGCATAGCAAACACAATATCTTGAAACGGTGCCAGCTTTTATAATGCCAGGCTGCGAGCATCCCTCCCCCTGACATTTGTCTCTTTATCAAAAACGCCCCTCAGCCAACAAGCCAACATCTGTGATCAGCAGAGATTCAGAGATTATAGCTAACAGCAATCATCAGTCTGCTGTGTGAACGAAAAAGAGTTTAAAGAGTGATGTAACTTCTGCTGGTCCAACACCTTGTCTGAAGAGTGATAGGATATCGCTAGATAAAAAGAAAGTTATGCTGTTTTTAAAGCCTCTCAGCAAAACATGAACTTGGGTGAAATGAGAGAAATCCATTACCCTGACAGTGTACCTTAGTATCTACACTTAAATGCGGTGTAGCATACATTTATTTCACTTTTATAGTGTGTAATGTTAACACCAGTTACTGTCTCGTATCCTGTGAGAGCGTTAAAATCAATAGGGACTTTCATGTATTCAATACAAACACGAGGCTTGTCATCAGTTTCAGAGAGAGAGGGGCAACTTTGATGCAAACGCATTAATTGAAATTTGGTTTGCAGCCCATTCATAATACGTGAACGTGCGCGGCTTCACAGCAAAGTCATGAATATTGATTCAGCCCTGTTTGTCAGCTTAAAGCTCTGTTTCACCGTTGATGAACCGTCTCATTTCTGTCAGCGCTGAGGCATCTTGTGCCAGTTTGCAGCAGCCATGCAGGATACCACAATAAAAGCTCCTCATGATCAATACCGAGGAATGAAATCCACAGTCTGCTGTAAAGACAGAATACAGATGTCTGTAAAGCGCACACAAGTGTGGCTTTGAATCGTGCTGCCCATACTTGCCACCGTTAACCCAGTTTCGTTGTTGAGTCTTTGCCACGGGCTCCATAGATTATTAGTTTCTGTATGCAGCATGAATGATAAGAGGCAGTGTCCCATTTCAGTTATAGGTATAAAGAGCTTTCTCCTGTCTGCCTGGCAGGGAGGTCCTGCTGAGATGAAGGATGTCAGCTCGTCACCCTGACGCATAGCAGCTGTTTCCTGCCTGCCCCAGCTTCTATAAATAGCTAAATATATCACCTAATGTAGGCCATTTGGTCAAACAGAAACTAAACAGGGCATGTGCTCTGGGGCTATATTTTTCTCTTTCACCCCAAACTAATCCCTCATGTACAGGTGTGTCAGTGACTTCATGTTTTCCTTTTCTTTAGCTGTCTTCTTGCGGTCGCAGACGGATTGATGACATATTATTTTATGTCAAGTACGGACCTTCGGACCCGCTGATCGCGAGTGCAGTAGGTCTTGTAAAGATAAATAGTAGAGCTGCTACTAAAGATTAATCGATTAGTCAACTGTTGAATTAATTGGTAACTATTTTGATAATCGATTAATTGGTATGAGTAATTTTTATGAAGAAAAAAAAATTTCTGATTCCAGCTCCTTATATGTGAATATTTTCTGGTTTCTTTAAGGCTGGCCCAGACTAAAAGATTTTTGAAGATGTTAAAAAAGTGAGAGACCCCACAGACAACGACATGTTATGGTAAATTTAACAGTTTTGTTTAGGGGATGCACCGATCCGACTTTTTCAGTCCCAATACCGATAGCGATACCTGGGCTTTGGGTATCGGCTAATACTGAGTACCGATCTGATACCAGTGTTTAATTATAAGCTGTATGCCTCACTGTGTGGAAGTGACTGGTATCATTCTTTTATATGTAAGGAAACATCAGGCTTGACTTTAACATTGCTTTACTAACTTTGTAAAACAAAATGTGACCAATAAATACATAGATATAAATGTACTGAATTGTTCTTTATTATTAAAATAATAAATCGTACACCAACAACTTGGTAAAAAAAAGTCGTTGTTTTCACTTCAGTCAGCTTGGTTCTCAATTGGCTATCGTTCTTTCCCACGTGACTGCGTCATCGGCTGTCCTCGGGGTTTCCCACACACAACAGGAGATCCGATCGTAAATATTGAACATGTTTAATATTTGAAATTGGTGCGGCCAGGATGGATTTCCGAGCTGATCGGGGATGTAAAAAGCACTCTTAACATACCTCACATCACATGAATATCTGGAGAGATAATCTGTAGAACCATCAAAAATCAGGGCTTTGCTGACCATTGTCAGGAGGGGGGAATCAGGCACAAAATCAGCTTGATTCTCGTGGAGTGTGTACCCGGCATTACTCCTCTGTGACAGTAAACTGAATATCTTTGAGTTGTGGACAAAACAAGAATTTGAAGACGTCATCTTGGGCTTTGGGAAACAGTGATGTGAAACACATTTTTCACAATTTTCTGACATTTTATAGACCAAACAACTAATTGAATAATCAAGAAAATAATCAACAGATTAATCAATAATGAAAATAATCGTTAGTTGCAGCTCTAATAAATAGTATAAATATATATGTTATTATTTTGCTATCTATCATCATTGCAACTGCCCGTTGCTATTATTACAGTTACTATCATAGGCTACTGTATAATGGTGCTGGACACAATAAAGCCTCTATAATATAAAGCTTTCCAATACAATCACCCTGCAGTAACTACCAGCTTGTGAAATGTGCATTGTTTTCTAGTGTTTTTTTAGTTGTTGGTTCTTGTTATGGTGATAGTCAACAGTTCAATCACACACAACAATATGATGTAATTGAAATACCTCAAAGTAAGGTCTTAAAGAATTACCACAGTGTTAAATCAAGGCTTTACTGCCACAGTCTCAACAGGGATCGAGCATTAAATCTTCACAAAGGGAAATGGTGATGATGCTTTTATTGTGCCCACCACCTGTAAATCCAGAGCAGTCACATGGCAGGTTGAAGGCATTACATATCAGTGTCTGTCTTTTGTCTGTATTTCAGCGTAATTTACTATCCCACGGTGATAAAACCACAGCATTCTTCGAGGTTGCTACAGTAGTTTTTTCTATCAGCCACACTGGTTCTATGAATTGCAATGTTCGTCTGTCGGCTGGTTGGCCCACCGCTTTAAATTACAGACTGAAATATCTCCACAACTCTTGTATGGATTTCCATGACATTTTGTACATATATCCATGGTCCCCAGAGGATGAAGCCTACTGACTTTGGTGATCCTCTGACTTTTCTTATAGCGCCACCACGAGGTTGACATTTGCAGTTTTAATTGAAATGTCTCTCCAACTGTTGCATGTCTTGTCTTGAAAGTTGGAACAGATGTTCAGGTTCCCCTCAGGATGAATTGTAATTACTTTGATGATCCATAAAGGTGGGGCTGTATGGTGGTGAAGTGGTTAGCACTGTCGCTTCACAGCAGGAGGGTCACACTGGGGTCCCTCTGTATGGAGTTTGCATGTTCTCCCCATGTTAGCGTGGGTTTTCTCTGGATTCCGGCTTCAAAGACATGAAGGTTAGGTTAATTGTTGACTCTAAATTGCCCGTAGGTGTCAATATGAGCATGAATGGTTGTCTGTCTCTATGTGTCAGCCCTGTGATAGTCTGGTGACCTGTTCAGGGTGTATCCTGCCTTTGCAATGTCAGCTGGCATCGGCTCCAGCCCCCCTGCGACCCCGAATAGGAGAAGCGGTTACAGATAATGGAAGGATGGATGGATCCATTAACGTCATCTACAGATGTGGCTGCTTTCATTTGACGGTGTTGCCGCCAAGGCAACTATAGAAGCAGACCTAGAGTAACTTCGCTGGAAACTTAAAACTTAAGCCACAATATGAGATATTTGTGTCTTGTTATGTTTGTAGTGAATGAAACTGGCAAGACTTTTCTTTGTTCTAGCTGATATTCATCTGCTGGCCTTCAGTAAGTTTGTTCTTGACATTTAATCAGCTGTTTCTCCGCTGTGGAACCGATAGAACAGTAAGACCAAATGATGGGTACCTTTGTGTAGGCCCTATGTATGTTTATTTATGTGTACCTGTGTGTACGGGGAATGCCTAATTTATCTATTTTTAAAGCCTTAACATGTTTAGCCACACTAAAAGAAAGCATTTTGTAAACGGTATCTTCGCGTTTGCTATGTGGATAATAAAGCGTAGCGCCATCGTCAGGTCCAAATTTAAATTTGTCCAACTCTTTGATTTACGACCGAATGCCTGCAATAGCCTACTAATGACATTCCCATCAGCCTCAGCTGTACTTTGCATGATAACACACTAAACTAAGATAGTGAATATGGTGAACATTACAGCTGCTAAAATCAGCATGTTAGCATTGTCATTGTGACCATGTTAGAAAGCTGACATTTACGTTTAGCTCCAAGCAGAACTGTGCCTACAGTAAGTACAGCCTCACAGAGCTGCTGGTTTTAACTACTGTCAGTAGTAACTACAGTCTGTCAAGGTATAACTGTACGACAAGTCTAAAAATGGTAAGACCTGCTACTTCCAGCTCTACCTTCACACCGGATGACTCTCACATTTGATGGTGCTATCACAGCTCATTTCTACATCACTGCTAAAGGAAATCTTGTCAGTGTTCAGTCAGGACGGTTTGCTGTCATTGTGTTGTAGCTTTACATTATAGGTCTTTACCATCTGGTCTCAGAGACGGATCTTGTGGTGGAGTGTAAATAGGTACATTTTAATCAATATTGTACTTTTTGAGATACTTGGACTTCATTTGAGTATTTCTACTGTTTGAGACTTTATATTTCAGAAGGAAATATTTGATTTGTTACTCCACTGCAATTATTTGACAGCTGTAGTTAGTTAAAGCTGCAGTGGGTAGAAATGGAGCAAATATGATTAAAAAAGTAATTTTTATAAAATTGGTGTACCCAGAGCCGAGCTGGAGCCTGCCGTTTCTGAGCAGCTGTCAATTACTTGCAAACTCCGATCAAACGGTCAAACTAGGCAGCGCCGATCAAATATAAATCAATATTCTGTTACTGTAATGCCTATTTCTCTCCTCAAATGTTCCCAGAAACATCTTGTAGTGTACCGTTTAGCTGTAAAATGAGAAAGTTTAGTGTAGAAATTTAGCGTAAATTTTGAGAATTATTTAGTGTTCTTCCCAACAAGGTAACATGACATGGTTGATACCAACCAATTCCTTATGTTTTCTAGTTTCATATGATACCAGTATCTTTACTCTATCTTTAAGACTGAACCGACTACAACCTCCGAAAGACAGAATAGCGGCCGTCCGATTGTTAAGAAGTTAATAGTTTATATAATAAAAGATACTTGGCGTCCGTGTATCGATACAATATTGCTACGCAAAATATTACAATACTATGCTGTATCGATTTTTCCCTCACTGCTACTGCTTACACATGAATGCATTAGTAATGATGGTATAAATCTGAAAGGGGCCATTCTGAATTATGAATACTTATTTTGATATTTTAAAGTACATTTTGCTGAAGCAAAATTTTGAATGAAATTCAACTTGTAACATAGTATTTAAATAAAGTAGCCTACGTGAAAGTAGTAAATACACACTCCAGGAGGGTAAGTTAGGCTACCAACTAACAAGTTCACACCAGGTAAGCATATTGAAGCATTAAAAAGACAAATCCTAATCTTATCCTGTCAATGCCTTCTGATGCTGTAACGGCTGGATTTCATTGACTTAAAAAATGGCAACAATTTAAAAGCTTTATTCAGAATCTGGATGGACAATAGTTACTGTAGATTGATATATTCGCCTAGGTGTTATTTATTGAAGTGTGGGTTCTTCTCCCACCTACAGTAAAGGATTTCCTGCCTGTGTGTCTCCCTGCAGGCGTCCTACACAGGAGTATCTCAAATGCTTAAGGATTGCATTTCCATGCAGGGATTTTCGCTTCTTTTTCAAGGTATTAGTGGAAAACCGTAAACAGTTGATTATTATTTGTATTTTTCCCCTTAGCCAATTGTCCGTAATCCCTGTGGAGGAGCTTAAGAGTTAGATTTCTGGCATGCATGGCCTTATCTTTACATAACGGCCACAGACAAACGGAGTGTGTCTCATTTTGACTAAGCCACACATTTGGGCCGAAAGGCAAAGACAATTGAGTTGAGCAGAGAAGAAAGTAGCTCAGACAGTTTGCATTGATAAAGCCGGACACTGCAATCAGGTCCAGCTTAGCCTCATTTAAATGCACATGCAGACCTGCTCTCACATGCCTGGGAACACACAGTATGTACTTCCCTGATGTAAATACCGTTAGTGATGTTTGATCCTTGCTGTCCTCTGGAGGTCACAGGGGAATCACGCCTGAGCATTCTGGGAGACGGATCCAGCATCAGCCTCTCCATGTGACATTCAATTACCTCCAAAGGTGAAGTGGTCTCATTCGGATCCAAAAAAAATCAATTTTGCATGGACTTCTCTACAGTTTACACCTCCGGGCTCTCCTCCACACTTTTGTGTACACACGTCGGTGACAGAAAAACAAGCTGCGTCGCCACCGCGTTCCAACTCCCATCGTCTTTTCTATGAAACGGCATCCATCAAAGTTAATGGGCTGTAATCATCACCACAAATACACTGTCACACATCCCACTGCTCGCTCCTGAGTATTCAACTCCCAGTCAATGGGATGTAAAGAGCGACAAGCGCGAGGAACACAATTTCCCATATCATTAACGACTCCCAAGTACGAACTGGAAGAGAATCAAAAAAACTCTTTTCAGAATTTAAAAACCTTTGGGGACTGCGGAGGAGAAACATTTATCAGATGCGCATGTGACATGCAGTCGATACTACTGACGCTGTATTTCGGGAACTTATCAACATTGTCATCTCGGGAAATAATTCTTATTAAAGTATGTCACTCACTACCGACAGATCTGCTGTGTGGTAGATTAATTTTCCAAGCAGCCGATCTTGCCAGCTTCAAATCAGGGTTCGGCGTATGCTACATATCTACTTATCTCCAGGCTGTATGCTGCTGGACATCTGATTATACAGTACATCACGACACACACACACGCAAACTACTCTTTCAGCGCCTGGTATGGCAGCGCTCCAAGAACACTCTCCCTGTAGTATTTGAGTGTTTGATAGGATGTTTTAGCTGTAGCATCCCCAGAAGACAATTTGTAGACCTCAACAGATGGAGAAGTCCAATTAGAAAGCGGGCGAATGAATGGGAGAGATGGGAGACAAACGTTCCAGCTCTTTTTCTCTCTCTCCCCCAGGACAGACTGCTAATCTTAGAGTACAGGTACAAAACCAACATCACTTCTGTTTCGAAGGGGAAACATTTTTAAAAAAGAGAAATAAAAGCTAGAAAGCAGACGGGGGGTGGTGGTGGTGGGGGGGGAAGCGCCTGTGATTTAATTTCTTAACACTACACAGTCAATTTGATACAGCTTGCTCTCACTCCACATCTACAGTATGTAAAAATATCTCCTTCTGTTGTCTGATTCTTCAAGGGCAGACGTCCCACAAAGCAATTGCCTTGCCATCAGCCAAGACCAAAAAAAGGAGAAGAAATGAAAAAGTGCTTAAATATAGCAACCCCCTGGGATAGTGGGAGGGAGGGCGTGCTGTAGTGTGATTAAAATGAATAACCTTCATTTGAGTCACGATTGTTAACGGTATGTTCGTATGTGTCTGTGGTGGAGCCAAAGCTGTCTTCAGAATGTTAACATCATTATTCATCAGGAAGCATGTCCTCTGCAGTGACGAAGATGCTGAAGTTATAAATAATGGGGACTTGTGTCATTAAGTACAGATGCTTTCTCCCGCTGGCCCAGGGTCAGTTTAATTCAGGCATCAGCCACCCCTACTGTGAAAGCAGACACAGCTATAAACCCATTGATGACTGATAGATTGTGTGGATGCAAGACCAATTTTCATTGGCAAAATGACCTTTCGGTGGTGTTGTTGTTGTTCCACCCATGGCCCTGAGTTATTATTTTTCGTGTCATTTTTTGATTTGACAGGAGAAGTCTCGTGGAGTGAAATGGAAAAAGTAATGATGTCCCCATGCGCATGGAGTAGCGTGGTGCAGTTGGGGAGATGGTGGATACGGCTGCAGCTATAGCAGCTCTACTCTGCCCCAGGGGCCAGTCAGCAGCTGTTAGAAGAGATGTAGCTCTTCCCAATACTTCCCCACAGGTTCTCGCTGGTTCCTGGTACTCGCTGTTATCTGGGCTTGCTGCTGTCGCCAGCCTGGCTGCTGTCCACACTCTCTGAGAGAGCGCTCAGTACATTTTTACGCTTCACCAGTCTTTCTGTCTCATCCCAACCTCCGCTATTCCCCTCAGCCTCACTGTGAGATTTTGAAGTGTTCCTTTGAACTTGCAGCTGTTTTTTTTAAACGGCTGGAATTTGTACCTTGATGTTTGTTTCAAAGACGGCCTCGGAGGAATTTGAAATGCTTCTTTCACTGGTGTGACAATTAATCTGAGGCCATTACTGTATTGAGCTCTGCATCTGCTTACTGTATCCCATACGAGGCGTTAACTACCCTGCATGAGAGCGTAGTGTAGGCTACAGGAAGCAAACTCGAAGATGAGGGGCTGCAGCTGTTGGTGTAAAAAGCTGATATAGACAATTTAAAGTTGCAACTCAAACAGAATCTAGAAGTTTTCTGGTGTTGAACATTAGGAAAATCAATCCTCCCTCCCCCAACATGTATTATCCTGAGACTTTCTCCTTTCCTCCGAATCCCGGGCATTACTATGTTTGCTTACCTTCTTTTAAGTCTTTTTTAGCCTCTTGAATCCGAGGCCTCTGGACCCTGCTCGAGAATGACATGCCCATAATGAATAGAGTGTATCTCTGCAACTACAAGCTCTATTTGAATAATCTTGATATCGTAATAAAGGTAACATTTGTGAGATTTCTGCAGAGGTGTAGCCATCAGTATATATGTTATGAAGATGGAACACAGCAAAAATGAAACATTTCATTTCCGCCTAACAAAACTGGACACTTGTTCAAAACTTCTTGTAAACCATATCACAACATTACCTGTGCACAGGCAACACATTCTCACTCCCAACTTATCATATACCGCTGTTTGGTCAATGCCCCTTGGCATCGCTAATAAAGTGAAGCAGGGCAAAGTTGGAGAGGTTTTAGTAGAGGCTTGTTAAGGCGATATCTTCAAATTGGCCATTTGGGTACATTTGGGTACCATCTGTGCCATTTGAAACTTTCTCAGATAACTGTAAAACTCATTTGATTTAATTTCCATGTCACTATACACGAATCTGGGGAAGTACCAGAAGTAAACACTTTGCCATTACTGCGGTGACGTCTTCCTATAATACATGCGCGTTTGAAAGCAAGCTGTCCTAAGAAGTGTACGATTTACTTTATATGTAACGTTACTTTTAACAACAATGTCTAGGAGTTCGGGAAGAACCTGTGCAGTTCTCAGCTGCCTAACATGGTGAAACAAATAATGTCAGCTAAGTTAACACTGCTTTGCTAACGTTAGTTAACATCGTTAGTGGGCTGAGACACTGTCTAGGGGCTGCAGCGGTCCCACAGAATAAATTAACTTCAATTAACATCAATTGACTGTGGCGTTATTGTGAAATATAACATTAGTTGCTCTAACTAGGACAACCTAATGACCACAAAGTAAATATAATTTGGTCTCCATCACAAATACAACATGTACAAAGTATCTGCTAGCCGCACAGGCGCCAGAAGTAGAGGGGCCCTTGGCCCCCCACTTTACAGCCCTGTCCCACTTTCTTTTTTAGGTCACGAATCACTGTATTCCTACAAAAGCCCCTATATTGCAACATGGTAAAAAAAGACGTTTCAATCTTTCCAGTCCACCCCGTGTTTGTCAAGACTGGAGGTACATGTGTTTTTACTCCATGGATTTGCTTTCTTTTTAATCTGTGCAGCAGCTGTCTGCACGGCTCCGTCTCAGCTGTGTCTCACGTAACCGCAACCTGAACTGAAGCCGTTGAGTTCTTGCTGCGCAGTGGGCCCTCTCTTCCTTTGGGGATGGACAGGATGTCAACCGTGGCGTACTGTCCTCAGTGCGAGGGGTCTGCAGCGATGATGACACCCCGTCTCGTTTACCATGCTTATGCTGTGTGACGTTTTCCCATCAACATTCATAATCATACAACCTTTATGATTAAATTGTTTGCTCGAGCACAAAATTCTTCATAGATCTAGCCTCGTAATTTTGCTCCAGATTGATGTGTTTAACTTTAATATGTTCAACATTTTCTTACGGGGAAGCATCACACCACAGTCTCTCGAAATCCTGCTGGAAACACTGTATTACGTCATCCAACGCTACCCCCCAACTTCAAAACTCATTCCGGCACCACTGGCTAACCGTGTTAACTGGTGGCTCTCAGCCGGATGCGTTGTGGTTGCTCATAGTGACGGCAGCTGTGTCCTCATAAAAGCCTTATATTTTACGTTATTCAATTTTAAATACATACTCATCTGTGTTTATTATCTATGCCACCGTTAGCATGTTTTTGCTGTGTGCTCAGTTACTTGCTTGGTGTTAGAATTGAGTTTCATTTTGGTAAAAATGGTTGTCATTAGCTTTTAGCCGAGCTTCTTCCTGTTATGTGGGTATGCAGGATGAATATGTTGCTACATATTTAACATGTCCTTGTCTGGTATTTGTTGTGATGTGCGCAACTGGGGCAAATTCGTTTTTCCTAGGATGGTGAAGGCCTAACCCGCCCTACCCTGCCTCTGATTGGCCAGTAGGCTACTCGTTGCCTTCATTGGTTGGGTTGGGTAGGGGCGGCTGTAGCTCAGTGGGAAGAGCGGGTCGTCCTTTAACTGCAAGGCTCCTCCTGTCTGAATGTTGTAGTGTCCTTGAGCAAGACACTGAATCCCAAGTTGCTCCCCGGGTGCTTGGAAAAACAAATTTGCATCCAGGTGACGCTCGAGTTCAAGCTTTTATAGTTACATTGACCTGCACAGAGACTGCAGCGTGATAGTCAATCAATCATGAAAGTTCATTTTGGAAATAGTAGTTAGTGACTAAACAATCCAAATATAAGATCTACTTACTAGCTTTCTTCTTCATCAGTGGAGTTTGCTCAGATGTCTGAGAGATGAATCAGTTGAAATGTGAGCTCAGTAGTTTTGATTTCAAAGCATCCACCAGTTCAGTTTTCTCAAATGAGAGGAAGTGCTGCTTTTCTTTGTCTTCTATAATTGGCAATTAAATGACCTTTCAGTTTTGAACTGTTGGTCTAGACATCAGACTTCAGGTCCGGTGATGGGCATTTTCAATTATTTCTTTTACATTTACATTTACATTCAACAGTTAACAAATTAAAGGTGTACTTGAGTGATTTATTATTGAATTCCCATATAGTTTGGGCATGTGAGAGACAGATTTAAAATAGAACTGTCAAAACTGAGACAGTAGAGGCTGAGATATCCTGACTTTTTTTCCATAGTAAGAGTAAACTGGATTTACAATTCCCAAAATGCAACTCGTAAGCGCCTTTTATTAAACCCTCCCTGACTGGTAAATGCCCACTTCTTTCAAACTCCAAACTTCTCGTTTGTAACTGTGGCCTTATCTTTTAAATTTGAAGTGCAGATAACCCTGATGACTCCTCATGATGAGGAATCTTAAAGTTGGTGGAGTGCCCCTTTTAATAAAAATAGATGAATCGATATTGAAAATAATCAGTAAATACAGCTCTAAATGGCTAAAATTGACTCATTTATATTAAATACCACGCAAATGTTTCCTCACAGCAAGTGTAATATTACCGAGAGGACAAATACACTGAGCCCAAAGTCTGGTGACTGTTCTCTAGTGCAGATTTTTAGATACTGTAACTCATGAATGCACACGCTGCAAACTCAGAGTTAAGGGGCCATTTGGTGGAGGGAGCTGATATCCAGCGGCTGCTCTGTGTGGAATCGCACATCAAAGTTAATCTTGCACCGTCTGCTCTGGCGCCGCGGAGCACTAATCTGCTGTCAGTGTAATGAGACTCCTGGACCAGTTCCCCCTCTCCAACACAGAGGCATTAATCCGCTAGACCTTTCACGTTTTTCCTCTTCTCCATCACCTGACCGCACAACAAAGGTCACAGGGGTCACTTTGAAATTTCTTGTGGTCATAGTTGACCATTTGCATTGGTCCTTATGTACAGTATGTGCCAGTGAGAGGCCAGTTTGATCCGTTGTGTCTTTGTGAGGTGGAATTTCACATTGCAGAATACAATGAAATAGGGCTGTCTAAGTTAAAGCGATAATAATGCATTACTGCAACTTGCGTCTTTTAGGTTGTAGCAGGCTCAGTTTTAAAGCTAGAGTGAAGATACTTGAAACTAGAAAACCTCAGGAATCCATTGGTACCAACGATGTCATACTAGCAGCGAAGGAGGCTAAATTACGCTCCAAATGGCATGGCCATTTTTAAAGGGGTCCCTTGACCTCTGACCTCAAGATATGTGAGTGAAAATGGGTTCTCTGTCTTTCTCCCCTTTACAGACATGCCCACTTTATGATAATCACATGCAGTTTTGAGAAAGTCATAGTCGAGTCAGCACACTGACACACTGACAGCTGTTGTTGCCTGTTGGGCTACAGTTTGCCATGTTATGATCTGAGCATATGCTTTTATGCTAAATGCAGTACCTGTGAGGGTTTCTGGACAATATTTGTCATTGTTTTGTGTTGTCAATTGATTTCCAATAATAAATATATACATACATTTGCATAAAGCAATCATGTTTGTCCACTCCCATGCTGATAAGAGTATTAAATATTTGACAAATCTCCCTTTTAAGGTAAATGTTGAACAGATAAAAAATATGTGATTAATTTGTGATTAATCACGATTAACTATTTTAATCGATTGACAGCCCTAGAATAAAACAACAATACAGCTAATACTGTTAACACTAAATGCTACTACTGCAATTACTACTTAAATTTTTCCTTAATTGGTCATCTCTAAATTTCAGCGCTTTCACCTTTAACCCCGCCTCAGGCCTTCACACACCAGAGGTGAAGTGCCTTGCCACCGGCTTTATCAAAGCTTTCTGTGTTCAAGAAAATGCCACCGCTCTCTCGCCCGCGTGCCGATTAACCTACGATGAATACAGAATGAGTTCATTAGCATAATCGCTTGAGTGTCTGATGATTTCATTTTTATTATCACGTTCTCTTATAATCCATAGCTCTGGCGCCCCTTCATGCTTCCAACCCCCTCTTTCATGTTCCTTTGCCCTCCCCATTCAGCCACGAAGCAGTGTAATTGCATTATCAAAGTATTATACTGACGTTATGGGAATCTATTTTTGGCCCTTGGCTTTCTATAGTAATGTGAGGAGGATGGGCAGACATTTAAACATGGAATGACATATAAGACTGTGGGCAATGTTTGAGTCAGTTTACCTAGTTCCATCATGTCCCGACTGATCGAACACTTGCATCATCCAGACCTCCCCCTGACACACATTATTACTCTCACATTTGCTGTTTGCAGCATAGCATGCTATTTTATGGCTCCATGTGGACACTTAACCCTCGTAAAACTTCTATTAATACAGAACAGCCATTCATCTTGTAATTAAAAGAAATTGCCACAAGGAATTGGTTGTAATCATGACCATGGAGGAGCTGAAGTAGAGGTGACTTGGCACATAATAGCAGCGGAATAGGGCTGCTTTTTTGCATAGGACAGCAGTTGTTTCTCAAGTGTCAGCAGGTGTGAAGACTGAAGGACTGGAGAAGAGCAGAAGAAAAGGAAAAATGTCAAGCAGGGCTGCGCTATAGCCCTGCATGATAATAGAAAAGGAGGAGGGAAAAAGAAAGAGAATGAAGCGTTTCATCTCCATCTCATAGTTAGAGGCAGGCAGGTCCAGGCAGCGGAAGGGTGAGTCAAAGTCAGGAATGGAAGAGCGGCGGAGAGGAAAGCGTTTTATCATCCCTGACTCTTAAGAAGATCTCCCAAATGAGAGAGGGCGTGCATGCTAATGTCAAAGCCGCGGTGATAACTAGCCGCCTGGTTTCGCGGGGTGAGGGTTAAGCTGGGATTTGGAGGGCTGAGGGAATATATGTGTGATATGTGAGCGAGAGAGAGATGAGGTGCCTTTGCCAGAGCTATACGTGGGGGATTATTCTATATGGTTTATCTGTGTCGGCACGGTTAAAAAAAAGAGGAATTTCACCGGCCTTTATTGGTTCTGTGTCGTTCCTGTGACTCGGAGGCAAACCTTCAGCTGGAAGATCAAAGCCACATTGACACTGCTGCACCACAAAGTCTTCATTTACAATGCATTAACACCGACTGGCATGTAGTCATCCGTGCTATGGCTGTTTCCTTAAACTTCACATGCTAACCTTGAGCTCTACCCGTCACCTTTCACAAATCTGCAGAGACTGGATCTCAGCTGGATTGTGGAAAGCATAAAATAACAATCTCTCACATCCACACCACGCTTTACCGCATTTCAACATCCAGTCGGAGCGATGGAGTCTGTGCATTTTTGCCCACTGAGTCGGCGATGTTCGCCTATCTCAAAGTTGTCCTTCCCTGTAGCTATTGTTCGCAGTTACTCATACTCGAGTGCTCTGTTTTTCCTACCACACGTTTTACAGCAGCCAGTGCGGTCCTCTGGCTCCCTCCTATCTCTGCTCTCCCATCTTCCCATTATGTTGTGTAGTTCTGCCAGCCTCTCCTTCTTTCCCTTATCACCTGCAGTGAAAATCCAGCAGGCTAATCCCAGCGCCTGTGGGATTCCCCCCTCTATAATGATGTATATCTAAGGGATAGCATCAGAGCAGAGTCCTATCAGCCCACACACTCTTAATCCCATCAGTCTTTGGTGTCCAAGCCCGAGAGAGGCAGCACTTTTTGGACGTTGCGCTCCCGGGCTGCAGCCAGAGATGCAGTGCAGAACATCAGGAATGATAGTCGGCGTTTAGGGATCATGTTGGAGATCATGTTCATTTATTGTGCTACTGATTCTCGAAACCTTGTGGTGTATCTCCCCCAAGGATTGCATTGCAGTGGTAAGCGCTGTGTGACTGCATTGAGAAATTCCTGCAGGGCGATAGCCACCAGTGATGCTTCCAGTCTCTCTGACATTACATTTTATGTTACAGTCTGTTCATGGTGGAGAATGTGCTTAATATTTTAACATGCTGACCAAAACACAAAGCATTTCTTCATCAATAATATAGATTAATGACACACCAGAGAGAGTTTTCCTTTTATTCAACGAGCTTCGCTTACCCTTGTTTATCTGTAAATGCAGCAGTCTGTGTTTTGCTGCATTTCTTTTCTCATTCTCAGATTCATGATGCCTATTGGCGCAGAAAAGAACGATCATATAGCCTTTCCTTTCTTGTTTTTACTCAGTAAATTTTTTATGAGAGCTCTTAATATGACATAACCACCCTCAAGACCTCCTCCTGCAGTACTCCATAAATCTCGCGGTCTTCACAAATACACCCCAGCAAAATTTATATCTCCCTGTCACTCATGTTAGTGTGCCTCTGTGACATGCAGGCAGCGCAATCCATTTTCTTGAGATTTTGAATTCATAGTTGTATGAGCATGATGGAGTTCAGGAGGAAAATTACATTTTTTTTTGGTACATCTATTATTTAACTGTCAGCAAGGATGAATATTGTGCTCTTTCAGCCTCGTGGAGAAGGAACAGAGAACCGTATTGTCACGGAGCATTGCTCCATTTGCTCCTTGTCAGGACTTGTAAAAAATGGAGCCTTTCTCGGTTGGTCAGCGTAAGGCTTCATCACTTCTGTGTCAGGTCCTCGGATAACATTTAATGTTGTGTCCACTTTTACACTCTGCTGTGGCTTTACATTTCACATCACGCCCGCAGGACATGTCCCCACTTTAAGGATATCCGATACTTCCCGACCTTGCCACTGTCGCGGTGTCCCTGCACTGTCTTAATGCCTCTCTCTGTCATTATCAACTTTTGATTGGTACAGTCAGTGACAGTATCGGAGTTTCAGGATAATTGACAGGTTCGGGTCTCGCAGGTTCGGAGGGCTTGTCTGGGCTGTAGAAACCATCGAACTGTGAAACTGAGCGAGTGAATTACCTCAGGAAGCACTGATAGGTAGCTCGGTGTGTGCGATGGGATGGCTGGTGAAGGTCAAACAGAAATTCACGCATTCACCGAATTATCAAAGGCATGCTGATGACAGTCGATGCAGAGAGCATGTTTGGAATTTACCAATCTCATCTTTTTTGAAATGATAAAAAAATGCTAATGCCGCATCAGACTTAGAGTGGTTGACCTTGACTTTTTTTTTTTTTTTCACGATAAAGTGCTTTTTCAAATGAATGTCTTGTTTTAGCATCTCAAAGAGCATTTCATAGTAAGTTCACCGCGACTCGACACCCACAACGGATGCCTCGGGGCAATTTCCCTGGCTCGCAGATAATAACTAACAAACACAGAGAGTGAGATGTGAATTTAAACCAATCTCATGGAAGCAGGTGAGTTTGAAATTAATTTCAGATTATCACATTGCAGGCCCCTCAACAATTATTGGCATGAAACAACAGATACAGATCATGCATGAGATAGGACAGTGTGCTTAATTCATCTTGATTCTAATCAGCTGACGAATGAAAAAACGCTTAATGTATTAATTGAATTAGTTTCACTCCTTCGCTTCTCATTGAAATATCAAAGTGGGGTAGATCAAAGTGCAGTTTGATGAGATTCAATATCTTTACCATGACGGATTTAATAGAGCGACTCCACACAGTTCAGCAGCTCCGGTATCTTCATCACAGGGTTTTTCTTCATTTGAACACATTGACCTTCATCGCTCACATCAGTGGAATCAACCATTCTTTCCCCTTTGCTTTTATTATTGCCCTTTACTGCAGTCACTTCTGCAGCAGGCGACTTAGTTTGACAGTAAAACCCAGGAAGTGGAAGCTGGAAGTACCATGACAAAGGTGCCAGTGGATGATTGGATTTTAACGCTGGTGACAAAGCCCTCTCAGCTCAAAGATCTGCCGCAATCCTCCTTGGATCCTAATTGTCAGCACTGCTAAGCTGTCGGCGGTGATCTCGACTGGCGTTCGAGTTGGTGGGACCTCTATGATTACATCAGAAATTTAAGCCCGTGCTCACTTAAGGGGGGGTTTTTATGTAAGTGTTGCCTTTCTCCTGCCAAACCCCCAAACTCTTTGATAGGTTATTTCTGTGCAGCAGACGCAGCGGTGCGAATCATCAGAACAGGTTTACGATTTAGAAAAGATATAATTTTGTTTGATTTTCGAAAAAAAAAGAGCTGCCCTGTCTCTCTGAGAAGAGAAATAAACACATGACGCGTCTGTTAAGTCATCCAGATATCTTGTTTTTTTTTTTTCGTCTTCTCTCGCTTCCTACTAACCAGATGGCAGTCAGATTTCAGACACGGGGTTTTGGAAGACAATCAAGGAACAAGATTGCTTTTTTAGGAAGGGGGATTGGTTTAACTAGATGTCAAATTAAAGGCCTTTTCACACACACAATCAAGTGTGTGTTCTTGTGTGTCCAGGCGTGTCCATGCTTTTGGGTGTCAGCGCTCGCTGTGAGGCGGTGAGGTCATGTACAGAAATCTGTCTCAGAGCACCCCCTGATGGAATACCACACCGCTTTTAAGGTCAACCGCACAAACTCTGCCGCGCAGGTTGATACAGGGACTCATGAATGTTTGATTGGTCTATTATCCGAGCCGGGCGGGGACATTCATCCCCCGCTTCTGGAATTCAAATATTCCTTTTAGTCTGACATTTTTCCCACACCGTCTGATAGGCGAACCCCCACTTTCTCTCTCTCTCTCTCTTTCTCTTGGCGCGCCGGGCTTCATCTGCAATGCTGTCGTCTCACTGTAGGACAATTCAACAGAATGCGCTGTTTTTAAGAGCGCCGCGAGTGCGAGCGCAGTATGGTTTCAGGTGGGTGGAACTGGGGGAATTGATACTCAGTCATTTCGACACTCCTCTTCCTCCTCTGCAGGGTGGATAAGGATCTGGCCATCCATCTTCGTGTCTCACCCGTGTCAGCCCGGGGTAGCGAACGTGGGTACCTGGTAGTCGGAGACAACAAGAACAAAGCAGGAACATTACTTTAATCTCTCGTTGCTGCTAATTCCTGCCTCTGCCGTCATCCAGGAGGCAGAGCTTTGTGTATCTCAGCTTCCCCCTTATGAACAATCCATCACTGTTAGTGTTTCTCTCCAGAGTGCGCTTGCTCCTTTCTTTTTTCACCTGCGCTTTGCTTTCAAGAGAAAGCACCATAATATATTGTATTCCACAGATTTTCACATCCAGCAGCATCTCGCCACTCCTCCCATTGGAATAAAACACACGTGAGCAGCCACATTTACGTGAGAGAAAGCTTTGCTGCATTTTTTATGGAGATCTCATAATAGGCTTTTAACAGTACATCCGGAATCTATAATTGACACCTGCTGTCAGGCTTCGTCTGTGATTACATAGGAAAATGACTTGACCTGTAATGAACTGTAAAACTAATGACATCTGTGTGAGATTACTCAACGTGAAAGCAAACTGTTGTACATGAAGCCCCATCAAGCGTGATATTAAAATGTCCACTTTTACATCTTTCTGCCCAAGCTCTGTAAAAGCCCAGGCTGCTGGGCCCAACGTGATGGAAACCTGCGGCTAATGACTCAAGCAGACGGCCGTGGGCATTAGACAACTTCATTTATGAAATAGTCAACCTCCCGTGTAGCGATACATTCACATTACCCTGCCTCACTTGAGAGACGCGCGGCTGTCACAGCCACTGAGCAATGCTGATGTCCCTTCCTACCTGCATTCATCTTCCTCTCAGGAGGTAATGGTCTTCTCAGGTCATTTGCGCATTAGGGTCTCGATCATTCATCTCGCCCACCTGCAATCCTGTGGATTGCTGGTCCTCTGCAGCACATAGAGGGATGTTTAGAAGACAAGGAAAACATACATGCCCTGAATCATTAATATTCTCTCTTTTTCTAAAGTCCCAGCGTTGCCAGCAGCCTAAAGTGTCTGCAGAGGACTATTCATGAACATGCAGGTTATCTTCGAATGATTGGTGGATATAATTTGCAGGTTTGTGCCTTGGAGAAATCAGGGTTTGTTAACTATTTCATGATGTTGGATGATAATCACCTCCCTGTGAGGCAACAGGATGTCTAAATGCGGTTGTTAGTCTTGATAGCTAGTAAGTGGTAGGTGTTTAGAACACGTACGAACAAATCTTAAAGAGGACCTATTATGCAAATTTTCAGCTGCTTGTATTTTGGGTTTCTACTAGAAAATGTTTCCATCCTTTCATTTTCAAAAAACGCTTTACTTTTCTCATACCGGCTGTGCTGCAGCACCTGTTTTAGTCCTCTGTCTGAAACGCTCTGTTTTAGCTCCGCTCCCCCTCCCGAAAAGCCCAGTCTGCTCTGATTGGTCAGCTGGTCCATTATTGTGATTGGTCAATCGAACCAAACTCACTCTTCGGACTCTGCTCGAGCTCCGCTCTAACTAGCTTTGTTTGAGGGTGTGCCAAACTAGTTGCTAGGCAGGTATTATGTAAATGTGTTACTTGGTGACATCACCACGTTAAGGAAGAAAAGGCAGGACTTCAATCAAGGCATTTCAGGCAGTTCAGGGGCATTGTTTCTGTGGGGGAGAGTAACTCCCTTTGGCGCGGACTTTGGGCTTTGTAACTTTGCAGACCTTTTACATGCACAAAAAACTATATGACACACTAAAGGAAAGAGAAAAAGCACAAAAGCATAATAGGTCCTCTTTAAACACTGAAAGTGAACCAACTCTACTGAATCACTATTGTCACAAACAAATCAAAGCTTTTAGCAGTAGAGCTCCCCTCAATTGTTGCTGAATGTATGTATGTTGTTCCCTCATCAAAAGCTTATTAAAAGGGCACGATGCCCCAGAAACAATCAGGATACGATAACTTTGTCTCACATAGTTTCCCCCTCTAGTAAGTGCCACCAGACGTGTCGGCAAATGTAAAGAAAGTAAGACCAGGAAGACAGTTTGATTTTAGCTTTACCTTGAGCCCAGACAGGTCCGACTGCCTGATAGAAGACAGGCACATTAATCTCTTTAATGGGGATGATTCAGTCCCATCTGACATATGTACAACCATTAATCAGTTCATGCTGAATGCAGTCTGTTCAACATTTGTAGAAAAACTCCATGCTTGTGCTTAGATCAGATCAGTGTCGTGTACGATTTTCTAAAGAGCTGCTTTTTCGCTTTATCTCCAACATGAAATGTTTTAATGTGGTTTCACTGCGTAGCTGCATTCAGTATTCAAGGTCCATTTTGATGTGGGAAGAAGAACAAAAAACACACAAGTGGCTGCTACAGAGGCCCACACACTTAAACCATTTTCTCCCGGGTTCGGCGTCACACTGTTCTCTTACCCTTTTTGCTTTTACTTGATGTGATACTACTCGCTGTATCTTTCACAAGCTGTTTGGCTAACAGAGGTCACCGGGGATGTGTAGCACATTTGGTCACGATGTGAAAGCATTAGCCGGTGCCAGCAGGTGTGTAATTATATATGAATCAGGGTTTTAAAAGAGGTGCATCACGATGGCGTGTAGAAAGTAGGCCAGGAAGAAGAGACTTCAGAAAAGTCCTATTTATTGCTCACCCACTTCAAATGTGTGACTTCAGCATTTGAAGTTGTGAAATAATCCAAGGTCACTGTGACTATTTCAAGACTATTAAAAATAACATGAAACACACAACAACTTTAACATGATGAAACGAGCCTCCAGGGCGGGTTCTTTCAAAGGAATATTTCTTGTCTTTCCACCCCAGTGTGCTCACTGTTTTCTGTTTTTCTGTGTTTCAGGTATGGCGACATGGTGCCAAAAACAATCGTGGGGAAGGTGTTTGGGTCCATATGCTCTCTGAGTGGGGTGCTGGTCATCGCCTTGCCTGTCCCTGTCATAGTGTCAAACTTCAGCCGTATCTACCACCAAAGCCAGCGGTCAGAGAAGCGACGAGCCCAGAGGGTACTGACTCCCCTCCCTCTGCCTCTTTCTTCCCTTTTTTTCCTCTCTATCTCTCTTTATTTTGCCTCTATCTGCCTCTTTCCTCTGTCCCTGTCTTATCCGCACGTAACAGAATGACAGGGCAAACACTATCTCCCAGAATATTAATCTCTTATTGTGTTTCTGTGTATGTGTGTATTGGGAGGGCTCAACTTCAGTGGGAGAAAGAAATAAGAGAGGGAATGACAATGACTGAACAAATGATCTTCAGAGAACAGTGTCAGCAGCTTTTCTATAGCAATATGTGCATTTATTCCCTGAAAGTGTTTGCTAAGGCAGAATTTCCTAATCGTAGAGTTAAGCATGGCCTCTCACCGCTAAATACTGTGGCTGCCAGAGGGAGACAGAGTCAATTAGTGTGACAGACAAACCGTCAAGAGGCTAAAACAGAGGTCTGTTTGTTCAAACAGAAATCTCGCCTTGCTAGAATCCGTGCTGCGAAGATTCGAGGCACTAATGCCTATATGCGCTACAAACAAAATGGGCTCCTGATCAACTCACTGGTGGAGGTAAACGGGACCAAGCGGCGGCTCGGGGGCTGACTGACCGGGGCCTCGCTGACGCTTGCATGCCGCTCTGCTCGGGGGACCATGCCACCACTCACAGGGGAGGTGGGGAGGGGTCGGGGGGAGGGCTTCTCATGCTGTAACACAGGGGGCTGCTGTCATTCCAGTGCTTCAGTGTGATCGTCCTATCTCTCTTACATCACACCTCTCAGCTGCAGCATTGACATGCTTCGTCAACACTCCCTCTCTATCCATACAGCAGGAGGAGGCTCGCTCGCCTTCTGGTGGAGCACGGCCATCACAGTCACACTGACTCATGACCAAGCTCTGCATGTCTGTCCAACAGGGTTTGGAGGGGAAGGAGGGAACCAAAAGGCTTACTGGACAGTAGGTCGGCTGTCTGCTCGGCCTGCATCTCCTCTCTAAACTCTGTTTTCTTATCTGCTGTGTGTTCTGCGTGTGTTATTTCTAGAGCATCCAGGTTGTAGTGCAAACTAACATGACATCCCTTCCATCCCAGAGCCGTGCAGAGCTTCATCAACTCGTGTGGTGTTGTTGTGGTCCAGAATGTGTGATGTGTTTGGTGCAACCTGTTCGATCTGTGTCTAGGTGTGCCACTGCTGTTGCACTGAAATGAGCTCTAATTTGACTTTTCTGGTCCTTCTCACCAAATCAGCGGAAAAAAACAACACAATTCTATCAGTGAAACATGTAGTAGTCAGCCGCTGTCTCTATGCATCTCACTAGGTTCTCAGTAGATTGGCTGCCGTGCTACAGATCAGCATTTCAACCCTCAATGCTTTGTGTACTCTCCACTACATTACCGAGCTAGCTGTTGCCTGAGACTCTTGTTTCTCCGCAGAATCTTAACCTGGTCATCTACACTGTTGTTTTTTTTTACTTTGTGTGTTCGAAGGCCTCCAAGGAGGCAGGACAAGCCCTGGTGGCGAAGGCCCCCAGCCCTCCTTTTGAGAGCCAACATAATCACCTGCTTCACTGCCTGGAGAAGACCACGGTAAATTACCTACTTTTTTCTCTTAAACCTTAAATGGTACCTTTGATACTTTTGTGCTTTTTCCATTTCCTTTAATGTGTTATATAGTTTTTTGGTGAATGTAAAAGGTCTGCAAAAGTGAGTTATTCTCCCCCACGGAAACACTGCTCCTGAACTGCCTGAAGTACTACCTTTTCTTCCGTAACTTGGACAAACTTAAATGCAACACGTTCTAATGTGTAAAACTGCATGAAACGTTATATTTTGATCACAAGTAAAACAGCTTGTTTAGGTTTAGGCAAAAAAACTACAACTTCTTTAGGTTTAACGAACAAAAGAACTTGGTTAAGTTTAGGGAAAAACATTGTGTTTTTTCTTAAAGAGGACCTATTATACTTTTGTGCTTTTTCTCTTTCCTTTAGTGTGTCATATTGTTTTTTGTGCATGTAAAAGATCTGCAAAGTTACAAAGCCCAAAGTCCACGCCAAAGGGAGTTACTCTCCCCCACAGAAACAATGCTCCTGAACTGCCTGAAATGCCTTGATTGAAGTGCCACCATTTCTTCCATAACCTGGTGATGTCACCAAGTAACACATTTGCATAATATTTGCCTAGCGACTAGTTTGGCATGCCCTCAAACAAAGCTAGTTAGAGCGGAACTGGAGCGGAGTCTGAAGAGTGAGTTTGGTTCGGATGACAAACCACAACAGAGTGGGCCAGCTGACCAATCAGAGCAGACTGGGCTTTTTAGGAGGGGGAGCGTTTCAGAACAAAACAGAGCGTTAAAAGAGGTGCTGCAGCACAGCCGGCATGAGAAAAATAAAGCGTTTTTGAACATTAAAGCATGTAAACATGTTCTAGTAGAAACCCAAAATACAAGTATGCACCTAAAAATAAGCATAATAGGTCCTCTTGAAAGCTGTGTCCACTGGAAAACACACAATCACTTTGGCGTCTTTCATTCTTACTATCTTGGAAACAGAGTTAATCCAGTTCAGACATAGCCAGCCCGTTCTCATTCCCAGGGCGTCAAATACCGAGGCTTTGTCACGGCCATTGGCATGTGATACCAGAGCACAAGGCACCCTTTAGCACCAGTATGAGACGCACCAGGCTTTATATTAACAATTAACAGTTTGACTATTTAAACCCATCTGCGTCAATATTAAACACTCAGGGAAAGTGCACCGATAGTGTGGTGACGTAGTTTAAAGAGCAGAAAGACAAACTAACGCCTCTTCCTAACATACAGCAACTGAGCGAACTCCGGCGAATAGAGTGCGAAAAAGTGTCCAGATATACTACGAGCGATTGATTAGCTGTCAGTTACTGTCAGCGTCGATTTTGACCAATGGAAATAGGTTTGAGGTGTACGAAACTTTGCATAAATAGAGCCAGGGCGAGCATTTTTCAAACAAGCGACACATCGCATTGCCTGTTCGCTGACGGACAGAGCAGGTTAGGACATCTTCATTGGGAAAAACTGAAACAATCTGATGTTCACTCTTTAGGAAGAAGTGTAAGGGGCGGGTGGGAGGGGAGATGGATGGGTCCAACAAACACAAGGCTTTCATCCAGGAGACCGCTGTTGCGTGTCCCGTGCGTTAAGTTTTACTTTCACGTGACAATCAGGTGTTTGTTCATGTCCCGTGTTCACATTGTTCAGTTTCATTTTCACTTTACAAACGTAGTAGTTTTAAGCCCAACCATGTAGTTTTTCCCTAAACCTAAGTAGTTTTGTTGCCTGAACGTAAAGTGGCGGTATGTGACGAGTTGAGATGAGAACATTTTGAAATAGCTCACTGTAAAAATAGTTTCTTTAATGTAAAATTGCATCACTTGTTTCTGTGCTGTACCATCATTAGCGTCAGCCTGTTACAGTGTGTTGCAAATAGAATCACAGTGAGTTTTGTCATCCGTGCACAAACATGTACAGTCTATTTTATATGCAGCAGTAGTTAAAAATAGCTGTAAATGGGGCTGGGAGATGTTGCGTCCCCTCGCAAGCAACATGCTTAAGATAACATGACTCAGCCAGCTCCCAAACAAACCAGCGGCCTTCATTTTACACTATGTATAATTTAGAGATGTAAGAGCGTCGTTAATGCTCGTCTGTGACATGAGTTTTACACTAGCAGCTCTAAACCGTGTACAGAGACGTGGACATGCAGTAAATCAGTGTCCCTCCTCATAGATGATCCTCCCCACAGTGATCGTCTGGGAAACGCTCCATAAAGGCTTCATGCCATTCAGATGGCAGCGCACATGTTTGCATTAAGCCCCTCATGGTGTGCATTATAGATAGTAGGAGTGACAGAGGGAAGGTATATGATTCAAGGCATCAGATGCTGCGTGGCGTCACTCTGCCACCTGCTGGCTGAGCCTGAAACACACTCGCAGCCTGACCTTCAAGTCATGCTCATTTGTCACAGGGATAACAGTTGTGAATGTTTTCACAGATGGCACTTAATATGGACATCTGGGCCAATATATTTCTATTCCCTCGATGATTCATTTTCCAATTATTAAACAATTTTGCTGTGGATTCTGTTCAGTCTGTTTAGTCTTTACTGTGAAACATCTTTACTCATTATTTAGCGCAGCCAATCATCGCCGTAATAGAGTGATTCATGAGCAACATTGAATCCAAATTTTCCGCCATCTTCCTCCGCAGAATCACGAGTTCGTGGACGAGCAGACGTTTCAGGCCAACTGCATGGAGATCTCCGTGATGAACAAGTCGGGGTCCCGCACGTCCTCGATGTCCTCGTCTCCGCACGGCCTCAGCTCATGCTGCTCTCGGCGCCACCGGAAGAAGAGCAGCTTCAGCCTGCCCAGCACAAACAACCAGGAGCTCAGCACCATCCAGATCAGAGAGAGGCCCGTGGCCAACAGGTAGTTTCCCAGTCTACATCTCTGTCTCTATCGACTCACACACACCAAATACTCACACGCAAACAGCTGATCCTGCATTATCAGACAAGATCAACTTTATTGATTCCACGCTGGTAAATTAAATGATGGATTAATGTATACATATATATATATATATATATATATATATATATATATATATATATATATATATATATATGTATATATATATATACATATATATATAGACAATTATATATTATAAGGAAGTAAAAATAAATATATTGTCGCTGTCTAGTGAAAATAAGAGATGCACCGATCCAACTTTTTTAGTCCCAATAGCGATACCCAGGCTTTGAGTATCGGCCGATACCGAGTACCGATCTGATACCAGTGTTTAATTAATAAGCTGTATGCCTCATTGTGTGGGAGTAACTGTGATTATTCTTTTATGTGTAAGGCAACATCAGGCCTGACTTAATCGTTGCTTTCCTAACTTTGTAAAACAAAATGTAACAAATAAATACATAGATATAAAGTTACTGAATTGTTCTTTATTATTAAAATCATAAATCGTACACCAGGAACTTGGTAAAAAAATTAACAGGAATTACAATTTAACTGTAAACCTTTTTAATGGAGCAACACATCTGTTAAAACTTAAACATGAATTCAAATTACAGTATATCATTTATATAGTAGAAGATTGGCCCCATTGTACCGATATCCGATCCAACTATTTGAGTCATCGATATCGGTGAAAATCATGTACAGTATCTCCATATTTAGTTTTTAGGGTTTCTGATAAACTGAGGAGTCTTTTGTGGATTCAGACAATTCTCTAATGTCTCTTATGAAGTTAAATGATATAAAAATGCTTCAAACAAGACTGTTTTTTCTTATTTAATGAAAAGTTTACCTTTTGTAGATGCATGGTTTTCATTAGACAGCAACAACAAATCATGTGTGATTGTTAAGTGTTGCTTTCAAATTGCATGTGATGGTCTTAAAGGGGAACACCACCTAAATTAAGAATTCCAATATGTTATTTCCATGACCAAGGAAAATTCAATCAATGTGTGTGAACATGAGCTCCTCTCTCTCAAAGCCAGAAACCAGAGAAGTAAGTCTCAAACTTGTGATGTCATAGGGTATAAAATCTGGAGCTGCTCCATAGACGATGAATGGGACACTGATTTTATGGACCCACAGAATGTTTGTTTTCTTTTTCTATACACATATTAGCTTAATTATATTATAGTGTTGTCCGCTGTGAAAAACAAAATGTTCCCATATACTTCCCCTGGGTGCCTGGGTCCCCTCAGTGTTCTCTATAACAATTCTCCCCATTCATTGTCTATGGAGCAGCTCCAGGCGTTATACCCTATGACATCACACATTTGAGTTTTAGCACTCTAGTTTTTGAATTTGGGAGGGCGTTGTTCAAGTTTACTAATATTTTTTACGACTGTCTTAGACCATAGGAATAACATGTATCAATTTTGAAAATGGGCACAGTTCCCTTTAGGGCAATTTCACCCAAGTTATGGAAAACTTTCTTTTTACTTACCTCTACTGGTATCTACAGATAGTTTTGGTTTTATTTCCCCTTCTGAGATTTCTGCTTCTGTGTTTGTGGTGATCAAAGACAAATAGAAAAACAGTAACATGTCCCTCCAGAAACAGACACAGTGTCCCTGTTACTCTGGATAATCCACAGCCACTGCAGTTTCCTGTGGAACTACTTTCTACAAAAAAAATAGATCCTTCTCTAAGTGAAAATAGTTGAACAGCTTGTCCTGTGGAATATCCACTGCAGCTAGCTCACTGTCTAGCCCAACAGGCAACAACAGCTGTCAGTGTGTCAGTGTGCTGACTTGACTATGACTTGCCCCAAACTACGTGATTGTCATAAAGTGGGTCTGTCAGAGGTCAAGGGACCCCTTTGAAAATGGCTATGACAGTTTTTCCTCTCCAAAATGTAGCGTTAGTTTGGAGCGTTAATTAACCTCCTTCTTGATAATATAGTATGACATGGTTGGTACCAATCGATTCCTTACATTTTCTAGTTTCATATCTTCACTCTAGCTTTAAAACTGAGCCCGCTACAACCTAAAAAGAGCAAGTTGCGTTAATGTGTTCAAGAAATTATTGGCGTTAAAACTAATTTGCATTAGATGGGCCACATATTAAAAGAGTTGTATTTAATAGTCAGTCTCAGCCTTTGGTTTCATATGCACAGTCCTCCTATAGAATATATTCTCTTTAGACTCTGACAAAGGTCCACACTGAAAGCTGAGATATATATGACTAATGAGCAACATGAGCCAAAGCTCCTTTATATACTGTATACTCAAACGTGGATATTTCTGCTTTTAAGTTGTTCAGTGCAGGAATAAAGAACTCTGTGTAACACATCCACAAGGTCGAGCCTCTCACCCTCTTTCATCCCGTGTTTCTGTCTTTTACAGCCGCTCCAGCCTGAACGCCAAACTTGACAACACTATGCCCTTGAAATGTGACAAACCTTACATCACCCCTTCCATGGTCAGCCTATCTGCGCCGGTGGTGACCTCATCGGACGGCCACGGCTCCACCACCACCATCGCATACTCTCAGAGCAACATTGTTCGAGTATCTGCCTTGTAGATGTCACGCTTATCTGATCAGCTAACTGGTCTCGAGAAGCACCGGATGCTGAGGAGAGGGACCACCGAGCATCAACCTGCCATAATCTAGAGGGATTATAAGATTAGCAAGAAGTCTGGTTTTTTTTGAAGTAGTGATCTCATCTGATGTCAAACTCTGCATGGGACTAGAATGATGTGGACGGTTGCCTTGGGAATACAAGCGAACCAGCAGATCTTGCTCCATTTAAGCACAGCAGAGCAAGGAAGTGTTGGAGATTGCGTGGTTATCGTTGTTGCCTAAAGAAAAAAACTTTATTTTTGAATATGTAATGTAGTTGTATTTGTGGTCTTCTGATTCAAAGGAGGAAAGGCAGTCATTCCTGATGGCCTCTGATGACAAAGCACACATACTCATTAACCCGAGGGCCATCTTTGTGAATATTAAATCATCTACTTACTCATTAGAAGCACTCACTTCACTCACCACCTGGTTAAATAGATTGTTTTGAAACCCCCCAATTAACTTCTTTCTAATAGTCCCCTCACTGTTGTAAATTCAGGAAACATACATCCACAGGAATGGATAGCTGTTGTGAATATTCATTAACGGACTCATGAACTGGTTGGTGTCAACGCTTGAGGAGTAAAATATACTACACATCCTGACATGTTTGTGAAACGTGCAAGTGAAAACAACAAAATCTGTGTTTGCTTACATATTTGACATTCTGATATGGATCTATGTGGACGCCACTGTTATTAATTAACAATATAGAGAACTATACAGGGTAGATATTAGTTAGGTCACGAGGTAAAACTATAAGTGAACTAATACTAACCCTAATGTGGACGCATAGCATCAACCTGAAACACCATATGAAAGAGTGTTGAACATCAATCCCAATGAGTTGCTCTTAAATTATAAGATTATGCGAGACTTGGTAGATTTCACTGTGTTAAAGGGCCATTTTGTACATTTTTCATATTGTAAATAACTCTGTTAAGACTTTATCAACTGCAATTTGAAGTTCTTATTTCTAGATTTAGTTGACCGTCGTTGGCATACTATTTCTGTCTGTTTACTGGTTGAATTAAGGATTTGCATGCTGTCATTGCAGAATTCTGTTTTATTAATTAAAAGTATGTCTTCTTGTTGGAGGTTTGTCAGTAAAAATGATGGAAGGAAACACAGCGAGGCCGGTATGTTACCATGTAAATTCCGCAACACTTTGCTTTTATTGAAATGCAAATCTTGTCATGGAGTACATATATAAGGGGGTAAGGAAAAGGGACAAATAATCACACATTGTGCATTTGGTGCAGTGGATAGAATAAATACTGTAGCTCTACTGGAACATCCATTAAATGACCCATGTCGTTTTTTTTTTACTAGAACACAATTAGGTGGATTTCATAATGTTTTGCCTGGTTACTCAGAGAGCATCACTAATAAGAGGATGGGATGATAATGAGGTGCTGCTGGAGGACATGTGAGGACCTGAGCGGCCCAGTGGTGGGTCCTGCCTGCAGCGTCTCTGGAGACAGACGAGCAGGCCTCACTGATTGTTTGACAGAGAGCTCAGCAGCGTCCCCCCGCTGAGTCGATCGCGTCGGGTCGGGCAGCTTCTCGCAGCGTGCAGCGCCTCTGCTCTGCAGTTCAGTAAGTGCTCTGTAGTCAGCCTGCAGAAAGTCTAAGATAACTCAGCGGCATATCAAATAATATACCTCCTATAACCAAATAGATGTTTAATTTAGTTCATATTTGAACAATGACAAGACAAGACATTGAACGTTTGGTTTAGTGCCACTCAAAAGTAGTTAGAGGTGGAAATATGATCATTTCCAATTGCATATGGACACAAACTTTCTTTTCAGCCGATAAAACTCTGTCCGAAACTGAGGGTTCACCGCAGCGTATATTATTGGGTCACTCAGAGATGTGATGCAGGCGACAGAGACTGACAGAATCTCCACGTCCCGGATGATTGTTATCTGAAAAAATCATAGAAAATGAAAAGGTGTTAGAGAACATTAGATACAGCCCAGTCACACAGCAGTTTATGAAATAGTCAAGAAATTTAATGTATTGATTTGTGTACATATAGACACGAATTATCAATTTTTTTTCGTGATGTCAGCACAAAATCGATTCGTATGTAATCCACGTAAATGTGAACTGGGAAGTATAAGCATTGGTAGGATGTCGGAGTGAGTGGGTGGGTCAAAAAACACCAGACTTTCACCCAGGAGGCCGTTGTTCATACCCTGTGTGAAACCAGAAGTCAAAGTTGATTTATTTGTCACGTAATTTCCGTACTTAATTTACGGCACTTCTGGAGATATTTTAACCCAAACCGTGACCTTTTCCCAAATCTAACTAAGTAGTTTTTGTCACGTAACTTCCGTACTTAAGTTACACCACTTCCGGTGTCATTTAAACCCAAACCACGATCATTTCTTAAACCTAACTAAGCAGTTTTGTTGCCTAAACCTAACCAAGTCAGTCAATTCCTGAACCTACCTAAGTAGTTTTATTTTGAAAAGACTGGAGTGGAAATTGACATGCGTCATGTGTTGCTGGACATTCGTAGGTAACCGCACTAAAAATACGTTGTTGAAAGTCGTGCTGAGCGTCACGAAAAAAAGGAAATTCGTGTCTAATCAAATAAGAATCAAATAGATTCAATTTATTTCACGACATGCCGTGAGACTGTGTTGTTAGATAAGATGTTGTGTAACAGCTATCAAACTATAGAACAGAGCTTTTAAACCTCGGGTTCAGTGGGATGTATATAATATAATATATATATATATATATAATGTATATACACAAGTTAAAAGCATATCATACTCAAAATTGCATCTTGACATCCTCACAATTTTATAATTTTTGGCATCATGACATTTCTGGGGCCTAAAAGTGAGTTCACAGGCCAGAAACAGTTGAGAGGTCCTGCTACACACTCTACAGTATAAGGCAGTGGTTCTCAATCTGGGGGTTGCGAGATAATTTCAAGAGGTCGCCAGATGGTTGTGGAGAAGAAAATAAAGGAACATATTAAAATATAATAACATATTTTAGCATGGGGATTGGTTTTTACTACGGCTGTCAATATAAAATATTTAATCGGGATTAATTGCCGGATTGTCCATATCCGCACGTTTTTTATCTGTTCAAAATGTACCTTGAATAGAGAATTGTTAAGTATTAATACTCTTATCAACATGGGAGTGGACAAAAATGCTTGCTTTATGAAAATGTATGTATATATTTATTATTGGAAATCAATTAACTACACAAAACAATAACAAATATTGTTCAGAAACCCTCACAGGTACTGCATTTAGCATACAAAACATGTTCAAATCATAACATGGCAAACTGCAGCCCAACAGGCAACAACAGCTGTCAGTGTGTCAGTGTGCTGACTTGACTATGACTTGCCCAAAACTGCATGTGATTATCATAAAGTGGGCATGTCTGTAAAGGGGAGACTCGTGGGTACCCATAGAACCCATTTACATTCACATATCTTGAGGTCAGAGGTCAAGGGACCCCTTTGAAACAGCCATGCCAGTTTTGTCCTCGCCAAAATGACGCATCTTCACTCTAGCCTTAAAACTGAACCCAGTACAACCTCCGTAAGATTGATTGCATTAATACTTTAAAGAAATTAGTGGCGTTAAAACAAATTTGCGTTAACACGTTATTATCACATTAGCTTTGACAGCCCTAGTTTTTACATTATAACATCTTTACTAGTTATATAATTTGCTTTAGAATATAATTTATTGAGTGTGTTTCTGAGAGTCAAAGTGTGCATGCACATGAGTTTCTAACGGGGGATTTTCGGCGGGTGAGGAGGAGAGAAAAAGTCACGGAACGTATCAAAAACCAACAGTACCTGGAGCACATTGGACAACGCCTAGGTGCTAGCTGTTAAAACTAAACAAAATTTGGGGGTTGCGACTCGAAAGGTTGAGAACCACTGGTATACGGCACAATTATGCACCTGCTACAAACATTAACACTTTCTGACATACAAAATGTCAGTAGATGTATCCATACCTCACAAATACTCACCTGTGTATTCTTGTTTCCGTGAACTGCAAAGTTCATCAGGATAGTCGTGAGCAACGGTAGCCAGAATAAGACAAAGGTTATAATTATGTAGCCGGCACGCTTCGCCATTTTACTTTCCCTCTTTTTGCTCGCTCTCTCTTTACCTGCTTTGGAAGGCATCATGCAAACAGCCCCTTCTGCCGCCACATTTTGATTTGTAGCTTCTGTTTCAGGGACGTTATTTGAAACGGGAGGTAATGAGGACACTTGATCTGCTGTAGCAACAGTCAATGTTTCTCCTCCATTGCTGCTCTTAGCTTGTTTTACTTCAATCAGTAAAACAGAAGCGGATTCAGAATTTTCCAACTGTGCAGACGGGGGAACATGGTGGCTGGTTTCTTTCATTTCAGAGGGCGCTTTGTCAATCTTCACTCTCTCTTTGGACTGCTTTTCTGTTTCGAAATTGCCTGACTCCGTCTGCGGCTTTGTGGTTGAGCTCTTAACACCAGCAGCAGCATCTCCATTTGATGGTTTTGCTTCAGCTTTAGTGCCACAGGAGTTGGACTGCTCTGTTTTAAAAGCTTTCTCCTCAGTCTGCGCTGCAACCTGCAATGCAGGAGGGCGAGGTTGTTCTGTTTTCAAGTCAGTTCTCTCTGATGCAACACTTTTGCTCTGGGTCTCGTTCTGCTCTGATTTTCCCTGCCCATTTTCCACGGCTGCTGTTTTTTCTTTCTTCTGCTCATCCTCTGTTTTCTTTGACTGAAGAAAAGTGCCCTTGTCGAATACTTTGCGATTGTGTGATCTCACGAGGGTGAATATGCGAGCGTAGAATCCAATGATAACAGTAAAGCAAGCTGCCCAAAGTGGGAACAACATGTAAAGTCCAAAGGTGTCATAGGAGGAGGATGTCTCTCCTGATAATCCTCTACATCTTACATGCACGGGTGAGTCCTTCACAAATATCAGACAAATAACAGCCACCAGAATAGCCACGACCCATGTGATAGGAATCAGCACCATGATCCGTCTTCGCCTTTGAGTGGTTTGGAAGGGTTTTGCGATGGCCTGGTACCTCTCCGCGCTTATACAGGCCAGTGTCAACATCTGGATGCAGCAGCTGAAGGAGAAAGAGGCCACCTGTGTGTCACAGATCAACTCGTCCATACGTTGTCTTTGGTACACCGTCGTGACGATGATTAGGAGAATGGGGCAGTCGATGACGCACCTCAGAGTGTCTATGACTGCGAGGTTCACCACCAGTGCGTTGTTCGCAGTTTGCAGCGATTTTTGGTGATAAACTGCCAGAATGACAAAAACATTTGCTGCAATCCCCACAGCAGAGGTGATCAACAGGATCAAGCTGTTTGCCACCACAAAGGCGACGTCAGTGTACTCCGTCGGTGTAACGGTGATGTTCCCAGAGTCCCGTGCAGGTGTAGGCAGGTAGTTGTGTATCTTCATTCTCTCTACGCCGCCCCAACATACTGTAAGCCTGCTGCGCTTGTTGGCAAGGGGTTCTCCACTGAGTGAATAATATTAATGGGTGAACCTGTAGCTTGGACAAGTATCCGCCCTTTTCATTATCACTCCACTGCAGCAGCAGGTCACCTGGGAGTCCTCGCTGTTCACATTCATTAAAGACTGTGCTGTGTATTCACAGTACAGACAACTGGAAAAAAAAAAGGGATGGTTGTTAATTGAAAAGTATTTGCGTCACTATTGTGTCAGTCCTGATGTACAACTTTAAAAATGCTCGGAGCAGAAATGCAATAATGATGATGGCACTGTGATGCATGGGATAGTGAACAGCTGTCCATTTCATTTAATGCAGTACAGTACCTCATGAAGGTTAAAAGCTTTGCGTTAAATACGCCAGATGGATGACTTGGGAGTTCTTGAATTGGCTCAGGAAATAAAGAGAGCCATGCTGCTGGATTATAGCATGACATTGTGTAATCCTGTTTAGAGATAAAGTGTGAAATGCTCTTTGCTTCAAAATGTGCAAGCTTATGGACTACGCCAAATCTGGGATTAGATCAACACAATAAATGTTCCTATTAGACTGATCAGATGTCTGTCAAAAACACCACGTAGATACAAACTGGAAGTTCTGGGAGATAAACTGTGGTGAAACACAAAAACATTCTGAACAAATAACCATAAATATTTTAGGACGCCATAAACTGAGGCAACTTGCTGAAATAGAAATGACGAGACAAAGGAGTAGGCGCTAATGAAACATGCTTTACTTAGAAACAGATTCCCATTTACAATATTTACATCAAGCGTGCCAAACGAGTGGGAGGGAGCAGGACAAAATAAGCTGCAAAACAATAAATCACCCAGACTATTTTTTAACAGCAAACTAATCAAAAAGGGCCTAACTTTTTTACAAAAGACTATTCAAAAACATTACACCACGGTACCCACCACTAAACTAGTGTATGTGCAATAATAGAAATCACTTATATCATATTCAGAAAGTATTCAGACCCCTTGAACTTTTTCACATTTTGTTATGTTGCAGTTTAAAGGTCCAGTGTGTAACATCTGGTGGCAAATGGTGCTCTCTAGAGCTGTTGTAAGAGTAGCGTAGGTCATTTGGAGAGTAATAGAGGCAGTGTGTAGAGTGTACTAGGAAAGTGAGTGTTGAAGCAAGAGAGAGAGAGAGCGGCTAATGGGGGCAGTTAGTTTAGCTTTGAGAATATCAAGTGAATGTACAGTGGAAGTTGCAGTTTGTGCAGAAATAATAAGACCAACAGAGGTTTCCTGAGTCTTGTTTCCCGGCAGCTGAGTGGAGTGACGGGGGTTAACTCCGGAGCGAGTAACGTTATCGACTCCGGACCAAGCAGGAAAAGTTAACACAGTGTTTGGTTTGTCCGTTCTGGGCTACTGTAGAAACATGACGGCCGGTTCCGTGAAGAGGACCCGCTCCCTATGTAGATATAAATAGCTAAAACACAACGAGTCATATTTTCAGGTGATTATACACTAAAGAAAACACTCTTATTAATATTATATTCCATTTCTGCCAACAGATCCCCTAAATGTGACACACTGGTCCTTTAAATTAATTAATTATCTTATCAATATTAACTCAATACCCGATAATGACAGAGCAAAAACAGGATTTTTTTTCACATTTATTCAAAAGAAAAAAAGTGAATTTAGTGTTTAGCTATGACACTTGAAAAGTAGCTCAGGTGTCTCCAATTTCTCTTGATCATCTCTGAGATGTTTCTACACCATGATTGGAGTCCACCTGTGGAGAATTCACCTGATTGGACATGATGACTATGAGCTGAGGATGCATACCAGGCCATGAGGTGGAAGGAGCTGCCTGCAGAGCTCAGAGACAGGATAGTGTCGAGGCACAGATCTGGGGACGGCTGCAAACATATATCTGCTGCATTGAAAGTTCCCATGAGCCCGTTTAATGCTTAAATGGATCGGAGGAGAAAAGCCTTGTTAAGAGAGGTGACCAAGAAGCCAATGGTCACTCTGGCTGAGTTCCAGAGATCCTGAGTGGAGATGAGAGAAATTTCCAGAGGGCCAACCAGAACTGCAACTCTCTATTGATCTTGGCTTCATGGCAGAGTGGGCAAATTGAAGCCTCTCCTCAGTGAAAGATGCATGAAAGTCTGCTTGGAGATTGCCAAAAAAAAAAGCCCCTAAAGGACTCTCAGACAGAGAAACAAGAAGTTGGCTGTTTGGAATCCATTCTAACCGTCATGTCTGGAGGAAATCAGGTAGATGAGATATATGTTTTGTCAGTTTTTGGAAAAATAAGGCTAGATTGTCAGATTATTGCAAAGTTTTATTGTGAAAAGTTACTGAACTGAATCATGGTTTCATACATATAATCAAATCACTGCTCCCAAAAACAAACATATGAACCAATTTAAAAAAAAAAAAACATATCAATGAAATAAAGAAAATCAATAAATAACCCCCTTAGATCAAATCACCAACTATTGAAGAGTGAATCAAACCCTCAGCCAAAAATTATCATCATAATGACTCACTCAAAAGTTAAAACTCTCTTTTATTGTGTCCTTGTACTTCATCTTTATTCAGTGATTCATATCAATCTTCATTTGTGGTGACTCGGTGTTGGCTCAGGCGTGTAAGACACAATGTTTGAATCGGGCTCAGAGACTTTGTCATTATGTCATCCTTTTCTGAACCCTCTGAACTGTCTATAAAAATGTATAAATAAATACAAATAAGAAACTGACAAATCACAGAGTAGGCCAACCAAGAAAAATGAAAGTATTTTACTGCCTGACTGAATTCCCATTGTTAAAGAGGACATTTTATGCTAATTTTCAGGTGCATACTTATATTTTGGGTTTCTACTAGAACATGTTTACATGCTTTAATGTTAAAAAAACGCTTTACTTTTCTCATACCGGCTGTGCTGCAGCACCTCTTTTCAACCTCTGTCTGAAACGCTCTGTTTGAGCTCCTGCCTCCCCTCCCCCTGCTCTGATTGGTCAGCTGGCCCTCTGTTGTGATTGGTCAATCGAACCAAACCTTTGTACTCTGCTCCAGCTTCGCTCTAACTAGCTTTGTTTGAGGACGTGCCAAACTAGCTGCTAGGCAGGTATTATGCAAACGTGTTACTTGGTGACATCACCCGTTACGGAAAAGGTGGGACTTCAAGCGAGGCGTTTCAGGCTGTTCAGGAGCAGTGTTTCTGTGGGGGAGAGTAACTCCCTTTGGCGTGGACTTTGTAACTTTGCAGACCTTTCACATGCACAAAAAACACCCTAAAGGAAAGGGAGAAAGCACAAAAGCCTAATAGGTCCCCTTTAAAACCTACACAAGGTGAAATGCATAGCACGCTCGCTAAACAAGTGCACCCAAATTTCCCATTTGTTTTTTATTTTGTGGGTATTGCAGAACTGATTTATATTCATTGTTATTCTTGTGTATTAGGCCAGCTGAACAATCTGAGAGAGAGCATATTATGTTGCTTTGGCAGCGTCCTTGCAACTGATAAATAGTTGTGTAATAGAGTAAATCCTGTATTCACACAGGTGCTTATAAGTGAATATTATGTCTGTATACACTGCAGCAATCTAATGGTATGTGTTTTGTGCAGCAGGCTTACGGGAAGTGTGTGAGGTGGCAAAAGGCAAGACTTGGCTGGCTATTGTTGACATTGATTTAATTTATTTCCATAACACTATTACAAGGGTAGAGGTGCTGTGCAGTATGTGTATAACTCACATAAAATCTGAGTATTTGTTCCCACAAAAGGCAGACAGAATGAATTACCCAACACCCCCAAAAGAGTTGAACATCTAACTGACTTTCAGAAAGGAGGAAGTATCTTTTCACACAACATGAAAACAGATCAAGTGCATTTTAGTTATGAACAAAAATTCAGGCGTCAAAGGTCACTTCCTCACAGGCTCTCTTTCTCTGCAGTCCGGCTGTATTTGACTTCCTTATAATACTTATACTGTATATCTATATGCAGAATCTCCTTTCTTTTTGGCTAGTTCCCCGCATGCATACAGTACACACCTGCAAACATCAGTATGAAATAGGGAACAGTTTATTGATCTAAACAAATCACAGAAATAAAACCAAATACAATAACTACAGGAACACCTTGCAATATAATGCAATTCAATAAAATACCAAAACAACTTTTTTTCTCGGGTGTATTGGATTGCATTACTGTGTTTCATGAGGTTTTCCTCCTATTTTGTCCGCCTCCTCAAAATCAGCCATCAGTCTCTGATCTGAGTGTTCTCACTGAGCTGAAGACCTCTCTGAGAGACATGGGCCTGTACATGTGCAGCTCTGCGTCCTTGATGAGGCACCGATAAACACTGACAACCATGTTTTTTGCTGGAGAAGGTCACAGAGGCAACACCTTGCTGTGTAAGTTGACATTCCTGCTAAAGGAAGTCAGTCGGCTTCTCCGGTTGAAGGAGCGCATGTTGATGCTGACAGCAGTGGGCGCATGGGGGATGTAGAGGCCGCACGTCAGCACTTCCAGAGCGGCGTCACGGAACTGTTGGACATGAAAACACATTTAGGAGAGCATCAATTTCACATGCAATTCAAATAGTTTTTTTTCTTGTGCATATATCTCTGTGCACAGACTGCCTGAGGCAGGGCAGGGATGAAAGAAATAAAAAAAAAGGCACCAGCTACATGCGATGGGGCACCAGCGCGCAGAAAGTTTTCTAACATGTAGGGCAGCCTATATGGCACTGCATCATGTTTTCTCAATTTTAAGGCCATCCTAGAGAGCAACATTATCATGCTTTCTCCACTGGAAGGACATCCTGGAGGGCAATTCATCGTGTTTTCTCTACTGGAAGGACACCATAGAGGGCAAATCATCGTGTTTTCTCTACTGGAAGGGCACCCTAGGGGGCATTTCATTGCGTTTTCTCTACTGGAAGGGCACCCTAGAGGGCACTTCATAACGTTTTCTCTACTGGAAGGACACCCTAGAGGGCACTTCATCGCATTTTCCCAGCAGATATACGCTTTAGCTGCTTACCTGCTTGTTGGATAGGAAGTAGATGATGGGGTTATAGACAGGGCTGGTCTTGGCAAAGTACATGGGCATGGTAGCGACCAGTGGAGGGATGTAGAGCTCTGGATCCACGACTACCACCACTGACAGCACCGTGTAGGGCAGCCAGCAAACAAAAAAAGCTATCATCATGGCCAGGACCATACTGATGGCGTGATCATTCTCCTTCTGCCTGGAACGCCCACCCTGCAGCTCAACACTCCTGTTCAGCTACGAGTAAAAAGGAAACGTGACACCCATTAATAGCTGCTCGTTTTAGTCTGTAGGTGGTAAATTGCAAACAGATGAGGATGGGGTATGAATTTTAAATCTAGATCTAATGGTGTGTAATAGATACAATATACAGCAGCCATTATGGGCCCACCTTATCCATGGATGTGAGCACTCTGGAGTAGCAGTAGATGATGACTGCAACAGGGAAAATGAAGCAGAGGAGTGTGTAGAGGATGAGGTAGCTATAGTTGCTCCACGATCTCTCCTCCCAGGCCAGAGAGCAGGAGGTCTGGACTCCCTCGGGTCCGTATGAGCTCCAGCCGAATAATGGAGCCACCGCCCAGAACAAGCAGAAGATCCAGACGAGTAACAGCCCGACGACGCTTCTCCGCATGCTCAACTTGAGACCATCTCTGGGGTTGCACACCACGTTGTAACGCTCGTAGGCAAGCAGGGTCAGAGTGCAGAGAGACACCAGACCTAGGACAGAAAAATAAATACATCTTAGCTCAAGGTCCACTTATGTTTTCTAGAGCTTTTTACTACATCACATGGTTGTTCTCAGAGAATAAAGTTTGCTCAGTTGTCATATAGAGAGTATCTCCATAACAAGTGAGCAAACTCCATTCTCTGAGAAGACCATGAAATGTTGTTGAAAGCTAGAAAAAGCTACTAAGTTTATGTTGAATTACAGTTTGTGTCTAAAGTCAAGAATTAACTTCAAGTCAGAAGAACAAATTTGGAAGTAAACATGACATTTGCAAAGATCCGTTAACAGTAGAGACATTTTCAAAAAGCATCAAAAAGACACCAACAAAATATAAATATGTTTGTAAAGCCACAATACATTCTGAGACGAAGTGAAGTGACAAAATAGGATCAATATTTTAGCTTTACAACTGTGTGCATTGTGTTTTGCAATGACGGACCTCCAGGCGCAGAGAAAACAAAATTTCTCTCCAAAAGTCTATACAACACAACAACTCTGCTTACCGAAATAATTGACTGCAAATCCTTGAAACACGCAGACTGAATGGCCGAGGAAGAAAGAGCCGTGGTAGTTGGTGATGGTGACGATCAGGGAGCCGCAGAGGCCTATCATGAGGTCAGACACGGCCAGGCTGAGGATGAAAACGTTCATGGGCTGCAGGAGAGACGGATTCCTCAGCAACACGGTGATGACGAGACCGTTGTTGAAGACTGTTAACACTGTGTTGATGAACATGAGGAAAGAAAGTATACTGTAGCCCACCCGAGGGAAGATGGTGGGCGTGATAGTCACCACCTCGGCGTGGATGGATGGAGGATGGGAGCCGGAGCTGTTGATGTCCATGGTGCCTAAATGAAGTCCAGCTTTGGTGAAACTACTGTGAGGCCACAGACTGAATCTGCTCAGCTCAGGACACAGCAGCGTCACCGATCTTATCATTTCTGATCCCTGTTAAATCACTCGGCTTGGCTTGTTTTCCAAGAACTCAGATTGTGCACCTGCCTGATGGAAAGCCCCAGATGCAATATGGGAAATTGGTCCGTAACACGATTTGAATGGATTAATCCAATAAACCCCAAACTATAATGGTAATTGGAAAGTTGAGGGATATTAAGGAGGGATGAATTAGTCCTGAAAATTAATTTTCAAATTATGAATTTCTTCCTTTAGTTGTTTATACAGTTAATAGAAAAAGAAAAAAAAAAGAGCAATTACATAACAATTACCCAACCATATCAATTTGCTTTAAATTCATGATATATATACGCACTTGGCACAGATAATTATGGCATTTCCATTTTAATTAAACAGCGAAATAAAAACACATATTTTAAACTACAGAAACACTTAAAAACCACAAGATCCTGGTTGTGGCATCTGTTTTTTTACAATTCCCTTTTTTTTCCAGATGAAATATCAAATATATTCTTCTCATTCCAGCACGTGTGAAAACATTTCACGCATTTTCTGCAGAAGTGTAAAAACCTGTGAAACTCAATGCTGCCTTAAGCAGATCAAAAAGCAACACTCGTGCTAAATATAGCAACGACGCTCTATTTTTTTCCTGACAAATATGAACATTTCTCACGTGCTATAATGAGACATACAGGCTGTGTTGTGTGGAACAGGTTCACACAATTAAATACAAAGAGCTCAGAGCATAAATGTGCAGCGTGTATCACAATGTGCAGCTCAACATGAAATGATGCAAAATTGGAATAGCTTGAATACCATAGAATATATTAGGCTATTACAAAAATATACCCATTGCAGTAATGTGGAAAAGAGCTTAAGGCAACAGAGTTTGTAATGTAAATGTGTGTAACGTGAGTATTCCCAGTTCACTGACAGTCTCTTTTAGTTTTACAGCTGCAAAGGACAGAAAAAAACAACGGTAATCTTTAGACAGAGTGTGCAATTCATACTATAGAGATCCATGATAGGCATGATGTGTGACTGCCCCCTATTGTCCAGACTGTGGAAATACAGCATCTTTGCATAGTTTCTCACTACCCCGCTCTCTCATACACACACAAACAGTCATGTTTCTGTCACTTCAGAGGACATTACATTGACTTACATTCATTTTCTGGAGACTTACCCTAACCCTAACCTTAACCCAAACCCAACATTAAACTTCTTCACCCTAAAATATAATGATTTACATGATTTGGGACGTGCATTTTGTTCCCAAAAGGAAGGCGAGTCCCCACAATGTGACTGTGTAAACAAATTTATGTCCGCAAAACATGATTTATACACACCCGCCCACACACACACACACACACACACACACACACAAACCTAAAACAATCAGTGCATTCAATGTTTAAAATTCTGTGTGATAAAAATGTAAAATACAAGGTATCTGTGTTTTAAACAAAAACATCAAAATGCTTATTCAGTCATGTATCATTTTGCTTAAAAACCACTAAATCCGCTTGTCCTCTTTAGACTGAATTCTTTGACAGGAAGTACGTAACTAAGTACTTTAAAGCTTGAGATACATAAAAACTTTACGTGATTGTTACCAGGTATACATATCTTAAAGGTACAGTTTGTAGGATTTGGCGGCATCTAGTGGTGTGGTTGCAAATTGCAACTGAGTAGCCCCTTCCCAAGACTGCAGTAAAGTTAGCCGGCGAGTGCAAAACCGTGGTAACGCCGTTCACCTCGCTCAGAGGCCAACCTCACCATAATAACACTACTTTAGGAGCAACGGATGTCCGACAGAGGAACCACGGTTTTGCACTCTGCGGCTCACGTTGTCACAGTTTCACAAGCGTGTCGGAGAACTACGGTGGCCTTCAGGTAACGAAAAAAAGAAAAGGCTCTCTAGAGCCAGGGTTTGGTTTGTCCGTTCTGGGCTACTCTAGAAACATGGTGGAGCAACATGATGGACTCCGTGAAAAGGACCCGCTCCCTATGTAGATATGAAGGGCTCATTCTAAGCTAGTGAAAACACAATTCTTAGTTTCAGGTGATTATACACTTATGACAACATAATTATGAATATTATATTCCATTTCTGCTAATAGATCCCCCGAAATGTTACACACTGTTCCTTTAAAATGTGGCATGCATCTTCTAAAATGCCATATCTAAAAACAAATAATTAGGTCAGCAATGGAGATCATCCAGTCCCAGTCATTATTCTCTTTCTAATCGGAGTCTGCTTCTGGCCTACTGAGTTGTGAGGAGTCTCTGTATTCGGGGCAGAAGGGGGACTCGTGCTGCAGGGGAGTACGGCGAGGGAAGAAGGTGTGCTGGAAGTCGTAGTTGAGCAGGCAGCTGATGGAGGCCATGTAGATGTCAGCAAAACGTGAGAGTCGGCGTGAGAAGTAGGTGGGGTTGTGGTACGTCCGGAAGAGACTCCCAAACTGAGCGTTGAAGATGTCCTTCGTCTGGGACCTGCCATGAAAACCAATTCACGCCATCAAGATGAGGTTGGATCAGTTCTAGTAAATGATCAAAACTGTGCTTTGTTGCCAAAGTAATTATCTCTATTACCTCATGCCTTCTCTCTCTCTGATCCACTCGTCGACGACCACTTGAGAGGCTGGATCCCTGTGTACCTTTTTGGGAGCAGTGCAAAGATGTCAAACACACAAATTTCAAGATGGAGGCAAAAAGAGAAAGACACATGTTTTCATAAAAGTCTCCTGACCTGCATCTGTTCGATGAGTCCAGTCAGTGCCTGTAACCAGGCCATCAAATGCATGTACTGCTCCGTGTTCATGATCTTGATCTCCTTCCTGAGCTCAGGGATGATGGCGCCGGTCCTCCAGCCATGTTTCAGAGTCAGATCCTGCAAAACAAAGGACCCGTTGGTGTTAGTGTCTTGAGTCATGTTTTTACATGCAGGAATTAAAGGTGCAGTGTGTAGGATCTGGCGGCGTCTAGCGGTAACTTAAACTCCTCCTGTGTTGGAGAGCTACGGTAGCTGATGCAAAAACGTGAATGGCCCCATCTTGAGCCAGTTTTTGTAAGAGTAGTGTAGGTCATTTGGAGAATGGCAGAGGTAGTGTGTGTGAACAAGTGAGCTAGTGGAGCAGAAGACGAAGTGAACGTAGAGTGGAAGTTGCAATTTGTGCAGAAATAAATGCTGCAGCTCCTCAAGACCAACAGAGCTTTCCCGTGTCTTGAGGAGCTTTGTTTGAGGGTGTGCCAAACTAGCCGCTAGGCAGGTTTTATGCAAATATGTTACTTGGTGACATCACCACGTTACGGAGGAAAAGGCGGGACTTCAAGCAAGGCGTTTCAGGCAGTTTGGGAGCAGTGTTACTGTGGGAGAGAGCAACTCCCTTTGGCATGGACGTTGTAACTTTGCAGACCTTTTACATGCACAAAAAACTATATAACACACTAAAGGAAAGGGAGAAAGCACAATAGGTCCTCTTTAATAAAACTGCAGAAATAACATATTGCTCCATCCCTCCCTCCCCTGTAACTCCTTAGTAACTCAGAGATGCTTATTATGCTCTGTGTCTACCTGCAGTAACGATCTCATCCTATACAGCCAGAGAGGCAGACTGTAACTCCATGTTTCTAAATAAGCAGATGTTTGACAGCTGGCTCCCTGTCACCAGAGAGGCATTATGCCAAAGATGTAAACTCTGTATCTCATTATCATCATTTACAGCTGATCAGACACTCATATATCCAAGGCATTATAACTCATTGTGACGCAGTAAAAAAAAATGATGCTAGTTTGTTTGTTTGGCGCAGATGAGGTGCAGGTTGCTAGGTTACAGGTATAAAAAAGTAAATAAAGTGCAGTGATACTCACTACAGTAGAGTTGGTAGGTGTGATATATCAGGAGACACTCATTAAAATGCCTGTCAACCAAACCCAATGCAGAGCTGCAGTAACTGTGAAGAATTACATTCTCAGCTCAGTTATTTTAGTATCTTTGTTCTGTTTCAAGTGTTAGCTCAGTATCTCATTATGTGCTTCTTCAAACAGACCGTTCAGATTCAGACTGTTGCATATAAAGATTAACTCAGTCAGCCCTTTAAATTCAGGAGAAACACAATTATTTTAAATGGAGCGTGGTCAAAGCAGGGTTCCACTCTTTGTTCATAATATCTCATAATACAGTATTTTGTGTGGCTATAATGAGCCATTTGTTGTAAATATGGCTGGATGCTGCTTACTGCCAAGTCACTGTAGATGTGATCCCCGAAGTAGAGCACTTTGGATCCTCTCCAGCCGGTGAGTCTCAGGAACTCATAAAGGTTTCCCTACAGTGATCAAACACACACGTTAAATAAAATCGACGGTGTATTTTATGTGTTTAAGTGTATCCAGGAGATGTTTTTCAGGAATATTAAACTGGCATGAACACCTGTTTGTAGATCTTTCCTTTTTCCAACTTGTGAATCCTGTCCCACAGCAATGCACCTTTGTCTGTGACTCGCCTGAAAGGTCTAAGGGAAAAATACACAAAGACAAATTTTACCCAATATTGGCAGCTCCCAAACAAACATGCATCTACGCACATACAAGTAGTGAACGAGTTCTACTGGGGCTTTTCTCATTTCTCGATTTTGTGCCTCCTCGTCTCGTCGCTCCTCTGGCTTGTGACCCGGAAATCGATCTCCGTGGCAAGGAAGTCTCATTTGTTAAATGCCTATTGCCTCGACTCCTCTGTCCTTGCGTCTCTTCCTCGCATCTCCCGTGGGCGGGACTAAGACACGAGGAGAGGAGGTGAGGAAAGGAATCGAGGATGTACAAAACTGGGAAATGAGAAAGATCTACTGGTGGCAGGGTGGCCCAGTTTGGCCCCTAGTGGGATAAAAGAGGCACCGCATGGACATAGTATGAGCTGCAGACACAAACACACTTACTTTCTCCTGTCGTTGAAGAAACCAGGTTTGTCAGCCTGAACGATCACAATATCAAACAGGTCCTGCCAGTCCTTCCCTACGATGTAGTTCATTCCTCGGTCCCTGAGAAAGATAAAGATTCACCTTGTCAGCAACATCTTAAGTTTCATCATGAGGGTTAGTGTAACTAACACTTGAGCTGAGTGCTCAGCGATACACCAGCGATACAACATCCATCTCGTACTACTGTGTGTTAGTGTGACTTTAAATAAAACTCATTGAAACTGCCATGTTACTATCAACCTGGCATGTTTGCTGCAAAAAAAAAAAGGAATAGAGCACATCCAACCCCAGCTGGGTACAGGTGCAGGACAAACTACAATTACCGCCTACCCATCAAGTTGCAGTGTACGTCCATGTCTGTCTAAAATGCATCACTTCATCATGTTATCCTATTAGACATTTGTCATAATGTGAAGTTGCTATAATTAGCACATGAATTCTCGTGTTACAGCGGGTTCACATAGGGAACAGAAGTGCAAGTCTCTGCGCTGCTCCTCTTCTGTTTACTATAGAGCTCTCGCTCTCTCTGTGTCTGTCTGCTTGTGTGTAGTGTGTCTGCTCCTCTCTCTTGCTCTCTGTTTATACACAACTGACAAATGTGCGGAATAAGTACATAATTTAAAACCCACAATCACAAACAGCAGTGACACTCGGTTATTTCTAATAAATATAGTGGATGGATTTTGAAATGTGATTGGGGGGGAGAGACTGGGAGGGAATCAAAACCCCGAGAGAACAGCAGGGAGAGAGGGGAGGGAATTAGGTTAGTGGGATTAATGTTTTATCATCTCATCAGAATCAGATCATTTATACCACATAAAATATATCATTTATATCGTTTATAGTAGATTATCAGTGTGTTTTCTTGCCAGATTTGCTCGCGGTACGAGGAGAAAATAGACCAGATGCCGAAAATATCGCTGACGGTAGCAACCCGGCTGCGGAGCTCAATGGTGCGGCGCGTCCTATGTGAACAGCCCAACTGATTAACATGGGCATTGAAAGGACGTGGGCAGCGCTTCGCGGCTTATGTGAACCCACCGTTATGGCAAAAAATGATTTTTGAGAGGTCACAGTGACCTCGCAAAAAATGATTTTTTCACAGTAACCTTTGACCACCAAAATCGAATCAGTTCATCCTCGAGTCAAAGAGGAATTTGTTCTCGTGATATCACGAGTGTAGGACAGATGTGAGGTCACAGTGACCTTTGACCATCAAAATGACGTTTGTGCCATATTTGAAGAAATCCCCTCTAGGCGTTCCTGAGATATCGCGTTCACTAGAATGGTGTGTACGGACAGACAACCCAAAAACATAATGTCTCTGGCCTCGGCTGTTTCTGTGGGAGGCATAAAATCAACAGGAGAGGCTGGGGATCATAGATAGATATTAAACATGTATGAATAATATGGATCCAGGAGGACGTCAAGGTCGAAACATTGTCAAAAACTTGGGAATTTCTGTGTGCGGACAGCCTCTCCTTTTCCTTTGATCCATGTTTGGTGCTGTGATGACTGAATGTAATAAACTATTAAATCAAGGACACAGATTTAATGTTTTTGGGCTGTGGAAGCCTTTTGAGGTTGGATATGCAGAGCTAGTCATTTTGTGCAATCAAGCCTGACTTCAAAAGAGCTTCAATGACTTACAGTGAATTACTGGCGGACGGATGGAGAACCCTTTGATGTGCGGTTGCCTATCTACAAAAGTTAAGGTATTACACAGTGGCATCATTAAACATTAGCACACCAATACAAGGCCGTTTTAATTAATCACTGCAACAACCACTTGCGCTCTGTTTGCTCACACTTACACAAAGTCAAATGGGCTGTTGGTAATGAGGAACATCTTTTTTCCGTGCTCTGACAGCTTCTTGAGCACAGCGTGGCTTTGCTCGCCGTAGCAAATGTATTTCCCTGGAAAATGAGAAAACAAGAGAGAGGGTGGGGTGGGGTGGTGTTGATATAATTTACACAGACAAAACTCTGCTTCATATTTATATATCACAGCTTCATTATTTCTGAATTAATTGTTTATGTCTTGGCACTCAGATGTGGCTGTATATTTCTTTTACATTAGCTCAAACAAAGAAATATAAATCGAAGGGCATTACCAATATCTGCCTCCACGGCTCGGTACATAATGCCCTTGACGTGGACGTCTCTAATGGCTTCCTGTGAAGAGGCAAAAGCAAAGCCAGGAAGTCATAATGTTAGCATTCAGCTCCAGTAGCAACACTTTGCTCTGTATATAAATGGTCGACTTGGAAGCACAAAGAAAGTGCATCTCTGAATACAAATTAAATATGAAGAAAGCAGAGTTTAGTTGCTTTGGTGACAAAATGAGAAAGTTTCCACCACACTTTTAAAAGTGTCACCTGTGCTTTTGAATCAGCGATTTAGTAAATAGTGTGTGAAGTTGCACATTTAAGGGCAAATTTAAAGGAAGTTTATCATATACAAAGATTATTTGATGAAGTCAAAAGGAAAAGCAAGCAAAAAAACAGAGTTAATGCTGAATAATAAATCATGCTTGGCAGGAAAAAAAAAAAATATTAAGCAGGGTGTCCTTGAAAAGATATGAGAAGCACTCGTGGAACTGAGAGCGCGTGCGTGAGGGCTTTTAATGACAGCGATCTGTCAAAAACGCTGCAGTGTCACACAGAATAGACAGGACCAACATGACAGCTGCCCTCAGAGGGAGAACGCAGCGCTGGTTTCTGTCGCCGCTCTCCCTCTGAAGCAGCAGAGCCACCAGAGAACAGACGCAGATGGCTGGAGGCGGGCCCGCTCCACTAAAATTAGACGCCGGTTTCCAGAGCTAAAATTAAGATGGGACTGTATGGCTGGAGTATCACAGCATGTACAAACACGTAAATACATTAACACTTATGTGCATGTGGTTGGATTTAATGTCTTTACACACACTCTATCAAAGATGGTGGAATAATAACAAGATAGTTCACCTTTACGTCTTTGTAAAGATGCACTGGCTCGTAGTCGATGTTGTGCCTCATGAAGAAGTCGTTGACGCAGGACAGGAGGGTCATCTCAGGCAGGGAGAATATGTCCATGAACTGTTTCATGGTGTGGCCATGGGAACTCTGCAGGACAGTGATTAACGTAATTATATTCTCTTGTTTTTATTACTGTCTTGTCACAGATGAGAGAGAGGAAATGATCCTCACCTTGCCATAGAAGTCGCTCATGTTCTCTAGAGGTACGTGACAACCATCATACATGGCAATTACTTCCTCATCGGGGACTGGATGAAGACCCCTGTAGAAGAAATGCAAAATATTAAAACCTTAGACAATAATATATTCATACTGTGACATTTGTAGCATGTGCAATCACCTAAAAGTGAAGATAAAGTACAGAAAGTCTGAAATGTTGAATGACTGCCTTTAACTGTCTAAATCTGTAGCCTGATGAGAAAAGCACGTTATACTCACACAGACTTGTGTGAATTTCACATTTTTCAGTGTATTATTTATTCCCTAATGCTAGGGCTGTCACGATATCAGATAAAATAATAATAATAATAATAACGCTATCAGTCAAATTCATCTTTAACTTTGTTTACTGTGCGTTTTGTCTCTTTTTCGGCAAATAAATTACACACAATATACGAGTGTAGGGAGATGGAGAGAGAGTCTGTAACCATTTTTTTTTTTTTATTTACAAAATGATTTAAGAGGCACTGGATTGTTTCCACAATATTATCATATGTGTATTATTAACATTATATCAATATTTCATTTTTAAATCCTACCCACTACCCTGATGTTAGATGTAACACAGTGCACATGTACCTGTATACAGTTCCCAACTGGATGTAGTGAAAAGCATCTATCTTCATCAGCAGCGCCTGTTTCAAATCAGTAAATATTTCCACAAAAAAATGATCATGAATAAACACTGAGCTTATGGTATAATCAGTGCAAAATATAAAACAATTGTCAGTTTTTGAGTTAGATAAGCAAAGAGCGTCTCACCTTCTGAACATCATAGTGAAGTCCTCTGACAGCAAAATTAGGAATATACTCATAATTTCGCAGACCCTCTGGATACTAATATAAAAGAAAAGAAAACAGGGCATTAGATCTACTAAATCTTAAAACAATTGAGCAATGGAGTATATCACAAGGCTGATCCATAATCTACCTATGTAGGTATAAGCGGTGCTTGACGGTGCAACACAGTTGTAGCCCAGGTGATTATTCTGTGTATTACGGCTGCAACTAATGATTATTTTCATTGTTGATTAATCTGTCAAATATTTTTTGGATTAATCGATTAGTTGTTTGGTTTATAAAATGTCAGAAAATGGTGAAAAATTTCGATCAGTGTTTCCCAAAGCCCAAGATGACTTCCTCAAATGTCTTGTTTTGTCCACAACTCAAAGATATGCAGTTTACTGTCATGGAGGAGTAAAGAAACCAAAAAATATTCACATTTAAGAAGCTGGAATCAGAGAACTTTTGCTTTTTTTTCTTAAAAAAGCTTAAACCGATTAATCGATTATCAAAATAGTTGGCAATTAATTTAATAGTTGACAACTAATGGATTAATCGTTGCAGCTCTACTGTGTATCATCACTAAAGCTCTCCAACTTGTGGCGGCAGTAGCTCAGCAGAGGGTCCTTGATTCAAGTCCCGCTTGGACCAAGTACAAAGTGTGGACTGGTAACTGGAGAGGTGCCAGTTCGCTTCCTGGGCACTACCGAGATTGAGCAAGACACCAGACACATTATGTAAAGGTCCTGTTTGTGCATATGTCTGTGAAAAAATAGAATTTGCCCTCGAGGGATCGATAAAGTATACCTTCCTTCCTGATCTTATTTGCATATGACATATTCTTAAAGGTACAGTGTGAAGGATTTAGTGGCATCGAGTGGTGAGGAACTGAATACCCCACCGCTCACTCCTCCCCTTTCCAAGCATGTCAGAGCACTACGGTGGCCTTCAGTTAACATAAAAACACGAAAGTCTCTCTCTAGAGCCAGTGCTTGCGTTTGTCCGTTCTGTGCTACTGTAGAAACATGGCGGACTCTGTGAAGAGGACCCACTCCCTAGGTAGATATGAAGGGCTCATTCTAAGCTAACGAAAACACAACGATTCTTCAGGTGATTATACACTAATGAAAACATAGTTATGATTATTATATTCCATTTCTGCTAATAGATCCCCCCTAATGTCACACACTGTTTCTTTAAAGACAAACAGGAAAACAGGTGATTCTTTATGGGCCTGTTCTGTGTTTTGTTCAATTAGTTCACGAACAAGTCTGTATCTGGCAAAATAAATATGTTTGAAGTGCCAAGTCAATCAAACACACCCTGTGGTTAGTGATGAGAATGTCCCGGGCTATGTTGAAGATGAGGGTGTGGAGGTTCCTGGAGTAGAACGCCAGGGTGTAGTCATAGTCAAAGCCGTAGACCTCCGTGTCTCGTAGGCTCATCTCGTTGTTGGCAAAGATGGTGTCAGGGTTGACTGAGCTGGTGGAAATGGTTGAGATCAAGTCTGAGAGGAGAGAAACACGCATGAGGTTATTCTGCAGTTCCCTTCCCTTGGCCTCTGACCTCAAGATATGTGGATGAAAATGGGTTCTATGGGTACCCACGAGTCTCCCCTTTACAGACATACCCACTTTATGATAATCACATGCAGTTTAGGGGCAAGTCATAGTCAAGTCAGCACACTGACGCACTGACAGCTGTTGTTGCCTGTTGGGCTGCAGTTTGCTATGTTATGATTTGAGTATATTTTTTATGCTAAATGCAGTACCTGTGAGGGTTTCTGGACAATATTTGTCATTGTTTTGTGTTGTTAATTGATTTCCAATAATAAATATATACATACATTTGCATAAATCAAGCATATTTGCTCACTCTCATGTTGATTAGAGTATTAAATACTTGACAAATCTCCCTTTAAGGTACATTTTGAACACATAAAAAACGTGCGGATATGGACAATCCGGCGATTAATCACGATTAAATATTTAAAATTACTAAATAACTTTCTAATGAATGTAAGTATTCATGGTGTATACGTATGATGTGTCTGGAGTCCCGTCAATTCCTGGTCCACTTACCAGATACACGTATTAAATATGTATAATCCCAGAAAGGACACATTATATAGCGCTACTGTAAAGTACAAGTTTTCTCTTTCTCTAGCATTAAAAGACAAAGATTCTCTAAGACATGTTGCCACTTATGGAAGCCAAAAATAGATGAAATCTTTTTGTTTTCTTTAAAAAGAAGATTTAAAACAATAAAAAAAGAATCGAAAGTTTTAACTATTTAGGACACTTGTTTTAATTGACCTAATATCTCGTAATTTTTTGCCTTAAAAAGTCCAAAGTTTGACTGTAGCTTCTCATTCTGAGTACTGGCATGTTAGATTTCTGCCCAACTACTGTTATTTATGTCTCAGTAACACCAATCCTTTAGTGAACAGGCTATATTTATCTATAATGTAGTTGTAAATATTGCAAAAAAAGGACTGTTTCCTGCTCAAACAAGCCTGAGGAGGCAAATATGTGGAGCTGTGTGAGGTTAATTTGCTTCACTTGTTGCTACCACCTCCATAATCCTCTGTCCATAAATAAAACTATGCAGAGCCAAGTAGATTTGTAGGTAAATCTTGAATTGTATTATATTTGAAAGGTGTTGTTTTGTCCACCCCCCTGTCTGTCTGTGTTAAACAACTATCATAGCCCATAGCAGGGGTCTGCAACCTGCGGCTCCGGAGCCACATGCGGCTCTTTAGCTTCTGTCCAGTAAAATGGAAATGAATAACTGTTTTTTGTTTGCATTTTCATTTGTATTTATCATTGTTGTAGATCTATGGTATGACTGAGTATTAGGGCCACATTGAGGGGAAAAAAATAAATCTGAGCTTTCAAGAATAGAGTCATAATATTACGAGAATAAAGTCATAATATTATAAAGTAGTAATTTTACGTGTTATTTTCTTTTTTTTCTCATTAAGTTATGACTTTATTCTTGTAATATTACGACTTTCTTTCTCCTAAAGTTATGACTTTATTCTTGTAATATTACGACTTTCTTTCTCCTAAAGTTATGACTTTATTCTTGTAATATTACGACTTTCTTTCTCCTAAAGTTATGACTTTATTCTCGTAATATTCTGACTTTATTCTGGAAATCTCAGATGTTTTTCCCTCAATGTGGCCCTAATTCTCCGTAGTACATTTGCACGTTGGCCCTCACTGCATTAGACTTATATACTATATACTTAGACTATAAACTGTGTTACCTTCATCACAATGCTCAAATGTTTTGCGGCTCAAGACAGATTTGTTTTGGGGTTTTTTTTGCCTATAATGTCTCTTTTGATAGTAAAGCTGTCTGACCCCTGACCTATAGCTACAATGTATCATCCCCACCATAACATGTGCAGGTCTGGACGTGTTGCTAATGTGAGGCTGCAGAGCTGGTTAGTTGCTGTAAACATTGGTCATAACAGGGTCATTATAAGGCAACAACAGCTCTGCAGCAGTGCTGTGTGTGATTGAATGGATGCTGCTGCTGTGTGTTATTATTATAACAGAGTCCATACCTTCAGTCTGCTTCTTGGTCTCATTGTAGACAGACCACAGCCTCTCTGTGATCTCCTGACCGCCTGACGAGCAGCTGCGACGCACAGATGCTGCGTAGTTTGGAGCTCCTGGTTGGTGTGACAACAGCAGTTGACCGACTCCCGGGGCAACCGCACCGACATTCTGTTTCCATGAGAACGTCCGGTGCTGTAGACTCCGTAGCAACACGTTACTCAACATCTTGTCCGTGTGCTTCAGAAGAGACAGAGGCAAAGACAAGGGCGCCATGGCTGTGTTGTCTGGGTGGCAGCAGCCCGTGTGTAGGTCGAGGTGGTGGACTCTCCCTCATGCAGTTCAGATCTCGGGCTCTTCTTCTGTCAAACCGTCCCAGCCCTGCCTGCTGGATGGGTGCTGTTCACGTCACTTCCGTGTTTGGCAACGACACCAGACAAGCAGCCAATCAGAGGCTGGTGCGTCTGGAGTTCAGTCACTTCCTGCTGTGCACTGAACAGCTGCGAAATGTTACCAGATAGACATGCATTAAATATTCATAACCCAGGAATGGACACATTATTACATAGAGCTGCTATAATGTAAAGTAGACTACAGGCAACTTTCAGACTTAGTGGCACTTATGGAAGCCAAAAATAGATCAAATAAAAATAATCATGGTACTGTACTGTAAGTTGAAAATTTTAATTTTTTAGGACATTTGAAAGATTGCTTAATGCAGTACCTGTGAGGGTTTCTGGACAATATTGGCCATTGTTTTGAGTTGTTAATTGATTTCCAATAATAAATATATACAAACATTTGCATAAATCAAGCATATTTGCACACTCTCATGTTGATAAGAATATTAAATACTTGACAAATCTCCCTTTAAGTCACATTTTGAACACATAAAAAACATGCGGATATGGACAATCTGGCGATTAATCACGATTAAATATCTAAAATGACTAAATAACTTTCTAATGAATTTAAGTATTCATAGTGTATTCTTATGATGTGTCAGGTTTTCGCTTTTTCTAGCATTAAAAGACTGAAAGATTCTCTAAGACATTTTGTCACTTATGGAAGCCAAAAATAGATTAAAAAAAATAATTATAATAAAAAAAATTTAACTTTTTCGGACATTTGAAAGATTGACCTAACGTGTCATCATTTTTACTTTAAAAAAAAAATCAAATTTGATGGAGTAAATCTCTCGCCTTATGTTTGTGGGGTTGATTTTATTTTTCAATCATACTGACTAATTGTGTAGTTTGTATTGAAAATGCAGCGATACTCGCAGTGGCAGATGTATCATTCCCTCAAGTTTATTAAAAACTTGATTAGTGTTGTGACATTTGATGAATGCGTGTTTGTTATATTTGTTCATATCAAAGTAATTTTCTTTTTAAATAAATGTTGGTTTAAAAAAGTCATTTCATACTTGCTAAGACTCTTCTTTTCCATAGAATGTTTTATTGCTGCATTTTAGTTAACAGAATCATCCATATATGTTGTTTAGGATATCACATTAAAATTGCTATTCAAGGTCTCAGAAAAGGCAGTACTGCCAGTAATACACTCTATTTACAAAAATGACCACTGTATTTGGGCTTATGGTTAAATTCCATTGCTAATGTAGAAAAACAATATTGTATTGCCTACTCTGTTGCCACTACATTCAATAAAATACAGCACTATACAGTGTTTTAGTACATTGTATTATAACAGTAATCAAATTAAATTTACAGTAAGCCAACTGTAGAAGAAAAACAGTAGACTACTGGCAACCCTGCTGCCAGTAGTCTACTGTTAAATCTAGAAAATACAGCAATGTACTGTAATTCTGCACATCGTATTTTTACAGTAGCATATTGTAAAGTTGATTACTGTAGGACTACTGTAAATTAACTGTAAACTACTGGCAACCCTGCTGCCAGTAATTTACTGCTAATCTACAGGACACAAGTTTACAGTGTAATCAAATCACAATTAACATTTATTAACACACATAGATGCATCCACCCAAGAATATTGCGTGATGCCCTACATCAAGGGGCCATAACATTAAATATTGCTTGGATAAACAGTGGTTGTATATTATTACCTGCTCAACTCTCTCCCCATTGATTATAACTGGGCTGGGGTCACCAACAGACCTGGGATCAAAGACCATTTCTTTAGTTTTTTTAACGTTTAACATCAGGTTGTGCCCCTCACACCACTGCACAACCTCTTCTATCTCCAACTTATATAAAGCAATGTCTGAATCTTTTGTCAGTGAACTGAGTATGGCTGTAATATCATCAGAAAACGTAAAATGTAGTTGTAGTGTTCAGTGTATTTTATAATGACTTCCATTCCATACTTAATGTAATTTAACACACACACACACGTACATAAGGTCACACACACAGGTACATAAGGTCACACACACCACACCCATAACTGTAACTATAAGAGGTTTTTTGACACCAAGCCAAATCTTATGCTCACACAACCGGTTACACACCCATCAGACAGGCTGAGCAAGCAGCATTTTAATGAGCATATTTGTATGATAATGTTACACACTATTTATCAAACCATTGTTGATTCCAGTATGACACAATCTCAGTTTTCACAAATTGTTTAGATGGTGTGTTTAGGGGGGAAAAAACAACTTTATATCTGCATTTTCAACTCACCACTTGAACAGCGACATCATGTGGACAAACATCAGTGGTGCAGATAATGTGAAGTCATTCTTTGTTTTTTTCTTCTTTTTCTTCACAAGATGAATGAATTTGGAAACAGTGTGGCAAAATAAATACAACTAACAGAATTATCATCCTCAAAACTGAGCAGTCAGATTAATCATTAGTTAGACTTAAGTCGAGATATTGACTCACTTTCTCATTATTGTGACTAAACTTTATACTTTATGTATCTCATATTGTTTTACCATAACTATCTACTTTGTCATTCCTCATGGTAAATCAAAATTATGAGATCCTAGGTCATAATTTAGGCTTTTTAGGGCACACTTATGAGATGCCTCATTCTAATCTATTTTTTATTTTTAGCAGAGAGGAAAATAGATTTTATTTCTGACAGGAATTAATACAATAATGTTTAATTATGAGATACTAAATCATAATTTAGTTTTTTAGGACACACTTATGAGAGGACTAGTTCTAGTTGTTTTAATATTGCATACGTTGATTGTGTCTCATTATTCTGACTTAGTAGCTCACTTTTGTCTTAAGTCCAAATTTATGACAAACCTTTGACTATCTCATAAGTTTGACTCAGAAAGTCTACATTGTGACTTAGTATTTCATAACTCAGTCAACATTATGAAATACTAAGTCATAATAATGAGATAATTCATCAAAGGTTATTATTATTATTATTAATTTAGGCTTTTTAGGGCACACTTATGAGATGCCTCGTTCTAATCAATTGTTATTTCTAGCAGAGATGAAAATAGATTTGATTTCTGACAGAAATTAAAACAATCATGGTTAAATTGAAACTGCTGTGTGTTGCTGAGTGCTGTTGTTGAAATTGTTGTGTGTTTTTGTGGGTTTTTTTGTTCTTCTTCTTTGAGGTATTTATTTATTTTGTCTTATCTTTTATTTTCTTTGTTTTCTTTGTTAGATATGTGAAATACATGAAATGTCATGTCTCTCTTTCTTTGAAATTCTGACTAAACATTTCATTGTATAATGTAATTATTAATATTGTTAGTCTGTCTGTATGTGTATATATGTCTACATGTATATATGTAAAATTCAATAAAAAATATTGTTAAAAAAACAGAAAACAATCATGGTTAATTATGAGAAAATGTTCCCCCTACAATACTGAGCAGGATATAAATCGTTCAGTGTATGCTTCCACAACAGGATGATCTAAGTACAGATATAATGCTGCAATCAGTGACAATAGAGCCATCAAAACAAAATCGTAAATGTCACCCAGCTTCAGGGTCACTTGGCTGCAACATTGCATAAGAAAAATCTGAAAAATCAAAGTTAAACTACCCTTCTCATTCCATACTGAGAGGTAAATTTTAGGGAAGTGATGTGCTGATTATTCATTCCTGGCCAATGGTGTCCAGCCACGATTTTCGGGTATTGACTTATGTTGAGGAATCTGATTGGTCAACGCGTACCGAGAACTGTGCTGTGATTGGTCGAGGGTTGTGCGTGGTGCGCTATGATTGGTCGGTCGTCACGGGTTGAATAGAGTGGGCTCTTATGGTGGAGAGAGGAGGCTACTCGGTCTCTCTTGTTAAGGACAGTCAGTGTGCTGCTGCTGTGAGCACTTATCTGATCTCCAGGCTTTTGTTTCAGGAGCTCAAGATCCTCATTCATTCAACATGAAACAAGTTTGGGTGATAGGTGTCCTTATCGCTCTCCTTGCCTGTGGTGAGTAGACTTTACTGTCTCACTTTGTATTACCCAATATGTTAGCGCACATTAGCTCAGTACGCTAGCTGTTAGCTTTACCTTGGTGCTTCTCCTCTGCTCATTCATAGATTTGTGGTTTTAAAGCTTCATGTTGTCCGTTTTGTGAATGATAAACAGTGTTCACATTTCTAGTATCTGTTATTCCGTGTTGGCTTTCCAGAAGTTTCTAGTAGAAACAACCATGTAACGTTGTGTTAAAGCTGTTTGATGCTAGCTAACATCCCCCTTTAAAACCGTTGCTATTGGATACAGGTATATCTCTGCTATGTCTAAGAAAACAGCCAGCCTACTTAACATTACAACATTAAAACCATTGCTATTATATACATGTAAATCTATGTTATGGCTAAGTAAAAAGCCAGCCTACTTAACATTATACCTTACCTATTACCCCATTAAAATCATTGCTATTGGATACATGTATATCCATATTCTGGCTAAGAAAAAGCCAGCCAGTAGGCTTACTTATTACCCCATTAAAATCATTGCTATTGTATACATGTAAATCTATGTTATGGCTAAGTAAAAAGCTTGCCTACTTAACATTACATCATACCTATTACCCCCATTAAGATCTTTGCTTTTATATACATGTAAATCCACCTTCTGTCTAAGTAAAAAGCCAGCCAGCAGGCTTACTTATGAACCCATTAAAATCATTGCTATTATATACATGTAAATCTATGTTATAGCTAAGAAAAAGTCAGCCTACACCTCACCTATTACCCCATTAAGATGGTTGCTAATTTATACATGTAAACCCATGTTATGGCTAAGAAAAAGCCAGCCAGTAGGCTTACTTATTACCCCATTAAAATCATTGCTAGTGTATACATGTAAATCTATGTTATGGCTAAAAAAATGTCAGCCTACTTAACATTACACCTTTCTTATTACCCCATTAAAATCATTGCTATTATATACATGTAAACCCATGTTATGGTTAAAAAATAGCCAACCAGTAGGCTTACTTATTACCCCATTAAGATCATTGCTATTGTATACATGTAAATCTATGTTATGGTTAAGAAAAAGCCAGCCTACTTAACATTACACCGTACTTGTTACCCCATTAAGATCATTGCTATCGTATACATGTAAATCTATGTTATAGCTAAGTAAAAAGCCAGCCTACTTAACAATACACCTTTCTTATGTAGTGATTTTGAATGTCTTTGCAGAGCAGTTCAGTCTAAATTATCTTAAATGCAGAATATTTCTCCATATACACCTGAGAGTAAAGTGTGTGTGTTTTTTTTTTTTTTTTTTAATCCATTGACTTTTGTCCCTTGGCAGCTGCTGTAAAGGCAGAGGATGAACTTGACGTCGATGGGACAGTAGAGGATGACGTTGGTAAAAGCAGAGATGGCTCAAGAACAGATGATGAGGTGGTGCAGAGGTAGGTGTCACTTTGAATATCTTCTGTTGAGAGTGAACTGTGTTTGTCAGGAAAGGTTGACTAAACCTAGAGTTAACAGCACAAGGTCAAAATGGCCAAGCTTGTGCACACAAACGCTCATAGTTACCCTTCAATTGTAGTGGTGACAAAGCTTTGCAACGTCTACTGCATGCCCCTCATTAAGACGAGGGAAGCTTGTGTGCTTACTGATTGATCCCTAGAGGGGGGAACAGATGGGCCTTTTGTTTATTGGCAGCTATGATTTGTTGTTGTGCACGTCCCTGATCTCACCTGTGTGTGCCTGTATGCATCTGTCTATCTCCAGAGAGGAGGAGGCTATCCAGCTGGATGGATTGAATGCAGCTCAGATCAAGGAAATCAGAGAAAAGTCGGAAAAACACGTTTTTCAGGCTGAAGTCAACCGTATGATGAAGCTCATTATCAACTCTCTCTACAAGAACAAGGAGGTGAGCAGGAATAAATAGCATCTTAATGTACAATCACCAGTTTTGCAAGATGATTTCTGTGGATTTACTTGTATCAGAGAGGTGTTAATTCAACAATGTTTATTAGTGAGGTCGTAGTTGGTGGTATATTGAATTGTGTTTCTATTTGTAATATTCTTTCCCCCTCATGTTTGTAAATGGAGTGGGCATATTATTGAAAACATCTCTCAATATAATATACAACATCACTGCAAACTACCACCTCAATAATAAGCATATAGTTAAATTAATACCTATCTGACAGTGTCAATCAAAACTGAACTTTATTATTGTTATAAAGGTAGAATTTATGGCTGAGCTGTTGTATTGGATTGCATTCGATTTCACAGATGTACTTCGTAAGAGTGTTTATGAAACTAATCAAAACAGAGCTATGTAATCTGAATAAACTGCCATTTTATGTCACTTCATTAAAATACTTCAGTTTGTACGGAACAACAAATTCAATATGAAAATCATTTACATCAATAAAAATGCCACCAAGGCGCACATTAAAACCGGCACCAGCCAAATTTTATGGCATCCAGTTTTGAACAAATATTCCAGCCACTCTGTATTTTAAATATTGAAAAGTTGCAAGCTGCCGCTGAATTAATGAAAGTTATATATTAAGGCACAGGTGCCGGTCTCTGTCATCCAACAGTATTCACTGTTTTGTCCTCATTATGATGGTATGTTTTACAGACCACTTCAGAAAAGGCTGAACTAATGATGAAATGATTATTGTTTCTGTTTCAGATCTTCCTCAGGGAGCTGATCTCCAACGCTTCAGACGCTCTGGATAAGATCCGCTTGTTGTCTCTGACCAACGAGGACGCCATGAACGCCAATGAGGAGCTGACCATCAAAATAAAAGTATGCATAAGAATAACTTGCTGTAAGTCTTTCTTGGTAATGTTAATAGTTCTTTCTCTGTTGGTAACTTAACTGTGTTGTCTCTATTATCCCCAGTCTGATAAGGAGAGGAACATGCTCCACATCACTGACACTGGTATTGGAATGACCAAAGAGGATCTGGTGAAGAACTTGGGCACCATCGCCAAGTCCGGCACCAGCGAGTTCCTCAACAAGATGACAGAGATGCAGGATGGGGATCAGTCAACCTCAGAGCTGATTGGCCAGTTCGGTGTGGGTTTCTACTCTTCTTTCCTCATTGCCGACAAAGTCATTGTCACCTCCAAACACAACAACGGCACCCAGCACATCTGGGAGTCTGACTCAAATCAGTTCTCTGTCATCGAGGACCCCCGTGGGGACACGCTGGGCAGAGGAACCACAATCACGTGGGTTTACATTTTGGTTTTATTCATCTCAAAATCACCTATATTAGCTACTTCTTACTTCCTGTTACAACTTTGCTCTCAAATGTTAGAGTAGTATTGATTTTGAAATTAAATCCTCCCCATCTTTTTCTAACCTCAGACTGGTCATGAAAGAGGAGGCCTCAGACTATCTGGAGCTGGAGACCATCAAGAACCTCGTCAGGAAATACTCTCAGTTCATCAACTTCCCCATCTACGTTTGGGCCAGCAAGGTGATTACTTGAGACACTTCCTCCTACACTTTGACTCAGACGTGATCCCGGCACAGTTATATTACCAAACTGACAAAATATGGCAAAGAACAAATTGCTGTAAAGTAATTTTTTTCCCCTCAACATGCCAGACTGAGACAGTTGAGGAGCCCATCGAGGAAGATGCTGAGGCAACAGAGGAGCCAGAGAAGGAGGCTGCTGAAGAGGAGGCTGAGGTAGAGGAAGAGGAGGAGGACAAAGAGAAGCCAAAGACAAAGAAGGTAGGATGTTCATACAGCAGTGGGCGATATTATTATTGTAAGGACTATCAAATGTATCTTAGTATTAATATATAGGCATATATTTTTTTGAAAATGTTTTATTGTGTAGGTTGAGAAGACCGTGTGGGACTGGGAACTGATGAATGATATCAAGCCCATCTGGCAGAGACCAGCTAAGGACGTTGAGGAGGAAGAGTACAAGGCTTTCTACAAGACCTTCTCTAAGGTAAGTGAGCAGTAGCGCTTTGTCAAACAGCCATGTAGATTGTGTGCCTTCCTTCCTTGTAGGCTCAACATGTTTAATTTTATTAATTCAAACAGGACACCGACGACCCTATTGCCCACATCCACTTCACAGCTGAGGGTGAGGTTACCTTCAGGTCCATCCTGTTTGTGCCCACTTCAGCTCCCCGCGGCCTCTTTGACGAGTACGGCTCCAAGAAGAACGACTACATCAAGGTATTTTCCTCAAACAGTATTCCGTTTCCATTTCAAGGGATTGTATCGTCCTTTTTAAAGCACAATATTCAGGAATTCCCTCAACTCTGTTTCTAAATGAATGTTTCTGCAACAGCTGTTTGTGAGGAGAGTTTTCATCACTGATGACTTCAACGACATGATGCCCAAATACTTGAACTTCGTCAAGGGAGTGGTGAGTGATTTCTAACTCTAGATGAGTCATGTGCCAATATGAGCTCTTTGGTATTTGCCTAGATAGCATCTGCACTGGGATTTAAATTTTAAATTTATTTTGCTAGGTTGACTCTGATGACCTTCCCCTGAATGTGTCAAGAGAGACACTGCAGCAACACAAACTGCTCAAGGTGAGTTTCACATCTAACATCAATACAACACCATCTTTTCAATTATTATTATAATTATATATATATATAATTATATTATTATTATTCCAATTATTTTTCATTTGATCTGTTTTTCATTTTATCTGTAAAGATCACTTTATGTGGTCTTTGCTGACTGGTATGAAGTCTTTTTAAGACTTTTTAATTAGATGCAAAAACCTTATTGATAAGCAAACAGGAAAGGAACCTTATTGTATAGCACATTTCAAAACAAAAGTCAGAAAGTGCTTCACAGGAAGAAGAAAGGGGAAGAGACAACAAATAATAAAATAAAGAACAGGTTAGGAATAATGAATATTAAAGGGCGGGTCGATCTGTTTTTTCCAAATGGAAACGCCCATTCAGCCATCAGCAAAAAGCTGTGATGTAGGTTATCAAAGTAACCTAATCAATAAGGTTATGAATAATGTGAACGCTAGCACTAGCTGAGTCAAAGTTAGCTGTACTAAGTTTGGAAATAAATGTTAGTTTTTTTTTTTTTTTTTAGGTGGGGTTGTATGTATACTCCTTGGTGTGAGACAATATTAAACATTTTGTGAATGGAGTCTGGTGGCTTTGAAGGGAGCTATATAATAGCTTCAGTAACCTGTCCGAAAGGGCTGTCTGATGGTGAGGTAAAGGGGCTGTGGACCGGAGCAGCACAAAAACATATTTTATTCACCTAAAAAAAATCAATATCAGTTTAAGTGTACGCTATATTTAGAATATTTTCACCGCTTTACCTTGCCATCAGACAGCCCTTTCCAACAGGAAACTGAAGCCGTTATATCGCTGTCTTCATAGCCACCAGAGTCCATTCACAAAAACAGTCATTTCACCTCACAGAACATGGGAGTTGCTGGTCTACCGCTGTATCGATCAGTTAGTTTGTTTGTGTTATTGTGTGACTTTCGTGGCGTCCACACAGCAGTACATTGCTTAGCTTCCGTGCCGGTACTCCTGTCTGCTTCTCCAAACTAATTTACTGTATGTAACGTTAATACACTGACTATAAGAATGTATATATACTGTACATGTAGCAGCATCATCATGCAGAAACCTGCGTCAGATCACGTAGGAAAAAGTTTTTAGAAGGGCTTGGGAAAATAGCATTTTGACGCTAAAAATGCTTGGATGTGAATACATAAGGAACACCACTGTAAAACTACAGAAATATATAAAACCTAAAAAAACAAACAAAATAATGGACCCACCCATTAAACTAAATGTAAAGGGAAAGTGCAAGAAAATGTAACGCATATATCCTCTCTGTTCAGGTTATCCGTAAGAAGCTGGTGCGTAAGACTTTGGACATGATCAAGAAGATTGCAGAGGAGCATTACAACGAAAAGTTCTGGAAGGAGTTTGGAACCAACATCAAGCTGGGTGTCATCGAGGATCACTCCAACAGAACCCGTCTGGCCAAACTGCTGCGCTTCCAGACCTCCAACAGCGCAACAGACGTGGCCAGCCTGGACCAGTATGTGGCGCGCATGAAGGAGAAGCAGGACAAGATCTACTTCATGGCTGGTACCAGTAGGAAGGAGGTGAGTCGATGTATTTGTATTGTTTGGTCGGGTTAAAATGTATCCTTAAATTACACTTGCATCAAATAAACCAAGCTTTTCACGTAAAATCAAATGTAATAGCCTGGCATTAATCATCTGTCACATTTCCCCTCTGCAGGCTGAGTCTTCTCCCTTCGTGGAGACGCTGCTGAAGAAGGGCTACGAGGTGATCTACCTGACAGAGCCAGTGGATGAATACTGCATCCAGGCACTGCCCGAGTTTGACTCAAAACGTTTCCAGAACGTCGCTAAGGAGGGCGTCAAATTTGACGAGAGTGACAAGACCAAGGACAAGAGGGAGGCCCTGGAGAAGGAGTACGAACCTCTCACTACTTGGCTGAAGGACAAGGCCCTGAAGGACAATGTAGAGAATTATTTTGTAAAATTCAGAAATAAACACCAGCTGCTAAGTTACGTCTATTTCATAAGTCGCATTATTTAATACGACGCTATCTTTCCCACAGATTGAGAAGGCCATCCTCTCCCAGAGGCTAACCAATTCACCCTGCGCTCTGGTTGCCAGTCAGTACGGCTGGTCAGGAAACATGGAGAGGATCATGAAGGCACAGGCTTACCAGACAGGAAAAGACATTTCTACAAAGTGAGTAATGATTTTGTGCTTTTCAGTGATGCTCATTATCACGGTTGTAAAATGCAAATGTGGAACATGTTGTGGCGAGCCTGACTGCTTACTGAGCTCATATGATAATTTCCCCTCTTCTCTCTTCTCCAGCTATTATGCCAGCCAGAAGAAAACATTAGAACTCAACCCCAAACATCCTCTCATCAAGCAGATGCTTAACAGAGTCAATGTAAGTCTGACTACTGTCACTTCACTATATTTGTACTATTTTAATGATGACATTAGGGATGGGGGGGGGAAGCGATGCAGCATAGTATCTCGATATTTTGTGTGGTAATATTGTATCGATACACGGACATCTTTTATTATAGAAACTATTAACCTCTTAACAATCCAACAGGCCCGGCCGCTATTCTGTATTTCAGAGGTTGTAGTGGGCTTAATCTTAAAACTAGTGTAACTATACTGGTATCAAATGAAACTGGCATGGCCGTTTTCAAAGGGGTCCCTTGACCTCTGACCTCAAGAAACATGAATGAAATCTGAGATGAACAGAATGAAAACTGTATCTTATTAGATAAAACATGTTGACAAACTACATAATTTGCAGTTGAAAAAGGAATAAATCGCAATATATCTTATTACAATACTCGTATTGAGACTTAAGTGTCATGATAATATCGTATCGTGGGGCCTCTGGTGATTCCCTCCACTAGATGTCATATTATGGCATTTTATAAAATAGCTTTTTTTCCCCTATAGCAGAATGATAATGTGTGGAGCCAGACCTTTAGCGCTGTGGAGATAGGTCTGGCTATGTGAGACGGTAGGTCATTCACATCAAGCAATATAGTCTTTCAACAATTTTTAAACGTGTCTGCACGTCTAACACGTCTAACGTGTAACATGCTGCACGTCTATCATGGCTAAACATGGTAACACAGTTGTTCTGTTAGAACACAGACACTAGTGGCTCTGTTACTCCGTTTATAAACAAACATAGTGTTATGTTAATCATGTTGTCATATTGCTTATTACTAATGCAATACGAGCTGGGTTTAGCGCCGGGACGCTGTTGGCACAGGCTGCTGATGTCCGCTATCAGAACGTGTCATAATGACACAATTGTCAGTTCATAAAATCAAACTTCTTTTCTTTCATGTCCCTTTAGACTGACGGCGAGGACCAGACTGCGTCAGATCTGGCTGTGGTTCTGTTTGAGACGGCCACGCTGCGCTCAGGCTACCATCTGGCTGACACAAAGGCTTACGGAGACAGGATAGAGCGCATGCTTCGACTCAGCATGAATGTACCCCTGGACGAAAAGGCAAGTCGATGCCAGCTGCCACTTTCTGTACTACTTTGGAAACATTTGCATAGCAAAGGTTTCAGTTTCAGTGTGCATGTGTCAAATCACACTCTTATCTCTGACTTTATTAAACAGCGTTATTTCTGCTTTGGAAATGGTTCCACTTTCCTTTTTTTTGTAGTATTTTCTGTCTTTGTAAACATTTTAGGAATCTCTACCTCCTTCAGGTTCAGTTGGGTCATTTTATGTCCGCTCAGTGATGGTTGAATATTGCGGGCATGTTATGTTAAAAATGATGAACTATTCTACAGATTGAAGAAGAGCCAGAGGAGGAGCCAGAGGAGGAGCCAGAGGAGGAGCCAGAGGAAGAGCCAGAGGAGCCCGCAGAGGAAGACTCTGATGATAAGGAGGAAGTAGTAGATGACGAAGATGATGACGAAACGGTGAGAACACTTAAAAAAGCGGTGGCATCTTAAGGATGTAAAGAAATCAGATGCCGGAGTATTTGTTCATCTGGCTGTTTTTTCATAACTTTAATTTTGTTCTCTTACAGATAAAATCGCACAGAATTGAACTGTGAAGCACTGAATAGAAGAGCATGAAACAATGGAGCTGGAGACGGATTTGGGTCTCGTTCCAGCGCCACCGTGGTCGATGTTATCCTGGGTGGGGTCCCTGGGTTGGGGTTTTTTAAGGCGAGCATTGTTTGTTTTGTTTTGTTTTTTTGATTTTTATTACATTCCTCATGACTGTAAATTTGTTAATATTTAACTGACCTGTCTATGGAAAGCGATCCTGTCTCTTGATCGAAAATAAATGTTTCCTGGAAAAAGGACATAATAGTGTCTGTTTGGTGATGTTAGAAAAATGCACAAGTTAAACTGAGTGGAAGTAATTTGCTTTGACTTTAAGGTGTAAATGAGATGTTTTTGTAAGTAAACGGGGAAAAGTAATGTTTTGTGGTTGAAGATGACAGATTGTGGTGGTGTGACAAGGGATGAACACTTCATAGAAAAGGCTTTTAGCCAACTTAAATTTGTACTTCTACAAATACATGTCAGGTTCAGTACAAAGTACTGTCTGTCCATCAGCGCTTTGAGTTTGTAAATGCAACATAATTCACCCAAACATTTCTCAAGAGGCCAAATCCTAAAGTTCAGATTGCAAAATTAATTAATGTTCAAGAAACTGACAAAATACAGAAAATATAAACGCTTAAACCGAGAAAAGAAGTTTATATCAATTCAGCCTTTCCAACAAGAAAACATTAATTTCCTGCACAACTTAAACATTTTTTCACATGAACCATCGAAGGAGAAAACCTTGACTCAACACGATGCCATCGGATTTCTACTTCGTCATTGAAACATCAGAAATAGTCTTAAAACTACTAAAACAAATAGTCGGGGACCTCCAGTCCATTATTCCTTCCACTGTATACGACCCTGAACAGGGAACAGATTCAGCCTGGATGCCTCCTACTGCATCTGTACTGTATATACTGTATTACCCATGGTATAATGCTACTATCGTTCTACCTGCTGGACCACTGCTGTGTGTTTCTCTCTGCAGCCAACGAGACGAGAGGAAAAACAAGCAGAGCTGTCAGTGAATAAAATCATTTTCAGTCTTACGGTGTAGGCTATTTATTAATAGTGATGTTAAATGGTTTCATTACTTGAGGAATTATGCATTATCCAGGTAAGAGTCATTTAAAGTGGCAGTAGGCAGTATATTTTTTGGCATAATTGGGCAAAAATCCCATAATAACCTTTCAGCATATTGTAATTCAAGTGTTCTGAGAGAAAACTAGACTTCTGCACCTCCTCATGGCTCTGTTTTCAGGCTTTAAATCTAGCCAGTGATGGGAGACTTTGACCAATCACAGGTCATTTCATTGAGAGAGCGTTCCTATTGGCTGTGCTTCGGTCATGTGACCGGAACTTGGCGTTCCTTCACCAGATTTCACAATGAGGGCGTCATAAACTTTCTCATTTTACAGCTAAACCGTGCATTACAAGATGATGCTAAAAACATTTTAGGCGAGAAATAGGCACTAACATAACATAATATTGATTCATATTTGATAAGCGCTGCCTAGTTTGACCGTTTAATCAGAGTTCGCGAGTGACAGCCGGCTCTCATAGACAGCAGCTGGACAGAAGACCTCAGATCAGCTCTGATTGGTTGTTTACCTCCGGTATGTGAAATCTTGCAGATGCCGTTAGGAGCACCAGAGGACACCAGAGCACACCGGAGGACACAGAGGCACATGATTTTTTTCAGGATACCTGTTTCATGTATTACTGTCACGATATAGCGACCGTTTTATAAAAATAACTTTTTTTAATCATATTTGCTCCAATCTCACCTACTTCAGCTTTAACTACTGACAGAATGTTGGTTGTTGTACTTTTACTGTCACTATGGTTTGTCAGTCACAAAAAGGGTGTATAAATACAAGTCCAAGTCTGAATCAAGGTGATCTCCATTTTTCAGACTTTTTACGGACTTTTTTTTCCGATATCCTTCAGACTTTGTTTTTCACACATTTTTCAGATTTATTTTTTTTTGGAAATCTTTTTCAGACTGTTTGTTCGAACATTTTTCAATCCTTTTTCAGACTTTTGTTTTACACACTTTTTTTTTTGACTATTTTTTTTTGGACATTTTTTTCAGATTTATTTTTTTCCAAACATTTTTCTGACTTTTTACAGACTTCTTTTCCCGATATCCTTCAGACTTTTGTTTTTTCACACATTTTCCAGATTTATTTTTTTTTGGACATTGTTTTTAGACTTTTTTTTTTTCTAACATTTTTCAAACCTTTTTCAGACTTTTGTTTTTAACACATTTTTCGGACTATTTTTTTTTTGGACATTTTTTTCAGACTTTTTTTTTTTGAACATTTCACACATTTCGAACATTTCAACATCTCAGAACCCGTAACAGGCATTGTATAGTATGTCGGAAAAAAAAAAAAAAATCATAGTATAGTATGTCGAAAGTTTGACAAAAAAAGTTAACAAAAAAGGTCATATTATAGTATGTCGAAAAAAAGACATCTTATAGTATGTCGAAAAAAGTAATTTAAAAAAGTCATGGCATGTATGCCTAAAAAAGTTTTTAAAAGTCATAGTATGTCAAAAAAGTCAAAATATAGTATGATGAAAAGTAACAAAAAAAATAATAGCATAGTATGTTGAAAAAAGTTTTTTAAAAGTCATACTATGATCATGTTGAAAAAGTAAAAAATAACGTCATGGCATAGTATGTCAAAAAAGTTTTTAAAAAGTCATAGTATACTATATTGAAAAAGTAAAAGAAAGAAATCATAGTATAGTATGTCGAAAGAAGTTTAAAAAAAGTCATGGCATAGAATTTCCAACAAAGTTAAAAAAAATTCATAGTATGATATGTCAACAAACGTCACAGTACAGTATGTCAAAAAAATGTCTATAGTATGTTGAAAAAACCTTTTTAGCAATACTATGCTATGACTTTTTTCGACATACTTTACTATTATTTTTTTTTTAAGAATGACTTTTTGTTTTACTTTTTTGTAATACTATATTATGACTTTTCAACATACTATACTACTACACTGCCTTTTTATGAGTTTTTGACCTTTTTCGACCTACTCCACTGACTTTTTAATGATTTCCACATCACACTACTGTACTGGACTAATTGGCTTCCAACCTAGTTGTGAAAGTCAAACTTTCAAGTGAAGTAATGATAAGAAAAACACATTTAAGTCAATGGGGAGACTAAAGTTCAACTTAAGACATCAAAATGTCTTAACTTTCTCTGCTTTCTGAAACCAGCTGATTTCAATATTTTTACAATGTTTGTTACGTAATTAAACTTGTGACAAAGTCTGTGTATCAATTTATGTCAAAGGTTGTGTTGGTCAATCACCCCATGAGAGTCAGAAAGTTGCTCTGTCCATTGATTTGGTTACGATTGATAACAGAGGACTTTTAGGGGCAGAATAACCAAAATACCATAAAACACTCCTTTACTATTGTTACATGATAGAGCTGTAGTCTAACAGTAGGTCATGTTAGTGCACACAAGCTGATAAAGTAAAGACTGGCTGTATGTAACATCAGTGCAAAGGTTCACAGTTAAACACAAAACAGATTGTACCAATATGTGACATGAGTAGGGCTTAAAGTTTAATATCCAAAGCTAATGTACAGTACATGTATGTAATGATTTTTTTCAGTCTAATGCAAAAAAAAAAAAAAAAAGCTCTAAAAACAGTCAATTTTGGCTCAAAATAAAACATTTTAAATGCTACAATTTATCTGGCTAATCATGAATTAAGAGTCAGGGGGAACAAAATCAACCAGAGTTTAATTATTAAAAGAACAACAGTGGCAGTATAAGACATACCTGTATATCACATAATGTCAGTTTTATGGAGTACATTTATAAAAACTGTAGAGATGCATGGTAGTTGTGTTAATTAACAAAAAACCTCTCTTAACCCCCCTATTATCTTTGGGGTCAATTTCAATGTTTCATGTCTCTAAATCAGAGCTTGACATCTTTTTTTTTTGCCTCATTTTAATGGCGTTTCCTAATTTAATGAGAACATCTTGGTATACATAAAATTAACATGATGATATGTTTTCAATGTCCTGCACGCATTGGTGTTCTTTGGGGTCAATTTGACCCCTGGCTGTTTTAGCTGTATAAAACATATAAGAAACAGTTTTTGCAGATATTGAGGTCACTATCGGATGCAGTTTTTCAATCTTTAGGGCCCTAACATACCATAACCGTACCTGTAGTAGTGTGAGAACCCCTGATATGTCCCATTTTCTGCCAATGAGGTTTAGTCGCAGCTTTTTGACAGTGAAAGTGACTTAGAGGAGATTGTGTCTGAGGTAATGTTGAGTAGGACCCTGATTATGAGTCATTCTCCTCTGATGAGAATGAGAAAGATTCTGCTTCCAAGAGTGGACACGTTACCTTAAAAAAATGCAACATTATTATGGTCCCTCTCCCCACTTGAATGACAGGGTAGACTTAGTGCTGCTAACGTGATCAAAGGGTTTACAAGTCTCACCAGATACGCTGTCAGCCATGTCCAAGACATGAAATCAGCATTTGTGCTCTTTATAACGCTCAAGCAATCGAAAAGGATATATGGAGATGACAAACGTAGAGGGGATGTGCGTATATGTGCGTTAAATTGCTGCTGTCAAATTGACCCCAAGGATAAAGGATGACAAGAGGTTTAAAACATGATGTAATGTTTCTAAGTCAGTCTGTCCCTGAGATTAGTTGACTGTTAAAAATGGTCTATGAATGAGATGTTACATCTTTGTAAACAAACGGGTCGTCTGGTACAACACTGACTACTTTAAAGTTTCTGTGTTAGAGTTTTATTTCCCTAGAAGAGATCGCTCTGTAGATGTCCTCTGTCATGGGAACGTACAGCTTCTTCTCAGGATCTAAAAAGTATAAACGGTCTTTGATGTCAGCTGGGTTGAATCCCTCCTCCACCAACTTCACTTTCTTCATCTTGAACGTTCCCGTCATCTCCAGGCAGGGCTACGAGACACATGTTGTTAATTTTAAAAGTAGGTTTCTCCAACTTACATTTGAAAACCAGCAACAAACAGAGGAACAACACTCTAGAGATGCACCGCAGATACCGATCTTAAAAAGCGGATTGGGTAACGGCCAGATTTCAGATCCACATTTGTTTCTTCATCCATGTCCTTATAAATTCAGCGTTTCCGCTAAATTCACACTTCACACTTGCTGGCAGCTGACTCCATTTGTAACGCCACAGAAGTCCCTGACCTCATGTTAAGCTACTGAAAATGATCCCAGTCAGTTCCACGCAGTGAGGTGTACAGATTTTAAATTTGGTAAAAGAAGAGCACACATATCGGATCTGTAATTGGTATCAGCAGATATCTGAGTTAAGGTACCAACATGGGTGTAGATTTGGTTTCAAAAGTGGGGTGACACAGTAAAGTCAGAGGATCAAATTTAAAGTAACACTTTATAAGGTCATGTCTATAATGATAATCATACATGACAACTTATAACAAGGTTTATAAAATATAATAAATGTTGACAAGATGTATTATAAGTTCAGCATTCATAATGTTTTAACCGCCGAAATCACAACAGTGTTTGAAAGAAGAATCTGCCTCATGGGTTACACATCACATTATGACTATCATAACTTTAGTCAGTTATTAAGACACATAGAGATCTAATCTAACGCATAATAACAAATAATAATACGTCATTATGTCTCATGAATATGCTTATAATGCATTATAAATATGACCTTCATATAAAGTGTTACCTATATTTTTTTTAAGTATACAATTAATATAAATCATTAATTTATATGGTAAATGCATTTATATAGCCCCTTTCTAGTCTTCCAACCACTCAGAGTGCTTTGCACTACATGTCAGCATTCACTCATTCCCACACACACGTTCATTCACTGATGACAGAGGGGCTGCTTTGCAAGGTGCCAACCTGCCCATCAGGATCTAATGTTTGTATATACTCATTCACACACCCATGACACAGCCTTCGGGAGCAATTTGGAGTTAAGTATCTTGCTCAAGGACACTTCGACACGTGGACTGGAGGAGGAGCCAGGGATCGAACCGCCGACTTTCTGATTGGTGGACGACCCGCTCTACCTCTGAGCCGTAGCCGCCCATATATAATCTACCAATGTTTAAATTGGTTATCATGCTTTCTATAATGTTAGTATACCAAAAAGCCACATAAATTGCTGTATTATGATGCACTAACCAAATAATCATCTATGATTTCCTTGATAGAGACTTGATACTTTTCTATCAATATTATTATGTCATATAAGAAATGTTTAAATTTATAATTTCCAAGGTCAACAACTCACTTTAAAACTCAATAGATAATGTCTTCTTTCTAACTTTACTACAAAGAGCCCTGTCTTATACTGCATTATCTTTGATTGATGATCAGTTCCAGACTCCCTTTGGGAGAATTATCTGTAAATTAATAATAACTGAATTATTTTATTTTTACCCAAAAATGCAGAAGAATTGGGGGACTTTTTTCAGCCCTGAGTACTGTCTGTAGTTTTCCTCACACACTGCATACAGCCTCACCAACCTCCACCAAACAGGTAGGGCAGCTTGTAGGCTGGCCGAGAGGGAACACCCAGGGCAGACAACTCTGTGAATTGCCTGCTACCCTGGTAAAACCTGTAAATCTGATCCAAACTACAGTAGATCATTTTCTACCGTCCACAAGTGCCACAAGGCTGCAGGTGCATGAAATAAGATAAAAGTGCAATGCAAATTATCATTATTCTTTACCTGAATCCTGATGAACCGAGGTCTTGCGTACGCTGGGAGGTAGTTGACAACCTGCTTGTAGGTGTGCGAACAGTCAAAATCTTCTCCTTCTTTCAGAGTGACAGATGCCATGCCGATCCGCCCCTCGTGACCTTATCAGACAATTCAATCGCATACATATAGAATATATTTAAAAAGCACACAATACAGTATTTTTAAAATGTGGCTTAACACTTCGACATGACTATTTCTGACAACATCGGTGTTCTTACCTTCAACTTTAACACCGTAGACATTTGCCTCCAAAATGCAACCAGCCATTGTGAGAATGTCAGCAACCTCCGATGTGGCAACATTTTCTCCTTTCCATCTGAAACAACAACAAGAAGGAACTAAAATAAGAAACACTTGTGCAACATGTTATCACAAATGACTTCCTTACTGGCACCAAAAATATCTTTTGAAAAGTGTTTGGAAAGAACCGATCTCATATAAATGAGAGCCATGCAAAGTCAGAAAATGTGACGTTTAGCTGTAACTCCCCAATTCTGCCAGTCTTTTATAATGTGAAAACAACAAGATGGAGTGACACTTTGAATTGTACGCAACTACAATCCATCAACCCTAAAGATTTAGGGCATATCCACACTAAGATGTCTAAATCTGATATATCCATGCTGAAACACCTCCTACTGTATCCTGTGATTGAATTAAAACAACAAAACAGATCAACACAAAATGAGTCACTACTTGCCTGAAAGTATCACCAACTCGATCCTGAAAGTACACAAAGTTCATGTGATCAAACCGGAGCAAATCTCCACTGTTGAAGAACAGGTCGCCTTTCTTCAACACGTCACGAAGCCTTTTTTTCTCAGTCTGCTGATGGTTGCCAGCGTACCCAACAAAGGGCGACCTCTGAGTAACCCTTCCCACCAAAAGTCCCGTCTCACCTGACAAAAAGATGCATGAAAAAGGTCAATCACAGTTTCCCCTAGACACTTTAAGGTTACATGTTTTGTCCAACCAACAATCCAAAACCAAATCATATCAAATTAACAAATAAAACGGATAAAATCAGCATATCTTCGAATTTGAGAAGCTGCTTAATAAAAAGTAGGGCTATCAAAGTTAATACGATAATAACGTGTTAAGGCAAATTCATTTTAACGCCACTAATTTCTTAATGAATTAACACAATTGGTATTTCGGAGGGTGTAACAGGCTCAGTTTTAAAGCTAAAGATACTGATATCATATGAAAAACCTAAGGAATCCATTGGTACCAACCACGTCATACTAGCTTGTCGCGAAGGAGGTTAAATAACACTCCAAACTTGCGCTAAATTTTGGCATGGAAAGATTGTCATGGCCATTTTCAAAGGGGTCCCTTGACCTCTGACCTCAAGATATGTGAATGTAAATGGGTTCTATGGGTACCGACGAGTCTCCCCTTTACAGACATGCCCACTTTATGATAATCACATGCAGTTTGGGGCAAGTCAGTCAGCACACTGACACACTGACAGCTGTTGTTGCCTGTTGGGCTGCAGTTTGCCATGTTATGATTTGAGCATGTTTTTTTATGCTAAATGCAGTACCTGTGAGGGTTTCTGGACAATATTTGTCATTGTTTTGTGTTGTTAATTGATCTCCAATGATAAATATATACAAACATTTGCATAAAGCAAGCATATTTGCCCACTCCCACGTTGATACGAGTGGAAAATACTTGACAAATCTCCCTTTAAGATACATTTTGAACAGATAAAAAATGTGTGGTTAATTTGCGAATAATTACGGACAATCATGCGACTAATCGCAATTGAATATTTTGATCGATTGACAGCCCTGATAAAAAGACAAACAATTAACTTATTATCAACATCGTTGTCAAGTACTTTTATTTCACGCGACTAATCGATTAATAGTTTCATCACTGAAGACAACAAATGAAGTACTGCTGCTCATGTCAAAGAAAGAGAAATGTACGTTTCCAGCTGTAATAGTGACTCACCTACGTCTGCCTTGATGCACAGACCCTCAGAGTTCCTGACGGGCTCCTCCTTCTCAATGTCAAACTTGATCAAAGTGAACGGGAAGAAAAACTAGACAGAGGAAAGAAACAGTTAATTAGTTAAAAGGTGTATTGTTTGTGAATAATTGAACAGCCTACTGATGATGAAGTTTCGCTTCGCTTGTTTAAACAGATGGAGAGTCTACAGCCACGCTAGCAGCTCTGTGAGACTGTACTTAGACACAGTGGTGCTTTGAGCTAAATGCTGACAGCAGGTATAATGTTTACCGTATTAGTTTAGTGTGATAGCATGCATACATTTGCTAGGTAGCACAAAACACAAAGTACAGCTGAGGCTGATGGAACCGACATTATATTTTGAGGGTATTTGATCATAAACCAAAGTTTGTGCAAATTTAAATTATGACCCGATGGTGGCTCTAGAGGAAATGTTAAAGAGGACATATCATGCTCATTTTCAGGTGCATACTTGTATTTTGGGTTTCTACTAGAACATGTTTACATGCTTTAATGTTCAAAAAACACTTTATTTTCCTCATACGGGAGTGTTAGAAACACTCTGTTTGAGAAAAATTTCATGGTGACGCTTGAGGAAAAATCAGGGGATTACCAGTGTTATTAAGATTCATCCTCTGGGAACCAAGAATCTCTGTACCAAATGCCATGACATTTCATCACATATTTATTGAGATATTTCAGTCTGGACTGAAGCAGCGTTGCTAGCGTGGCTAAAAACAGCGGACATGTTCCGCTACTTACCTTGTGGACAAAATTGACTCGCCCCACTGCACCGATCTTTGACGTGTAATTGATGAAACCGATGTTTCCCTCTGTGGCAGCGTACAACTCTCTGACTTTAATGTCCCCGAAGCGATTAAGAAACTCTGACCAAATATCTGTTCGAACTCCGTTGCCGATTGCGATTCTCACTTTGTGGTTCTTCTCGTTGTCTTTCTACAAAAAGTGAGATTGACTCAGAATCAAAGCAGAGACATGCAAAGCTTCATATCTTCATTCAGGACAATACTTTATTAATTCAACCGGAAAGTTGAGATTCCTTTTACCCTGGGCGTGTTGCAGAGGTAGCGCATTGTTTCACCAATGTACTGCATCACTGTCACATTATACTTCCTGCAGTCGTCCCAGAACTGAGAGGCAGAGAACTTTCTCTTCAGAATAACGGTCATACCTGCAATAAACATCACATAACACAGCTTTTATCTCAGTATAAACGTATACAGCACCTTCTTAAGTGCCCAAACCAGGTGTGTGAATGCTTTTGAGGAGTTAGAGGGTTTATATTACCTCTCTCCATGGCGCCGACCATCCCGATGAGGAAGCCTGCACTGTGATAGAGAGGCAGGTTGATGTAGAAGATGTCCTCTGATGTGATTCCACATGCCGCCTGGATGAAGGAGGCGGCCCACATCCTCTCTTGGGTGACAACGGCTGCTTTAGGCAAACCTTCCAAGGTCCAAAAATAATAAATCATCATCAGGTACAGTTAGTATTATGTATATGCAGTTTTGAAAGGAAACCTCTCACTCCTGCAGTATGAGCCACTTCTCTGTTGTCCATTCAGAGAATCTGTTTGTTCCAACTATAAAGCGAGGAATCTCTGTCTGTGGGTATGCATGTGTGTCCTTCGCATATCTCGAGAACCGCTCATCCGATTGACTTCACACTTGGCGAGTGTGTTGCTGGGGACCCCATGGAGTGCTTTGTCAAAATCTGGACACGCATCACATTCGATATTAATAAACTTTGAATAAACAAGCACACAGCCACTGTGCAGCTGCGGGGGCGGAAGCAGGAAAAGCCAACACTAGGACCGGCAGTGATTCATGGAGAGACCTTCGTCTGGTCAGCTAACATTACTGCCAAGCAGGTGAAATATAGAGTTATATTGTGGTTTTAGCTGACGTGTGCCGCCTCACTGTTTTGAGCGATGCTCGTTCATGTCTATTTAGAGCGAGCACAAGTGCGAGCCCGACGCTGACCTTCGTTGAGTTAACAGCCACATGTGTCGCTGTTAGCAAGCATTTCTGAAAGTTACAAACAGTCCCTTTAAACAGTTTCAACAAAACTGAACATTATAGTTATTGTTGTATTAGACTGCATTAGTTTAGGTGTTTCAGAGGAGTTTCCTGGTGTACCTGTGGTGCCCGACGTGTAGATGTACAAAGCAGTGCTCCTGATGTTGATGTTGGCTCTGAGGTCCGGAGACAGCGGCTGATCTGAGGCCTGGGAGATCTTGTCAGACAAAGTGTTGATGCCCTGGATACTGCAGGTCTCTGACATGAGGTACACACTGATGCCTTGCGCTTTCAGCGTCGGTAAAACCTCCTCCACAGCGTCCTGCAGCTCTGCAAACACAGAGAGCCATTCAAGTTGTACACAATATGTCAGAGCGCTGTGTTGCGCAATGCAGCACATGTAGGGTTCATGTTACCTCACATCCCACTAGGACACAAGCACATGCTCGGACTAAATGTGTGCAATTCTCTGGGGTGAAACTCTACCACATAAATGGGAGAGCAAAGATACAAGTTTTCAGAGTGCCTCAAATGAACTCAGTAGTCAGGACTGTATGTACAACACAATGACTTAATCCGTGTTGGGAAACAGGCTGATTAAACTTTAGTTCCTGATCACTTTTGCTGAATACGCTGTTAGTAATACTGACCTCATGTGACTCCTAAATTGTCCTTGCAAAAATGTCTTTTCCGGTCTATATTCTTATAAATGTTCACCACTGCACAAAATCACACTGCTCTGTTTGGTTGGAATCAACAGAACAGAGGTGAGATAAAACATTTGAACTACTATGATAACTGTTGTGTTATCTAAGACAACATGAAACAAGTCTTGGTTTATCCTGTGGAGATTAGGACCGGATGATAATAACTCAATATTATCAGTTGTTGTCTTCGTATATAATCATACTGTGACGAAACGTTCATATCAAAACATTGTGATTTAAATGCTGGTTTCCTAAAACACAAAATAATTAGGGCTGTCAATCGATTAAAATATTTAATCGCAATGAATTGCATGATTATCCATAGTAATCACGATTAATCACAAATTAATCGCATATTTTTTATCTGTTCAAAATGTACGTTAAAGGGAGATTTGTCAAGTATTTAATACTCTTATCAACATGGGAGTGAACAAAAATGCTTGCTTTATGCAAAAGTATTTATTTATATTATTGATAATTAATTAACAACACAAATCAAAAGTATGCTCAAATCACATGGCAAACTGCAGCCCAACAGGCAACAACAGCTGTCAGTGTGTCAGTGTGCTGACTTGACTATGACTTGCCCCAGAGCTACGGTCTCCCCTGCGTCCTCCGACCGCGGCCTACACTGTTTTGCAAGACGGGCTTCTCTAGATATAACTTTGCGGTTTTGGTGCTTCTGTGTAGTTAGTTTTGGAGTCTAAGTCTGAACAGCGTAGCCACATGCGAGCGCGCATGGGACGCCGACCCGGATTGATTTATACGTGTAAGAAGTTACAAACAGTACTTTAATACTCTTATCAACATGGGAGTGGACAAATATGCTTGCTTTATGCAAACATATGTATGTACATATTACTGGAAATCAATTAACAACACAAAACAATGACAAATGTTGTCCAGAAACCCTCACAGGTACTGCATTTTGCATAAAATATGCTCAAATCATAACGTGACAAACCCAACAGGCAACAACAGCTGTCAGTGTGTCAGTGTGCTGACTTGACTATGACTTGCCCCAAACTGCATTTGATTATCATAAAGTGGGCATGTCTGTAAAGGGGAGACTCGTGGGTACCCATAGAACCCATTTTCATTCACATATCTTGAGGTCGACGGACCCCTTTGAAAATGGCCATGCCAGTTTTTCCTCGTGAAAAATTAACCGTAAGTTTGGTAGTTTCCATGGTTGGTACCAATGAATATACCAGTATCATATCTCTAGCTTTAAAACTGATGATTCCTTAGGTTTTCTACTTTCATATGATACCAGTATCTTCACTCAGCTTTAAAACTGAGCTACAACCTAAAAATCGCAAGTTGTATTAATGCGTTAAAGAAATTAGTGGCGTTAAAACGAATCTGCATTAACGTGTTATTAGCGCGTTAACTTTGACAGCCCTAAAAATAACAATTTCAATCAATGAAATTTACACTTATTTGAGTTTTTATCCTGTTCATTTTGTCTGTACTTCTCACATCTAGTGCAGGCTAAAACAAACTAATCATTAACAGTCTTTAATTGATGGTAAACGTTGTTAATAAAAGCTGTATAGTACTGTCACAGTTGTTACCTCCACAAACCTACAATTACTATCAATATGTGGCCTGATAGTTTATGTGAAAATTAGAATGTAGGTCTCTTAGTGTTGTAATCTAGTGGTAGAAGATCAACTCAGATCTGTTAATTAACTTTAAGTAGCAGCACCACAGTAGTCGCACATAACCACTGGACTGTTCTTCATAATGACTCCTAGAGCTCAGAGTGTACATCAATCCCTGTGTCAAAATCAAGTTTCTAAACACTTCATTATTGTAGTTTATACTGTATTAACATGGTGTGTATTCCTCATATATGCTATAACCAAACTACAGGGCAGAATAGTGCTACAGAACAGTATGACTAGTTGGTTTGTGGGGCTCAAGACAAAATAAAGAAACTACCATGTGCAGTCTGCTGTTTGCTCTGTACCTGACGTTGACGAGGTCATTAAAAGACACACAGACAGTGGGTTAGGGGGATGGAGTGACCTGCCAAGGGGAACTCCCCTTGGCAGGTCACTCCAGCCCCGATAGCGACAGATCATGTTCTTAGCTTATCAGATGCTTTGAACGTAACACTGCGAGCCTAAACAATCATTACCTGTAAGGTAAATACAGCTGTCGGAGAAATGTATTGAAGTTCAAAAATCCATCAAGAATTTTGTGTTTTATGCACGTCTAAAGCTGCTAGTGAAAGAAGTATTCTGTACCACTAAACAATGTAAAAATACCAGGTAAAAGTTCTTTTTTAAAAGTCCTATTTAAGTTAGAGCACAGAAGTATTATCAGTATAATGTACGGTGCCTCCCCTGTTCCCTCGGCCGCGGTCGGGAGGCTGAAGCAGGAAAAGCCAACACTAGGATCAGCATTGATTCATGGAGAGACCTTCGTCTGGTCAGCTAACATTACTGCCAAGCAGGTGAAATATAGAGTGATATTGTGGTTTTAGCTGACGTGTGTCGCCTCACTGTTTTGCTCACATTCAGGTAGCGTGTGCACACGGGCGAGCGAGAGCAACAGGACGCTGACTTTCGTTGACTTAACGGCCACAGGTGTCGCTGTTATAACCAATTTCTGATTCTTACAAACAGTCCCTTTAAGATACATTTTGAACAGATAAAAAAATGTGCGATTAATCACAATTAATCATGATTAAATACTTTAATCGATTGACAGCCCTAATCATTTTTTTCATCATTCTCTAATCTTTGCTCTTTTTTTAGTGAAATATTGGAGAGTTTGAGCCTTGAACATCTATTTAAATGAATGTGAGAAGAAGGAATTGTCTCTTTGGATGATGTTAACAACTCAGTGACATCTAAAAACGTGACATGTGGCCCCAACTAGAAGCAGTGTTGTTATTAAGCCAAATACAAACCGATTAAGTAATTAAGTAAGCACCTCGAAATTGTACATAAATTAAGTATTTGAGTAAATCCATCACTTGAAGTTGCAAAAATTTGGAAATACTTAAAATACCAAAAAAAAAATGGTTTGCTTTGTTGTTGTTGTTTTTTTTAACTCTACTCTTTCTTTTTGTCATTATTATTATTGTTATTTATTTTCTTGGTTTTGAATGTTGAGGTTGTTTTCTCTAAGTGTACTTGATGGGTTTGTCTGTAAAGCTCATCTACTTAAAAGTTGGCTTATAGACTGTTGTAATTACAAACAGTGGATTGCATATATGAAAACAGCCTGGAAAAAAGGGAAAAAATGAAGTACAAAAAAATAAAATAAAATACCTCATAAATGCACTTTGGACTTTCTGCTTCTGTGCATGCTTTACAGATTAATGGTGGCTGAAACCAGAAACTCAGAGAGCTGCAGACCCTTGTTTTGTTCTGTGCACCCCTGAAAACATCAACATGTTTGTGTATCTCACCCTGAGAGGCGATGATCACTTTGGCTCCACAGCAGGAGAAACAGTGCAGCAGAGACTTGGATCTGATGTTGAAGTTGAGCAGAGCAGCCGGACAGCCAAGCTTGGCCAAACCGAGCCAAGTCCACATGAAGCTGGGCTCGTTGGCCAGAAACAAGGCGACCGGATCCCCCTCCTTCAGCTGGGCTTCAGCCTGCAGAGCTCTGGCCACCCTGTTGCTCTGTTTGTCCATTTCGCCATAAGTATACTGTCGTCCTTCAAAGTGCACAAAGACCTTACTGGGATGCTTCTTGGCTGCATCCAAGAAGCAGTCCAGGACGCTGTAGAAAGGCTTGCTTTTCTTGTATTTGAAGAGCCTAAAACCGAGTTTAAGGCTCCTCAGGATGTAGATGCACTCGTCTGCTAAGTGAGGGGAAAAAGTCCTGAGGAAGGAGAAGGACAGGATAGCCAGTCCGGCTAAAACGGTGAACCAGATGTACATTTTGCAGCACGTTTTACGCACATCTGTCACCAGAGAGGCAGAGGAGGTTGTTATGCAGCTCAGTGCGATTTGTGACAAAGTTCACCCACCCAGCCTCTCAGGGGCGGTCCTCAGCTCTCTGGTCCGATGACCCCTCCTTCATTCCGGAGGGCTTTCTAGCTGCCAAACCAATGTCTTTCCACACCCACTCTCAAACTGATTTTACACTATCCATATTTTTATGTGCTCATGCTGCATTACTCTCCTGGTATGCTGCACAACCTGTTCTTTTATTAGACATTGAAACAAAGTGATTAGATAAGCTTTAGACAAACATTCTGCATGCATTTTACAGACTGGTTTTTACACCAGCGACTCCTCCAGGTTGTGAGTGTTAACTGCACTTTATTTCATACTAATCTTTTTTTTTTTTAGAGGATAAAGTGTGAGCAGCAGAAACTAAGTAGGCTGAATTCCACCTATGTAGATGGGCTCATGTTGCATTACTCTCCTGGTATGCTGCACAACCTGTTCTATTAGATATTGAAAAAAAAGTGATTAAATAAACTTTAGACAAACTTTCTGCATTTCACGGACTGGTTTTACACCAGCGACTCCTCCAGGTTGTGAATGTTAACTGTGGTTTATTTCCTACTAATTTTTTTTTTTTTTTTTTAGAGGATAAAGTGTCAGCAGCAGAAACTAAGTAGGCTGAATTCCACAGATGTAGATGGGTCTGCAGGACAGATAATAATGCACACAGTGCACTTTCATAGACTAAGCTACTGGAGTTACCCTGCACTACACTCATTTTTAACAGTCTCTTCTGCACTATATTCACTTTTTTTAATAGTTGTGTATCACAGCTGTTACCCTGCACTATATTCACTTTTAACAGTTTTCTTCATCTCCTTGTATTTTTATATCTGGTCTATTTTTTTTGTACTTTGTACTTTGCACTACTAACTTTTTTACTGCCTTTTTACTAACATGTTTTGCACTATGGAACTGTGATGCTGGAAACTAGAATTTCCCTCTGGATCAATAAAGTTACTATCTATCTATCTATCTATCTATCTATCTAAATCCGCAATCTGAGCACGTGGTGGGTATGCACTCCTTAAACTGAGCTGTTTTTGTCCACTGATTTATGAGGAGGTGCGTCACACTGGTCATAAATATTAAGTGTTGAGGGTCTAATGTTTTTGACAGCTTTCCTTTTTGCTTATGGAGTTGTCCCATGTGTGAATCAGGTCTGCAACAAATGATTATTTTCATTACTAATATTTTTTTTAAATAAATAAATTAAATATTAAGTCAACAAAATGTCAGAATATTGTAGAAAATGCCAATAACCAGAACTCACGGTGATGTCTTCAAATTGCTAAATCCCAAAACATTATCTGAACAACTATATAAAACAGAGTAAAGAGGTGAACCCCACGCTGTAGGTCGATAGACTCAGGCACACAGAGACACAGGTCAAACTTGCGTCACAAAAATAACCTCAGGCTCGATTTGGAATCGACTGCTGTGAGACGCAACAAGACTTGACATGACTTTAGAAGTCAGAGAGAAAAACATAAAAATACAGTACAATTCGAGGACTTTGAGTGGAAGTCAATCTGCGATAGCTCTCAGTCATTCTCCTAACAGTCGACACAAACTCTTACAGTTCAACCTGATTCACAGGGTTTACTTGACTCCTAAACGCCTCCATAAGATAAATAGTAGCTATTCAGAATATTGCCCTAGATGTAAGTCTGAAACAGGGACTCTTTTACAGATGTTCTGGACAAGCAGATGCCTGGAGCAATACTGGAGATCTATCCTGGACATCATTAAAAGGATTGTGCAGGTGGAAATCCCAACCAACCAGAGACTGACACTACTGGGGGACCACTCAGTTTTACCAGTCAATCTGAGGGGCAATATTCGCTTTATCAGACTAGCCCTAATCGTGGCTGGTAAATGTATAGCCATTCGCTGGAAAGATGGGGTTTCTTTTTGGCTTAAAGAGCTCTCATCATATTTACCTTCAGAAAAGATTATGGTTAATCTCAAACAGAAACCATGGCTCTTTGATAAATGCTGGGGTGACTTTGTAACCTTTTTACATCCTGGTACTTCTCTTAATGGTGTTGTCCAATGTCAGACCGTTTAAGAGAATATACTGCATGTATATAGCGTGTCTATCTCTTGTACTACTATTACTTCTGTAATTCTCTCTCTTTATTTGTTTTTACTTATTTATATGTGTATGTATGTATATATGTATATATATATATGTATATATACGAATATATATATGAATATATATGTTCTTTCTTCCTTTTCTATTATTTTTTTACTTTCTCCTTTTTCTTTTTCTTTATTTATTTTTAATAGTGCTAACAGTGTGGCTGTGAGCTACCCAGTGGGTCACGCTCACATGCACTAAAAGGCACGTGCAGCCACCTGGCTACGTAAACAAAGCACAGATAGAAACTCGGATTACAACACACACACAGAGGGAGAGCGACATTACAAACAGTTGTTTGATGCCATATTAATGCTCTGAATATCATATAGAGAACCTTTAAAGTAAAATAAAAAACAACAACATAATGGTGGATGTTTTTTTTATTTTACCATTGGGTTGCACATTTTCAATAAGAACATTTGAGTGAGTTAGTCTTTTTGATGCTCTTGTTAACCTCAGTGACCATTTGGTTAATGAGATTGATCTCCCTTCCTGAGCTGCCCGGTCTCATTCCCCATGTGTGTGTTTACCTGTCGAGGTGTCCTCCATGCTGCTGAACCCCGGTTGGCTCCAGGGGCAACACAGCCTGGGTCACGCTGCACCCAACCACAGGGTGGAAAGAGAGTTTCTGTCCTGGGAGCTGGTAGGTCATATTGATCTGAAACACTGTGCTGCGCTTCAAAAGAACCCACATGAATATTTATTTAAGGAAACAAACCATGTGATAACAAACAGGCCACAGAAGGAAAAGCACACGTGTTAGGCTATGGATACTGTTAACAATCAGTAGAACCACGTTAGTGTGCCAGCATGCACAGTGGAAGGACCCTGAAACTCGTAAAGCTAAATGGAGTGACGCCTGTATTAATGTGATTAATTACACTTGTGGTTTTCCTGCTATTTAATGCCATGAAAAAGGCTTATTAACAGCGTGCACACTACACACTGCAGAAGAGTTAGTTTAGCTCTGAGAATATCTAGTGAATGTACAGTGGACGTTTGTGCAGAAATAACTGCTGCAGCTCCTCCAGACCAACAGAGGTTTCCGTGTCTTGTGAAGTGACGGGGCTCCACAGAGAGAAACGTTATCGTCTACGACCGGGTGCCGGTGTCTTCCCTGTTCCTGGTCAGGAGGTGATATTGTGGTTTTAGCTGACGTGTGTCGCCTCACTGTTTTGAGCGATGCTCGTTCATGTCAATTTAGAGCGAGCAAGCGCGAGCCCGACGCTGACTTTTGTTGACTTAAAGGCCACAGGTGTCGCTGTTAACAAGCATTTCTGATTCTTACAAACAGTCCCTTTAACATGCTGTAGGTTTAGACAGCAAAAGTTGATATCACCACCTATAATGACAATTCTCCTGACAATTTACTCAGCTGTAGTTAAGTAACATATGGACGACAAATAACAAGCAACTGCATTACTTTCTTATTCGATTTAAGTAGAAACCACATGAATTTGTGCTTGCGATCCAATCAAATCTTGTTTAAAGGTGCAGTGTGTAGGATTTGGCAGCATCTAGTGGTGAAACTTCTCCTGTGTGCCAAGCGTGTCGGAGAACTACGATGGATGACGCTATGGTGGCTAGAGCCAGTGTTTGGTTTGTCTATCCTGAGCTACTGTATATAAACGGCTCAAAAACACAACTATTCTTATTTTCAGGTACACTTTTATTCATTATACACTAAAGAAAACATACTTATTAATGTTATATTCCATTTCAGCCAATATAGATCCCTCTAAATGTTACACACTGTTCATTTAAAACTCTGTAGAGCACAAATAAAGGCCCAGAGTTCAATTTATAGAAAATAAGATTTCAAATTTAATTCACAATGTTGATCAGAAAAATCTGAATAACACGTCCCCTAAAATCCTACAGCGCTAAAGAGAGGGACGGACGCAACATTCAACAATCATACCAGAAGAAATGTATTGTTTGTAAGGCACAGATTCTAGCTCCTACACAGACAATAGCCACGATAGACCAGAATATACGCAGCGAGATGTCACTGTTTGAATATCAAGCTCCCAGTTTTCTTCACTGGAAAAACTTGTTTTCTAGGTCTAAGTGAAACTATTACATCTTAGTGCAACAAGCTCAAACATGTTCTCTGGAGGAGCGTTAAAATAATTTTGAGATATGTATGAAATTACTATAAAAGTAGAAGAACAAATGTAAATAGATAAAGATTAAATCACAAGACTTCATCACAAAACAACTCCTCAAATGCACCGAACATCAAAGGTGGCTGCTCTGTTACCGTGCAAGCAGGTGGATTTTTCCTTTAACAGAGAGGAAACGAAAGCCACTTTAGATTTTGATCTTCCCTGATGTAATTGAGTTGAATATGACCACCGTAAGTGGGACGTAATTCTTGTCTCTTTCATCCAGAAAGTAGAGAGGGTCTGTCATTTGATTTGGGTTGAAACCCTCCTGCACCAGCTTCACCTTCATGTGCTTGAACGTGCCTGTGACGTCCAAGGAGCTCTGTAATCACAGTAAAGTGAGTTTTAAGGGGGAAATTTAAAAAAGGCTGAAACTGTCAAGATGCTTTGGAAAAACTATTACATGTCTGGAGAAAAATCACCTGAATCCTCATAAAACGTGGCCTCGCGTAGGTCGGCAGGGAGTTTTCAACATGTTTAAAAACCCCTGCTGAGTCAAATCTCTGTCCTTCACTTAAAGTAACGGCAGCCATTCCAGCTCTCCCCTCCTGACCTGGGAAACGTTAAAGAGTTCAATCAGAGGACAGCAGTTAGGTGGTTTTGGGTTAATTTTTGAAGGATGCCATCAGGTTGCATTCTGGGAAATGTGGAATCCAGTTTTTTTGGAGCTTGACATATAACTAGAGACTAAAGGCTGGGGTAGGTTTATAACAAACTAGCTCATACAACATGTAATGCGAAGCCAAAAGTAAAAGTGAAGGGTGAAAAGCTTGCCATCACAGAGGGAAGTGAAACGCTTGATTGGGGAAAACAAATACAGGAAGTATGATGTTGCATGGATTCAGTAAGTTAAGGGTATATGTATCCTGTCTCTATCTTGTTTCAAGATTTAGTGGCAGAGTTATGACTCTGAGAAGAAGTATTGCAACTACTTTAAAGATGAAGTTGGTAACTTCATAGTGCATGAGACAGGTAATCTGAAAAAATGACGTTCCTTTGTGTCCTCCTGTGCTCCTAACAGCATTTGCAAGATTTCACAGCGCCGAAGGAAAACAACCAATCAGAGCTGAGCTGTCTCTACAGCAGCTGTCAATCACTGCTCACGAAATTCCAATCAAACGGTCAAACTGGGCAGCGCTGATCAAATATGAATCAATATTCTGTTACTGTGATGCCTATTTCTCGCCTCAAATGTTGTCAGAAACATCTTGTAGTGTACTGTTTAGCTGTGACATGAGAAAGTTTGCTCCGGACGGTGGGCGCTGCTTGGTTTTGGCTTGAATGTTGTCAACATGGTGGCTGGTTCACAAACTTTCTCATCTAACAGCTAAACAGTACACTAAATATGTTTCTAAAAAAACATTTAAGGTAAAAAATAGGCATTACAGTAATAAAATCTTGACTCATATTTGATCAGCGCTGCCTAGTTTGACAGTTTGATCAGAGTTTGTGAGTTTCGCGAGCAGTGATTGAGATCTGCCCAGAGGCTCCTTGGCTCTGATTGGTTGTTTTTGTTTGGGTGGGGTAGAAACTTGTCACAAATTATCTGTCTCATGCACTACTGTCAGGATATAGTGACAGTTTTATAAAATAACTTTTTATCATATTTGCTTAAGGTTACCAACTGCAGCTTTAATCTCCTCCTCCTCCACTGCTGCTGCAACTGTAACTGCTGACCGTGTTGAATTGGCCAAATCATTTGGAGAAACTGACTTCCTGTTATTTTCAGAAGACTTTTCAGTTTACTTATTTGAACTTTGCCCTCTGTGCTGCCAGCCTGTACTTTGCCACCTCTGATTGCTTAACATAGCATAAGGATTACGTAACCTGCTGAGTCACAGTTCAGCAGTAGGATCCTCTGAGAGACACGACCAGCAAAAGTGGATCCTTAAGAAGTCCTGAATGGCAGGATGAACCTGATCCTCCTCCCTAGTCTGGTCTTGCAGAGACCAAAAGCAATGATGCATTCAGGCCAACCAGGACAATGATTTCAACAATACCACTGAGAAACTGGGGCAAGTGACATGATACTTGAACTTATGGTACCATGCCCCTTGCCCCAGTTTCTTCATCGGTCAGTTGAAATCATTGTCCTGGTCTTATGTACTCCTGGCAAACAGTGTGTCTGGTTAATGGTATATTTATCTAAACCTTTATTTCCCTGTAATGCCCTTTGATTATAGCAACATATTCAGACTGCAAACATTAGCAAACAGTGTAGTTTATGACTGACTCACAATTTATTGTTCTAGTTTTTACACTTTCACCATTATATGATAACAAACCAGTCACGTGATTACTTTAAGCAAAATAATTTAGTTAGCTTTTGGTGTAACTTTTACAAAGATAACTTTTACAGAGCGAAAAGCGCATGTGTTAGGCTACTAATACCGTTAACACTCAGTAGAGCCACGTTAGTGTGCCAGCATGCACTGTAGAAGGGCCCTAAAACTCATAAAGCTAAATGGAGGGCAGCTTAAAAGTTTGAGTTTAGGGGGCGGCTGTAGCTCAGTAGGTAGAGCGGGTCGTTTTTCAACCGCAAGGTTGGCGGTTCGATCCTACAGTCTGTATGTCGATGTGTCCTTCAGCGAGACATTAAACCCCAAGTTGCTCCGTGGGCACTTCAAAGCAACTCACTGCTACTAAATGCTTAGGATGGGTTAAATAGTTCAACAGAACAGCCATCTGAGTGCAAAATACCTTGTAAAGATTATATTTACTGACTTTGAACCACCTGAACACTCCATTAAACAACTGACTGACATACGATATAATTTATATATATACGATACAATAATAAACGATACTGAGGCATCAAAGGACAGACTGGTTGTGTGCTTCAAATTACCTGGCACTTTGACTCCATACACGTTGGCTTCTTTAATGCAGCCAACCAGTATGATGATGTCAGCCACCTCATTTGTAGCCACATTCTCTCCTTTCCATCTATTAACAATAATAACAAAAAAACTTTGAGGTTTTTAAGCATTACTTTAAATTAGGTGGCTGAAATTGGAAGATGAATTCACCTGAAAGTGTCTCTAACTCAATCCTGAAAGTAGAAGAAATTATCTTCATCAATGGACAGCAGGTCATCAGTGTTGAAGTACAAGTCTCCTTTCTTGAGGACGTCATGCAGCCTCTTCTTCTCAGTTTGCTGCAGGTCTCTCACATAACCAAAGAACGGAGCCCCCATTGATATTTCAGATACCAGAAGTCCAGGTTCACCTGCGGAAATTGAATACAGGAGAGATCAAAATTTCATTTTGTCGAATACTTTGTTTTAGGACCAAATATATGAGTATTTAGCTCAACTTAAGCTCAACATATTTTACTCATCTATTTCTTTATTTTTTAATCTTGCCTTAATTTGATTTGCACCTTGACTGACTACCAACCACCCGCTCCCAAGCACATACACTGTACACAGTCACATGATATTGATATTGATCTTGCCCAGTTCTTGGACCCTCTAGAAGAGGCTTTTTTTCCTCCAAAATAAAAGCCCCCAACTCTTACTATATGTTAACAGGGAACAAGGGATGGGCCTTGCTTTTCAAAATAAGAATTGAACGAGTTCTTTCTAATACAAAACCCACTATTTGTAACTTTAAATGATAAAATGTAAACTGCACTTCAGGTCTCCATATTCTCTGGGGAAAAAAGAAAATTGAGGACATGACCTCAACACACCTTTGGCAGCCTCGATGCAGAAACCAGAAGAATCCCTCACAGGCGTTCCTTTATCTATGTCGTATTTGATCACAGCATATGGATAAAACCTCTGCAAGATGTAAAAAGAAAAGCCAAAACATTGCTTATTGATTGACAGCTTTTACTTCATAAAGTGGAATAAAATATGAACTTTTACCTTGAGGAAGAAGGAGGCTCGGCCAATAGCTCCGATCTTGCCGATGTAATTCAGCAGAACAAAATTCCCTTCAGTTGCTCCATAAAACTCTCTGATTTAAACGTTTCCAAACCTGCTTAAGAAGTCCCTCCAAACATCGGCTCTGATCCCGTTGCCTACCGCAAGTCTCACTTTGTGGCTTCGATCAATGGGTTTCTGTCAGGGAAAAGACAACAGCTTTGTTTTTTGTTTTTTTTATTTATGATGACGTTTAATGAAGTAATACCATTAATGTTAGTGACATACTGTACCTTTGGTGTGTTGCAGAGGTAACGCATAGTTTCACCTATATACAGAATGACAGTGACGTTATATTTTATGCAGTCGACCCAGAACTGCGATACAGAAAATGTACTCCTCAAAGCCACTGTGATACCTACACAGCAACAGGATGAGAAATAACACTCTTATAGGATAACATTGGTGATATTCAATATTTTTCTTGTCAACAAATCCATGAAAAGACCAAAACCAACAATGAATTGATTTACAAGCAAATATTGTCTGTGTAACAAAGCCTTATAGGACTTGCTCCTCTGCGCCACAGACCTCCATTATTTTCTGAAAACTATGAAAACACGTCAACGAGCCACACTGTTGCACTGTGAGACATTTTCCTTAATTACGATGAAAACTGTCACTGAAAGTAATTATTGCTCAATGTAAATAATCACCAGAGCTCTTGCTTCCGACCTTTTTGTCTGACTTACCCCCACAGTTTGAGCTCAAGTACTCCTTCATTCGCTTCATCGTCATGATCCAAATCTGTCAATATGAACAGATAGATTTTAAACTGGATGTTATTTAACACTAATAATCGTATTAAAGTGACACAAATATGTCAATGTCTAAGCCAGGACTTTTGGTCAAGTTTGTAGTTGAAGCTGCATGTTTCAATCTTTTATCCATGACATTTACTAGTTTTCACTAACTTGCAGTTGCAGCAAATGGTTTTACAGCTGACTCAGGCTGACTTGAATAGGACTCACTTCCCACCAACCCGTGATTGCTGGTGGGTAATTTGTTATTGTGACAAGAAATATAGTTAAAATTAGATTATACTTTTTCATTAGCTAAGCTATCCCTGATTGGAAACCAGTGCACCAAATGTGTATTAATCTGCAGCTGAAAATAGTATAATATATATAATATAATACATAACTTACTAATGTCTGAGTGTTGTTTGCAAAAATACTACAGTGTTCTTGGGTTGAGTGCCACACATAAGGTAGGGAAGTATTGAGAGACTAATGCATTTTTGGTTTTGGTCTTTTCATTGGATTTACGGACAATACAAATATAATATAAGAACAATCTTATTCCTTAACAAAATCACTGATGCTGGTAAAACAATCCCTTAACAGTTTATCAAATATCAAATATAGAGCTGTCAATTGCTTAAAAAATTTAATTGCAATTAATCACAAATTAGTCAAACATTTTTATCTGTTCAAAATGTACCTTAAAGGGAACTTTATCAAGTATTTCATACTCTTATTAAATGGGTGTGGACAATATGCTTGCTTTATGTAAACGTATGTATATATTTATTGTTTGAAACTGTAAATCAACACATGTGATTTACATGTTACTATGTACCTGTGGTCTAGCATATGTTGGACAAACCAAACGACCCCTTAAACAACGAATATCTGAGCACAAAACTGCAATCCACACAGGCAATATGGATTATTGGTGATACAGGATCATCTGGAAGACTAGCCTATAATTAAAAATGAATGAGGTTTATTCAAGTGTCCCCCTACTGCCATCTAGTGTATGGTCTTAATAGTGAACCAATAATGGTCAGGAACAGTGTTTTGTGGAGCTCAACATTGTATGTAACAGGGTTTGGATTAGATTTAACTATAGGCTATGCCTGTGATTGGTCCCTGTATCTAGAGCTATGTGATAGGAAAAGTGATTGGTTCCCAAATAATTGGATCCAATTCCCAGCTGTGTGTTAACTCTGCCCTTGTGTATATTATTGAACTGAATCTGTATACTTCACATGCTCTGAAGAAGGCTCTGTGCCAAAATGCGTAAACGTATGTCTATTGTGATGTGAGCCAATTAAACAAGTGGGATGTGCTACCCTATCACATTTTTATGCATATATTTATTGTTGGAAATCAATTAACAACACAAAACAATGACAGATATTGTCCAGAAACCTTCACAGGTACTGCATTTAGCATATAAATATGCTCCAATCATAACATGGCAAACTGCAGCCCAACAGGCAACAACAGCTGTCAGTGTGTCAGTGTGCTGACTTGACTATGACTTGCCCCAAACTGCATGTGATTATCATAAAGTGGGCATGTCTGTAAAGGGGAGACTCGTGGGTACCCATAGAACCCATTTTCATTCACAAATCATCGAGTCAGAGGTCAAGGGACCCCTTTCAAAATGGTCATACCAGTTTTTCCTCACCAAAACTTAGCATAAGTTGGGAGCGTTGTTTAACCTCCTTCCTGACGGCTAGTACGTAGTAAGTATTCTTTAGGTTTTCTAGTTTGATATGATGCCAGTATCTTCACTCCACACTACAACCTAAAAAACGCACGTTGCGTTAATGCGTTAAAGAAAATGAATTTGCGTTAATACGTTTGACAGTCCTAATGCAAATGTGTGCATACCTCTGTCAATGGCTGCACTGAGTCCCCCAAAGGCGGCGGTGTGAAAGAGAGGGAGGCTAATATAAATCACATCTTTGGAGTTCATTCCTGCTACAGACAGAAGGCAAGCCATGTTCCACAGTTTGGAGTGAGAGATCAGTGCTGCTTTAGGGAGACCTGTTAAAAGAGAAGCCAGAGGTACATGTAGTGTAGGTACTGTTACTTTCACTGTTGAATCCTGAACATTTAACATCTGAAGTAGCTTACCTGTTGTCCCTGATGTGTAAATGTAGGCTGCTGGACTCCGCAAGGTTAAATGTGACCTTAAATCCTTTGATAGAGGCTCAGAGGAGGCCTGGCTCATTTTGTTTTTGAAGCTTTCCACATCTGCAGTTTTGCATCTGTCAGCCAGGGTGAAAACAGTGACCTGCTGGTCCAACAGACTGGGCAGGACCTCCTCCACAGCATCCTGTAGCTCTGGAAATGAAACCAAATCAACATCTTCTCTGTAGCTGAAAGACTTTTTTAATAAAGTAACTGATGTTTTTGCTCCCCTGCAGCTGAGGCAGCGTATTACACCAGTGGTGGGAAAGTAAGTGCAGTTAAAGGGACTATTTGTAACTTTCAGAAATGCTTCTTAACAGCGACACCTGTGGCTGTGAAATCAACGAAAGTCAGCGTCGGGCTCGCGCTTGCTCGCTCTCAATATACCTGAACGAGCATCACTCAAAACAGTGAGGCGACACAAGTCAGCTAAAACCACAATATCACTCTATATTTCAGCTGCTTGGCAGTAATGTTAGCTGACCAGACAAAGGTCTCTCCATGAACATGATTTAGATCTGACCCTAGTGTTGGCTTTTCCTGCCTAAGTGCAGGCTGAGGCAGCGGGGCTCTCCAGCGTGTCTCCCTGCTCTCTCCGCCCGCAGCCAGAGAGAGCAGAGGAGACACCGGCACCCGGTCGGTAACGAGAAGACAACTAAAGTAAACTAAGTAAATCTCTGTAGAGCTCCGTCACTTCACAAGACACGGAAAACCTCTGTTGGTCTGGAGGAGCTGCAGCAGTTATTTCTGCACAAACGTCCCCTGTACATTCACTAGATATTCTCAGAGCTAAACTAACTCTTCTGCAGTGTGGAGTGAACGCACGTTCACGTCTAGAGGTGGAGCGAGCTGAGCTGTCTGAGTGAAGGCGAGCAGGCAGAGGAGGAGGGTACAGCGGCTACACGCGAACGCGCATATGCGAGCGCGCATTTGTGACGACCCGCTACATTTATGCGCGTACAAAGTTACAAATAGTCCCTTTAAAGTACCAATACAACAATGTAAAAATACTCCAATTACAAGTCTTGAATAAAAATGTTACTGTACTGAATGTACACAAGTATTATCAGTGAAATGCACTGAAGATAAATTGTTGATGTATCACTCAAAGTGCTTCTAAAAGATTTGGAAGCAAGCACATCTGGCTGTAGATGTTTTCAATGCTGATGAATGTTTTTTGATACCTTATGTTTCTACAATCTGAACTGTACTGGAGTAGATGTGTAAACCTACTCAAAGTTGTACGTAAGTAGTCTAAATGTAGTTAATGACATTCCACTGCTGAATATTTTGACAAAAGTACAATTTGTTGATAGTACTTTTGTTCTTTGTTAACATTTACAATCCAGGATTGTTACTTGTAACTGAGTATTTGTACACTGTAAACCATTGCTGTTAATTTACAGCAGGATTTCAACAGTATTAACCTGTTATTGCTAAAAACAGTGCTTTACTGTTCATACAAAAAAAAACCTGTTAAATTACGCTCATAGGCCATTTTTTAACTGAACTATAATGCATTCTTAAAAAACAGCACTTTACTGCTGATCAACTGTCTAAAGTATCATCAGTAACAGTTTCATGCAGTATTGTTTTAATTCTGGGACCTGATCTGCACATGTGAGGCTTGTACATTGTACATGAACGTAAAATCAGTGAATTAGCTTTATTGTTCTTCACTCACATGTTATTATGGTTTGCATTCTGTGCTTGTAGCAGCTATAGACAGACATTTGGGGAAAAGAGTCAACAAGTCTATTATAGCCTTTTTTTTAAAATTGTATTTAGTGTGACTATTCCTATGTCTGTAACCTGCTAAGTCTATTCATCTAGGCAAAAAATAATGTTTATTAAAATGTATGTAAAAAAAATACAACCTAAATAATGCATTAAAACAAATCAGTAAGCTAATGTAAAAGGTGAAAACAGCTATATAATGTATCTTTAAACAGTAAATTAACTGTAAAATACTGTGAAATTAATTAAAAAAAAAACAAAAAAACAGTTCAAACTGTATTTTTCATTAACAGTACAAAGCTGTAAATTTCAGCGACAGTATAATAATGTTAATTTTACAGTAACATAAAGGCAACCCTGCTGCCAGTTCTTTACTGTTATTTTACTGGGAAGTTCTTAACAGTGTACATGCAGACCTCACCTTCAGCTGCGACCAGAGTCTTGGCTCCGCTGCAGTTGAAGCAGTGTAACAGAGACTTGGATCTGATGTTGTAGTTGAGTAAAGCAGCAGAACATCCGATCTTCATCAAACCAAACCACAGCCACACAAACATCGGCTCGTTTCTGAGGAACAGAGCGACCGTGTCTCCTTCTTTAACAAGTCCAGTCTGCAGGAAAACCCGTGCTGCTTTGTTACTGAGCTCATCCGCGTCCTGGTAGGTGAAAGTCTCCCCTTCAAAGAGGATGAAGGGCTTGTGAGGCTGCAGCTTCACCACGTCTACAAACCGGTCCAGGATGGAGTAATTAGTCTGCATGTATTTTAAGATACGACGACTCGTTTTTAGTTTTGCACGAAAGTGTTGGACATCCTGGAAAAAGTGCGGATGGCGGAATAAAAGTGCAAGAAAAATCCCAGCAGCAAACACTATCCAGTTAATCATGTTTACCTGAGGAGCGTCAGGGACTCTATGATGAGGTTCACTAGATGGAAACAAGGTTGTACCAGAGATATATAGAGGAGGAGCACAGGCATCACAGGGTAGACTGGGCTAACAATGTCTATTTCCCTTTAAACTATCATTTGAATATCAATATAATATACAAGAAATATGTTCAAGAAGGCCTAAAGAAATGTATGGGGTATATATACAGTATATATATACATATATAATATGTTTATTTGGTTTTCTTATTTTCACAAACACAACAATACAAATAAATAAATGAATTTAAAAAAAACAACAACAAACAAACAAACACTGGTAAAGCTCAGATCAAAAAACATAAATTATATATGAGGTCATGGGAAATAGTCCATAGTGCAGGGAAGTCACAGGATATTTGAGTTCATGTTCAGGAGACCAGAGATCAGGTCCAATATAATTCAGATAGGGCTGCCAAATATTGAAGACTGCTGGACTCCGCAAGGTTAAATGTGACCTTAAATCCTGCTCAGAGGACTAAAGGCTCGTAGTGATTAAAATTCCTCGTTGTTGTTTTAACATGTCGTTTATGAGTTATTGATCTGGGAAGTTCAAATCTGTCAATATTTGTCCAACTTTAGTGAACTCCTTCAGTTCTGCATCACTCTTCCACGATGAAAAAGTGAATAAACTCTATATCTGTAGAACCGTGTTAATTTGTTAACCAGTATTATTTTGGTATATATACATATATACATATATATATATATATATATATATATATATATATATATATATATATATATATATATACATATTCTTTACCCCAAACTCCAAATGTCCATTTAGTTTTTATCTTCCCTCAACAACAGAAGAGATCCACAAACAGCTGACTGACTGAGCTCTGCTGCCACCTTCACGAGTGACACAGTTCTGCTCAACAAACATTAATTAATGGCCTTTAACTAATAACATAGTGAACCTGAGCCAACGTGGCTATGCTACGTAACATATTTAACATGCATATTTAACAAACATAAAATACCTGTGTAATGGGACACACACAACCAGACAGGAATAGTGTTAAGGTGGTCGGCACAGCTCGCTCCAACTTGGATGAGAGGACAGAAAGGTCTGCTGCATTAAAACTATAGACACCCATGACGTAGCAGCCACGTTTTCATTAGCGTCGCCTCTCAACTGGTAATAATAAACAACATAATATTGGCGACTTTTCCACACTGTGTAACAACTTAAATGAGCTAGCACCGAAACCAACTTACCCACAGCATGAGAGTCTCTTTCTGCTGCAGGGGACCCACAGTGCACCTGCATGTTATACAAAATACTGTGTGTATATATATATATCCGTGGAGGACCTGCCAAATGGTTAGATTAACCTCTTCAAAATCTGATGGCTGCTATTCTGTCTTTCAGAGGTTGTAGCGAGCTCAGTTTTAAAGCTACCGGTATCATAGGGAACTAAAAAACCTAAAGAATCCCTTAGTCCCAACCGTGTCTTGCCATCTTGTTCGGAAGGAGGCTAAATAACGCTCAAAATATACACTAAATTTTGGCGAGGAAAAACTGGCATGGCCATTTTCAGACAGGTCTCTTGACCCCTGACCTCAAGATATGTGAATGAAAATGGGTTCAATGGGTACCCATGAGTCTCCACTTTACAGACATATATGTATTGGATGCAGTGACACAAAGTTGAGTGTTTTTTTAAACGAATTTTTTTTGCTGGAGCCCAGTTTGTAATTTATTTGAGAAGGTGGTCCTCGGAAATGTTTTTAACAATCAGAAGTGGGACTCAGGATACAGAAGGTCGAGAACCCCAGCATCCATATAACATTCAGAGCATTAATATAGCAGTAAACAACTATTTGCTATTTAAAAATATGGAGGAATAATGTCTAACTGAGCAGAGAATGAAGTTGCTCTCCCTCTGTGTGTGTTGTAATTTGAGCTGCTTTTTTTAACTTTACATAGCCGGGCTGGCCGCGTGTAGCTTTTAATGCATGTTAAGTGCATTTGCGTGTGCCCCAAGCAAATTTTTATGACGGTGAAGAGGTCCCGCTCAGTATGTAGATATAAATGGCTCATTCTAAGATAATGAAAACACAATTCTTATTTTCAGATGAATATACACTAAAGAAAACATACTTATTAATATTATATTCCATTTCTGCCAAGAGGTACCCCTTAATGCTACACACGGTTCCTTTAAAACTATGTAGAGCACAAATAAAGGCCCAGAGTTTAAGTTTTCAGTCATTTAATTCACAATATTGATCAGTAAAATCAGAAAAAAATATTTTCCTCAAATTTATCAGCCCTAAAGAGAGGGACGGACGTAACAAACATTCAACAATCGTATGAGAAATGTATTATTTACAAAGCACAGATTCCAGCTACTACACAGACAATAGCCTCAATAGATCAGAATATACGCAGTGAGCGCACAGGAAAAACTCTCTTTCTCGCTCTAAGTGAAGCTATTACATCTCAGTGCAACATCAAACATGTTCTCTGGAGGAGCATTAAAGTCATTTTGTGATATGTATGAAATTACTGTAAAAGTAGAAGTACAAATGTAAATAGATAAAGATTTATCACAAAACAACCCCTCACATGCATTGACCATCACAGGTGGCTGCTGTGTTATAGTACAAGCTGTTCCTTTAACAGAGAGGCAACAAAAGCCACTTTAGATTTTGATCTTCCCTGATGTAATTGAGTTGAATGTGTCCACCGTAAGTGGGATGTAATTCTTGTCTCTTTCATCCAGAAAGTAGAGAGGGTCTGTTATTTGATTTGGGTTGAATCCCTCCTCCACCAGCTTCACCTTCATGTGCTTGAACGTGCCTGTGACGTCCAAGGAGCTCTGTGATCACAGTAAAGGGAGGTTTTAGGGGGAAATTTCAAAAAGCCTGAAACTGTCAAGATGCTTTGGAAAAAAATATTACATGACTGGAGAAAAATCACCTGAATCCTCATAAAACGTGGCCTCGCGTAGGTCGGCAGGGAGTTTTCAACATGTTTAAAAACACCTGCTGAGTCAAATCTCTGTCCTTCACTTAAAGTAACAGCAGCCATTCCAGCTCTCCCCTCCTGACCTGGAAAACGTTAAAGAGTTCAATCAGAGGACAGCAGTTTCCTGATGTAACACATTATTGATTCAAGGACAAAAACTGGGGCAAGATACATGAGTTTATGGTACAAAGTACTCTTGGCAAACAGTGTGTCTGGTTAATGGTAAATTTATCCAAACTTTTATATCCCTGTAATGCCCTTTGATTAGCAACATACCCAGACTGCAAACATTTTATTGTTCTAGTTCAACAGAGCAGCCATCTGAGTGCAAAATACCTTGTAAAGATTATATTTACTGACTTTCAACCACCTGAACACTCCATTAAACAACTGACTAACACATTATAATATACGATACTGAGGCATTAAAGGGCAGACTGGTTGTGTGCTTCAAATCTTGGCAAAAGAAGGCTGCATTTTCTTTCTCTAACAGATTGGACAGGCCTTGTTGGTCTGTTACGACAGACTCAGTCAAGAAATGCATCCTTTAATAAACAATAAATGGGAGGTGTTTTTAATGAGTAGAGTTTCTGCAAACTAATCAACTTATTCACTTCAGTTATAAAAATAATCACAACACGTCTATGTTATTGTAAAGTGAATATCTTTGGGTGTTGGACAAAGGTACATTGGGCTTTAGGACATTATGAAAGGCATTTTTCACTACATTCTGACATCTTATAGACCAAAGGATTAATAATTGAGAAAATAACTGGCAGATTAATCAATAATGAAAACAACCGTTAGTTACAGCTCTAGTTTATTGAACTATTTCTGCTCACACACTTTGCTGCTGCAATTGTGACAAGAAAAGACAAAGAGAAGAAGATATACAGTAAAAATTACCTGGAACTTTGACTCCATACACGTTGGCTTCTTTAATGCAGTCAACCAGTGAGATGACGTCAGCCACCTCATTTGTAGCCACGTTCTCTCCTTTCCATCTATTAACAATAATAACAAAAAAACGTTGAAGTAGTTAAGCGTAAGTTTAAATTAGGTGGCTGAAACTGAAAGATGAACTCACCTGAAAGTGTCTCCAACTCGATCCTGAAAGTAGAAGAAATTATCTTCATCAATGGACAGCAGGTCACCAGTGTTGAAGTACAAGTCTCCTTTCTTGAGGACGTCATGCAGCCTCTTCTTCTCAGTTTGCTGCAGGTCTCTCACATAACCAAAGAACGGAGCCCCCATTGATATTTCAGATACCAGAAGTCCAGGTTCACCTGCGGAAATTGAATACAGGAGAGATCAAAATTTCATTTTGTCGAATACTTTGTTTTAGGACCAAATATATGAGTATTTAGCTCAACTTAAGCTCAACATATTTTACTCATCTATTTCTTTATTTTTTAATCTTGCCTTAATTTGATTTGCACCTTGACTGACTACCAACCACCCGCTCCCAAGCACATACACTGTACACAGTCACATGATATTGATATTGATCTTGCCCAGTTCTTGGACCCTCTAGAAGAGGCTTTTTTTCCTCCAAAATAAAAGCCCCCAACTCTTACTATATGTTAACAGGGAACAAGGGATGGGCCTTGCTTTTCAAAATAAGAATTGAACGAGTTCTTTCTAATACAAAACCCACTATTTGTAACTTTAAATGATAAAATGTAAACTGCACTTCAGGTCTCCATATTCTCTGGGGAAAAAAGAAAATTGAGGACATGACCTCAACACACCTTTGGCAGCCTCGATGCAGAAACCAGAAGAATCCCTCACAGGCGTTCCTTTATCTATGTCGTATTTGATCACAGCATATGGATAAAACCTCTGCAAGATGTAAAAAGAAAAGCCAAAACATTGCTTATTGATTGACAGCTTTTACTTCATAAAGTGGAATAAAATATGAACTTTTACCTTGAGGAGGAAGGAGGCTCGGCCAATAGCTCCGATCTTGCCGATGTAATTTAGCAGAACAAAATTCCCTTCAGTTGCTCCATAAAACTCTCTGATTTGAACGTTTCCAAACCTGCTTAAGAAGTCCCTCCAAACATCGGCTCTGATCCCGTTGCCTAACGCAAGTCTCACTTTGTGGCTTCGATCATTGAGTTTCTGTCAGGGAGGAAACAACAGCTTTATTGTTTTTTTTTTTTATTATTTATGGTGACCTTTAATGAAGTAATACCATTAATGTTAGTGACATACTGTACCTTTGGTGTGTTGCAGAGGTAACGCATAGTTTCACCTATGTACTGAATGACAGTGACGTTATATTTTCTGCAGTCGTCCCAGAACTGAGATACAGAAAATGTACTCCTCAAAGCCACTGTGATACCTACACAGCAACAGGATGAGAAATAACACTCTTATAGGATAACATTGGTGATATTTGATAATCCTTTTGTCAACAAATCCATGAAAAGACCAAAACCAACAAAGAATTGATCTACATTCAAATATTGTCTGTGTAACAAAGCCTTATAGGACTTGCTCCTCTGTGCCACAGACCTCCATTATTTTCTGAAAACTATGAAAACACATCAATGAACCACACTGTTGCACTGTGTGGCATGTTCCTTAATTACGATGAAAACTGTCACTGAAGTTCATTTTTACTCAATGTGAATACTCACTAGAGCAGTTGCTCCCGACCTTTTTGTCTGACATACCCCCGCAGTCAGAGCTCAAGTACTCCTTCATTCGCTTTATCAACATCACTCATCATGATGACCTTGACAAAATCACTGATGCTGTTAAAAGTGCACTCTATGGCAGTCTCCCCAGCTGTGGTAAACATTGTGCATGGTACCAGTGCCGAAGACCCCAAAGACCTCAACAGCTACAGACTGGTGGCATTAACACTGCACCTGATAAAGACCCCGGAGAGGCTGATCCTTGTTCATCTCCACCCAGTCCATTGACTGGTGACCTCATCAATGGATCCGCTACAGTTCCCCTATCAACCTGGCATCAGGATGGATGACGCTGTCATCTACCTCCTGCATAGATCCCTCTCTTATCTGGAAAAGGCTGGGAGCAGTGCTGTAAAATTGACGGTGCAACCAGGGCGGTGCACCGGGGCCAAGAAGCTGTTAGCGGCCCAAAAATCCCCTTCCTACACCACACTGTTCACACTGAATCCATTATATGTACTTCTGTTACGTCATGTAAACAAACCACGGCTAGGCTACCTATCAGCTGTGCACTGGAGATCAGACTAGAGACATAACCACTTACTGTATCTTCCTTCGTTTGTTCTTTTTAAACAGAAAAAACACGTTTAATATTGTGATATTTACTGGAAATGACATAGCCAACAGGAGTAGGAAACTTTCAGCTCTCTGGCAATCTTCCTCCAACCAGCTGCCACCTTATTAAGGTTTTTGTTGTGAAATGAGGAGGTAACATACAGATAACTTATCATTTCAACTTAACCAATCAGCTGCTCCTGGTCCATCGAGGTGATTTCAGGGCATGCGACAGGAATAAATAGAAACAGCTGGGCGTCTGACAAAAGCTCAGCTCAAAAAGGCGTGCCACGTCGTGTTGTGTCGCTCACGGCCAGGACATTTCAATAAAAAAGGGCATGGTTCTTAAGCAGTGTTCAGGGATTTAAATATATAACACTGTAATGGTCTCATATGTTGGAAAATGTGTATCTACTGAAATCTGTGTCTGTGATAACATTTGGCTGCTGAGTCCAGGGCAGGCTGTTAAGTTAGCGTTGATAAATTTGGCAGTCTGGCTGCTGTCCGTGGTGCTGATCTCAGGCTGGTTTGCAGGATGGGAGTTGCATGGTGAGCCTCTCCATGCCGGCATAGCAATTGTCTGCTTTGGTTGTGTTTGTACGTGCGTGTGTGCGCACAAGCGTGTGCTTGTGTTTGCGGCGAGGGCCCAAGAAAAAAAATTTGCACCAGGGCCAATCACAATTATGTTACTCTGCTGGCTGGGAGCACTGTGAGAATCATGTTTTTCTATTCCTCCAGTGTCTTCAGTACCATACAGCCCATGCTTCTGAAGGACAAGTTGGAGTGCACGGGGGTGGACCACTACCTCACAGCATGGATCCTGGCCTACCTCACCAACCAACCACAGTATGAGAGGATACGGGAATGTGAGTCCGACATGGTTGTCTGCATGGTTGTCTACCGCAGGGAATAGTTCTGCATCCCTTCCTCTTCACCCATTACACTGCACACTTCACACACAACACAGCCAGCTGCCACCTGCAAAAGTTCTCTGACAACTCTACAATCGTCGGCCTCATCACGGACAGGGGCGGCAGGTAATACAGAGACCTGATCCAGGACTTTGTGGAGTTGATGCCAGCGGAACTGCCTCCAGATCAATGCAGCACAACACTCCCCAACACTCTCCTCCTGTACCAGTGAACATCCAGGGAATGGACATTGAGATGGTGAAATCTTACAAGTACCTGGGTGTTCACCTGAACAATCTACTGGACAGGACAGACAACATAAATGCACTTTACAAAAAGGGACAGAGCAGACTCTATCTGCTGAAGAGACTCAGGTCTTTTGGAGTTCAGGCACGCCATCTTCTATGGAGTGGTCTGCTGGGGCAGCAGCATTTCGACTGCTACAGGAAGAGACTTAACAGACTGGTAAATGACTGTCAGCTCTGTCCTGGGATGCCCCCTTGAACCAGTGGAGGCGGTGGGAGACAGGAGAATGATGGCTAAGCTATCATCCCTGGTGGAGAACATGTCCCACCCCATGCAGGACGCTGACAGCACTGGGCAGCTCCTGTAGGCTGCTTCACCTGCAGCAAAAAGTATAGAAGCAAGGAGACAAAACTCCAGTACTTTTTTGACAAAAGCTGCTAGATGGCGCCGCGATAGCGCTGCTGCCATTTTGGACTGAAAACTGCAATGAATCCATTGCCATGGATGTAAACAGAGACGTCTGAAAATCAGGGGACTTACATATATTTTTTAAGGTAAATCAACTTCATAGTACAAACACTTAAAGGGACTATTTGTAACTTTCAGAAATGCTTCTTAACAGCGACACCTGTGGCCGTGAAATCAACGAAAGTCAGCGTCGGGCTCGCGCTTGCTCGCTCTCAATATACCTGAACGAGCATCACTCAAAACAGTGAGGCGACACAAGTCAGCTAAAACCACAATATCACTCTATATTTCAGCTGCTTGGCAGTAATGTTAGCTGACCAGACGAAGGTCTCTCCATGAACATGGTTTAGATCTGACCCTAGTGTTGGCTTTTCCTGCCTAAGTGCAGGCTGAGGCAGCGGGGCTCTCCAGCGTGTCTCCCTGCTCTCTCCGCCCGCAGCCGGAGAGAGCAGAGGAGACACCGGCACCCGGTCGGTAACGAGAAGACAACATAAATCTCTGTAGAGCTCCGTCACTTCACAAGACACGGGAAACCTCTGTTGGTCTGGAGGAGCTGCAGCAGTTATTTCTGCACAAACGTCCCCTGTACATTCACTAGATATTCTCAGAGCTAAACTAACTCTTCTGCAGTGTGTAGTGAGCGCGCGTTCACGTCTAGAGGTGGAGCGAGCTGAGCTGTCTGAGTGAAGGCGAGCAGGCAGAGGAGGAGGGTACAGCGGCTACACGCGAACGCGCATATGCGAGCGCGCATGTGTGACGACCCGCTACATTTATGCGCGTACAAAGTTACAAATAGCCCCTTTAAATAGCCCTCATTTAAATTGATATGTCCTAAAAGTTGTAAAATTAACTAATAGGTCCTTGACGTGAAAGAAATCTCAAAATCTGTGTGCTGGATTTTTCTAATTTCCATTTATGTCCATCGCTCAATTTATGCTCCTCTTGGAAGTGGCCAGGCAAAATAGTTTAATAAATAAATAAGTAAGTAAGTACGTAAAGAGTTATAATAGTATGCATATTTATAATATTTTCATTGTTCAACACAAGACATTTTATAGACATTAAAATTATGACGATAGAATAGAAATAATTTTGTTTAACTTTTGTACAGCATTTTGTAGGCACTTTGTAATATCAATGTATACCACTGTGCAATATCAACATTTCATATTCATATGTGCAATAATGTAAACCTAACCACTCATTATATTATCATATCATTTTATCTTCATTGTTTAATTGATTATTTATTATATCTTGTTTTGTTTTTTACTAATGCCTCTTGTTTGCACTCTCCCCCTTTGCTGCTGTAATCCTGAAAATGTCCCCGTTGTAGTACTAATAAAGGATTATTTTGTCTTATCTTAAAACTTTTCTCTAACAAGTTATCAAATAAACACGCAAATATGTTCATACCTTTGTCAACAGCTGCATGTAATCCCAAGAAGGCGGCGGTGTGATAGAGAGGAAGGCTAATATAAAGCACATCTTTGGAGTTCATTCCTGCTATAGTCATAACGAGAGATATGTTCCACAGTTTGGTATGAGAGATCACTGCTGCTTTAGGGAGACCTGTTAAAAGAGAAGCCAGAGGTACATGTAGTGTAGGTACTGTTTCTTTTACTGTTGAATCCTGAACATTCAACACCTGAAGTAGCTTACCTGTTGTCCCTGATGTGTATATGTAGGCTGCTGGACTCTGCAAGGTTAAATGTGACCTTAAATCCTTGGATAGAGGCGCAGAGGAGGCCTGGCTCATTTTGTCTTTGAAGCTCTCCACATCTGGAGTTTTGCATCTGTCAGCCAGGGTGAAAACAGTGACCTGCTGGTCCAACAGACTGGGCAGGACCTCCTCCACAGCATCCTGTAGCTCTGGAAATGAAACCAAATCAACATCTTCTCTGCAGCTGAAATACTTTTTAATAAAGTAAATTAAATTTTTTCTACCCTGCAGCTAAGGCAGTGTATTGCACCAGTGGTGGGAAGGTAAGTGAAGTAAAAGTACCAATACAGCAATGTGAAAAAACTCCATTAAAATCTCACATTCAAAAAATGTACTATGAAATGTACTAAAGATAGATTGTTGATATATTAATTTGTATTCTGTAGCTGGTTGAGCTAGTTTTAACTACTTAATAAACTGTTCATTATTAAGTCCAGTGGTTCTCAACCTAGGGGTCAGGCCCCTTCAAAGGGTCGGAAGATAAATCTGATGGGTTGTCAGATGATTAATTGGATAGAAAAGGAAAAAAAGTATTAATTCTTGTTTTGTGAAATATTGGATACGTTCACTTCTTTGAGCAAGAACAGTTATAAATGTAAACATCTGGGAAGTCTAAATAATTAAAGGTGACAACTATAGGCATTTTTTTTACAAGGCGTCACAAGCCATAAAAGTTCTGATTCACTATCTAAAGTACAAGTGTGACCTGCAACCTCACTGCTAGATGCTGCCAGATGTTACACACTGTTCCTTTAAATGCTGCACTGTATTTCATAAAATGATAATAATGTTTTGTGTAAAACGTCTTAATCTGTGAAGTAACAATCAACTAAAACTCTCAAGAAATTTAGTGGAGTAAAAAGCGCCATATTTCCTCCTGAAATGTTATTATTTTGTTATTTTCATACATATTTTCAAGAATTTTTTTCTTGGTGGGTCTGTGCCACATCCAATCAATTTCAGCAAAAATCCCGGTGTGATTTAATGCAAAAATAAGTGAAGGTATCAAAAACACATTACTACTTTGCAGTTAAATAATTAACAATTATTTTATTCCAACAGGAAGAGTAAATAATGCTTTTAAAAAACACAACAGTATAAAATGTACTCAGTGGTGGAAGTACTTAAATACAATTTTGAGATATTTCTACTTTACTTGAGTATTTCCATGTTCTGCTACTTTATACTTCTATACTCCACTACATCTCAGAGGGAAATATTAGACTTTTTACTCCACTACATTTATCTGACAACTTTAGTTACTTTACAGATTCAGATTATTAATACAAAATATAATCACATTACAATCAAATTACACATATTACTGGGTGCATTCCATATTTAAAACACAAATATTGACAATTTGTATAATTTGTTTTATTATTAGTAGTAGTAGTAGTAATGTTTTTGGGGTTTTTTGTTGTGTGTTTTGTTTTTTTGTTTGCTTTATTGTTTTTTTTTTAACTCTACTCTTTCTTTTTGTCATTATTATTATTGTTACTTCTTTTCTTGGTTTTTTTTGGTTTTGAATGTTGAGGTTGTTTTCTCTATAGTGTACTTGATGGGTTTGTCTGTAAGCTCTTCTACTTAAAAGTTGATTTATAGACTGTTGTAATTACAAACAGTGGATTGCATATATGAAAACAGCCTTGAAAAAGGGAAAAAATAAAGTATTAAAATATATATATATATATGTTTTTTGTATGTGACTCAGGGAGGGCGGCGCCCTAGCGCCCTCTATTGGCCGGCCGCCACTGTCTATATACTGTATATACTGTATATACACTTATCTCGTGCACACTAACTAAAACGGGGTAATGTTTTAATTAAATTGAGGCCAAGAATTACAACTGTGTGCCCACAAATTAGTAAATTGTGGCCTCAATATATATTTGCAGACCTCACCTTCAGCTGCGACCAGAGCCTTGGCTCCGCTGCAGTTGAAGCAGTGTAACAGAGACTTGGATCTGATGAGGCAGCGTATTACACCAGTGGTGGGAAAGTAAGTGCAGCTAAAGTACCAATACAACAATGTAAAAATACTCCAATTACAAGTCTTGAATACAAATGTTACTGTACTGAATGTACACAAGTATTATCAGTGAAATGCACTGAAGATAAATTGTTGATGTATCACTCAAAGTGCTTCTAAAAGATTTGGAAGCAAGCACATCTGGCTGTAGATGTTTTCAATGCTGATGAATGTTTTTTGATACCTTGTGTTTCTACAATCTGAACTGCATTGGAGTAGATGTGTAAACCTACTCAAAGTTGTACATAAGTAGTCTAAATGTAGTTAATGACATTCCACTGCTGAATATTTTGACAAAAGTACAATTTGTTCTTTGTTAACATTTACAATCCAGGACTGTTACTTGTAACTGAGTATTTGTACACTGTAAACCATTGCTGTTAATTTACAGCAGGATTTCAACAGTATTAACCTGTTATTGCTAAAAACAATGCTTTACTGTTCATACAAAAGAAAACCTGTTAAATTACGCTCATAGGCCATTTTTTAACTGAACTATAATGCATTCTTAAAAAACAGCACTTTACTGCTGATCAACTGTCTAAAGTATCATCAGTAACAGTTTCATGCAGTATTTTTTTAATTCTGGGACCTGATCTGCACATGTGAGGCTTGTACATTGTACATGAACGTAAAATCAGTGAATTAGCTTTATTGTTCTTCACTCACATGTTGTTATGGTTTGCATTCTGTGCTTGTAGCCAGCTATAGACAGACATTTTGGGAAAAATGTCAACAAGTCTATTATAGCCTTTTTCCTAACAAGTGCCTTTAATTGTATTTAGTGTGACTATTCCTATGTCTGTAACCTGCTAAGTCTATTCATCTAGGCAAAAAATAATGTTTATTAAAATGTATGTAAAAAAAATACAACCTAAATAGTGCATTAAAACAAATCAGTAAGCTAATGTAAAAGAAAGGTGAAAACAGCTATATAATGTATCTTTAAACAGTAAATTAACTGTAAAATACTGTGAAATTAATTAAAAAAAAAAAAAAAAAAACAGTTCAAACTGTATTTTTCATTAACAGTACAAAGCTGTAAATTTCAGCGACAGTATAATAATGTTAATTTTACAGTAACATAAAGGCAACCCTGCTGCCAGTTCTTTACTGTTATTTTACTGGGAAGTTCTTAACAGTGTACATGCAGACCTCACCTTCAGCTGCGACCAGAGTCTTGGCTCCGCTGCAGTTGAAGCAGTGTAACAGAGACTTGGATCTGATGTTGTAGTTGAGTAAAGCAGCAGAACATCCGATCTTCATCAAACCAAACCACAGCCACACAAACATCGGCTCGTTTCTGAGGAACAGAGCGACCGTGTCTCCTTCTTTAACAAGTCCAGTCTGCAGGAAAACCCGTGCTGCTTTGTTACTGAGCTCATCCGCGTCCTGGTAGGTGAAAGTCTCCCCTTCAAAGAGGATGAAGGGCTTGTGAGGCTGCAGCTTCACCACGTCTACAAACCGGTCCAGGATGGAGTAATTAGTCTGCATGTATTTTGCGACACGACGCTTTATATCTAATTTTAACCGTACGTGTTGGACATCCTGGAAAAAGTGCGGATGGCGGTATAAAAGTACGAGAAAAATCACAGCAGCAAACACTATCCAGGCAATCATGTTTACCTGAGGAGAAACTTTAATGAGCAGCTCGTACTGGGGGAAAATGAGGTGTGAACATCTGGAGGAGGAGCAGGTCTCATATCAAGGGTTGGAACATAAACATCTGGAGGAGGAGCAGGTCTCATATCAAGGGACGCTGACTTTCGTTGACTTAACGGCCACAGGTGTCGCTGTTAAGAAGCATTTCTGAAAGTTACAAATAGTCCCTTTAATCAGTGATATACAGCATATTTACCATTAAAAAGGAGATGTTGATTTGAATTATTTTCATTACTGATTAATCACCACCTACCCTCAACTGGTACCGATTTATCCTCAAACTTAGGAACCTTAGAAACAGCTGTACAACCTGATATATATTTAGACAGCTTTTCTCCCATCGACCTCCACAAACTGACTTCACTGATCTCTTCATCTAAATCATCTACCTGTCTTCTAGACCCCATCCCAACTAGACAGCTTAAAGAAGTTTTACCTCAATGTGTCTTTACTAACAGGCTATGTACTACAGTCCTTTAAAGTAGCTGTAATTAAACCTCTTCTTAAAAAGTCCACTCTCGATCCAGAGGTCCTAGCCAACTATAGACCTATATCTAACCTTCCCTTTACCTCCAAAATCCTCGAGAAAGCAGTTGCCAGTCAGCTGTGTGACTTTCTACAGAACAATCATTTATTCGAGGATTATCAGTCAGGATTTAGAGTGCACCATAGCACAGAGACAGCACTAGTGAAAATTACAAATGACCT